>NW_027331932.1:1231880-1541880 GCF_048418815.1 Hemitrygon akajei
CCCTTCCTTCCTCTTTCGGCAACACACAGTCCACTCTCACACCAACATCATCTCCGAGAGACACACACAATTCGTACTACTGGGAAACCGAAATGCTGGGCACTGGTGAGTGGGTTGACCGGAGAAGGGAGAGGGTTTCGTAGTTTTTCTGATTCTAGTAGAGTGTGCTGCAATGCTGCGGGAGGTACCTCAGATGTCTGACCCCGGGAGTGTAATGGTTTAATATTTAGGCAGCTTCGCTGGTTGTGTGACCCTGGAAGTGTGTGATCGGGAGGTGTGGACGGATCTTCACTCTGTGTCTGGCCCCGGACTGTGTGTTGGGACAGTGTGGAGGGAGATTCACTCTGTGTCTGACCCCGGACTGTGTGTTGGGACGGTGTGGAGGGAGATTCACTCTGTGTCTGACGCCGGCAGTGTGGGATGGATCGTGGCTGAGGGAGCGTTAATCAGTGTATGTTTCCAGGTGCGTGTGATGGGATTGTATGGAGGGATTCTCGCTCTGTCTGTGACTCCTAGTCATGGGTCAGTGGATTTCGGCGTTTAAACTGACTCGAATTAAGTGATGGGTGTCACAAAATGGCAACTCACACGTTCTGCTCCAACGGCTGAAGTCTGAACACCCCCTTTCTGTGGCCTCCAATCTCTTCCCCTTCCTCCCTCTTTTCTCAGAACACCATTCCTTCTCTATGATTCTTAAGTGGGTGAGTAAGCAGCACTATGTCCTGATCCATATCTGTACCAGTGACATCGTTATGCATGGGAAGGTGGTTTTGCAAAGTGAGGTCAGGGATTTATCTGTTAAAGTAAAGGACAGGATAACTACCCGTCCCAGCTGAGGGCATGAATCAGCACATTCAATTATGGTATTGTGACCATTATTGAGAATTGGTTGTAGGAGGAACAAGCAGGACAGCACGGTATTTCGGGGTTCCCTATTTTTAAGCGTGAGAAAGCGGAAGAATTACAGAAAGCTCGGTGACATTACAGGGCTGAGAAAATCTCACCGCAGAGCACAGGCAGAACAGACAAGGCAGCTCGTCTAAGTGAGACTTTATCGGTGGAAATGAGGAATAAGAAAAGTGTGGTCATGTCATGGGGCTACATTATAGACCAGCCAATAGTCTGCAGGATTGGTAGGAACAGACCTGCAGAAAGATTGCACACAGTTGCAGAAAATATAAAACTGTGATAGCAGGTGATTTCAGCTTTGCACGTATTGACTAAATCGCCTACTGCAAAAGGGCCAGTGGGATAGAGTTTGTTAGAAATATTCAGGGAAGATTCCTTGATCAGTCCCAGCGAGAGGAAACACTACTTTCTCATCGACTGCGGAATGAGACAAGGCAGGTGTCAGAGGTTTGTGCAGGAGCACACTTTGTATCGAGTCATCATAAAGCCATTTCTCTCCAGGTAATTATAGAAAAGTATGGGGCGGTCCTTGGGTTGAGATTCCAAATTGGAGCAAAGCCATATTTGTTGGGAACAGAAAGGATCTGGAATGTGTGGATTTGGACAAGATGTTTTCCGGAGCTTTAATTACCTTGGCAGCTTTATATCACAAGATGCTGGATGTAGAGTAGAAATAAAAATAAGAATTTTCATTGCCAAAACCAACTTCCAAACATTAAAACCCATTTTACCAACTGACAGATTTCACTGACAACAAGGCTTAGGCTACTAAGATGTTCCATCTCGTCAATCTTGCTGTATGCTTCAGAAACATGGACTACAACACCAGAAATCCAAAGAAACTTAGAAGCAACAGGAAGGTGGTTTCTCAGAAGAATGCTGAAAATATCACATAGAGATGGGATAACTAATGGGACAATACTCCAACGTCCCCATATCAAGATCTTTAGTGAGAACATTAAATGAGAGGAAACTAAAATTCCTGGGCAATGTCACCAGGACGGGAGAAATGTAATGTTTTTTATTATATATAACCATCTAACAATTACAGCACAGAAACAGGCCATCTCGGCCCTTCTAGACCGTGCTGAACGCTTACTCTCACCGAGTCCCACTGAACTACAATCATCTCATAACCCTTCATTCCTTTCCTGTCCATATACCTATCCAATTTTAACTTAAATAACAATATCGAGCCTGCCTCTAACACTTCTACTGGAAGCTCGTTACACACAGCTATCAGTCTCTGATTAAAGAAATTCCCCCTTGTGTTACCTCTGAAATTTTGCCCCCTAAACCGCAACTCGTGTTCTCTTGATTGAATCGCCCGTAATCTCAATGAAAAAGCCAATCACCCTCATAATTTGAAATACCTCCATCAAGTCCCCCCTCAACCTTCTACGCTGTAAAGAATAAAGACCTAACTTGTTCAAACTTCTCTAACTTCCTTTAATGCCCCTCCTCCTCTCTTACCCCAACCCTGATTTATTCTCCCCTTTTTGTTCTCTCTCTGCCCATCACTGCCTCTGGTGCTCCCCTCTCCCTTTCTTTCTCCCTAGGTTTTCAGCGCCTTGTTCCTTTCCCTTCCCCAGTTCCGTATCTTTTTTTTTGCCAATCACCATTCCAACTCCTTGCTTCACCCAACCCCTTCTGGACTTCTCCGATGTTTTCGCACCCCTCTCCCCTTCGACTTTGAAATCTCTTACTATCTTTTCTTTCAGTTAGTCCGGACATGGGGTCTCGGCTCGAAAAGACGACAGTGCTTCTTCCTATTGTGTTCCACCAGCCTTTTGTGTCTGTTGCTTGAGTTTCCAGCATCTGTAGATTTCCTCGTATTTCCTATACACAATGCACTGATTCCTAAAGGGAAGCATACCAAAATATTTCTTCACCACCCTATCCACATGAGTTTCCACCTTCAGGGAACAATGTACGATTATCCCTAGATCACTCTGTTCTACTGCATTCCTCAATGCCCTACCATTTACCAGGTATGTCCTGTTTTGATAATTCCTACCAAAATGTAGCAGCTCACACTTATCAGCATTAAACTCCATCTGCCACCATTCAGCGCATTCTTCTAACTGGCCTAAATCTCTCTGCAAGCTTTGAAAACCTACTTCATTATCCACAACGCCACCTATCTTCGTATCATCTGCGGATTTACTAATCCAATTTACCACCCCATCATCCAGATCATTAATGTATATGACAAACAAAATTGGGCCCAGTACAGATCCCTGAGGCACATCGCCAGTCACCGGCCTCCAACATGACATACAGTTATCCACCACTACTCTCTGGCACGTCCCATCCAGTCACTGATGAATCCATTTTTCGACTTCAAAATTAATACCTAACGATTGAACCTTCCTCACTAACCTTCCGTGCGGAACCTTGTCAGAGATGATACTGGTGTTCGGAGCTGTGTATATTTCAATGCTGGAAGTTTTTTCAAGCTCAGGGCTTGAATTAACATATTTTGATGATATTGTAGAAATTATTGAGTCCTTGCAGGAGGAACAAGTCGGACAGCACAATATTTCCGGGATCCCTATTTTCAGACGCCAACATGCGGAATGAATTAAATGAGGTGGAGTGACGTTACTCGGGAGGGAAAATGTCACCTAAAGCCAAACACAAAACCTACGGTCACGCAGGGTACAAAGCACAGACAGAATGTACAAGACAGAAAGATAACAAGCAGATGTATAATATAACAAGCAGATGGAAAAAAAGACAGAGATAGACCAGGCAACCGGTTGCTTTCTCATCCACCCCCCGGAGAGAAATGACTAATATCGCGAAGTGGAAATGGAGAGGGAGTATCTTTTCAGGAGAGGTGAACGGCAATGTTTTGTTTACACAGAGAGTGTGATGAGTAGAATGTGCTGTCCTGGTTGGTGGTGGAGGCAAATCGATATAGGCGTTTAATTGGCTCTTTGATGGGCACGTGGGTGTGCAGGGATTGGATGGAGAAGAGCAACAAAGTCGTAAAACCGACTTAGATGGAAAGTATAACTGTTATAGCAGAGTTTCGGGCCGAAGGGTCTGCTCCGTTCTGTGATTCCGCTCACTGTTCTGCATGAGGAAAAGAGAGTGAGCTGAACTCAGAGGGTGGGAAGAGCAGGGGTGGGGTGGATCAGGGAATATGACGATGGATTGACAAAGACAAGGAATGATTTTTCAGCAGACGGAATGGGCAGTGATCGATCCACAAGGAGTGACAGATCACACTCAAGCAGATGGATAATCTTCGTTTTAACAGCGACCCTCTTTATCGCAGGTATCTGCTGGAGGATTCATGGTGAGTTTCACACCGGTCGGAACGACCAAACCGCAGAGAATAAAAATGGCCACTGTAACAGCGACATGTTTCCAAAATTACCCAGAAACACCCTTTACGTTGATATCAACACACTCTCACTGCGGTACTGACGGGTCTCTCAGCATGACCACGATTCATCCCTCACCGTGAAACCGACACAACCCCCACCAACACATCCCTCAACCTGATACCGCCATATCCCTCAACGTGATACCAACACACAACGTAATGTAATAACGATTCACTGTAACATTGACACGTCCCGCACTGTGACGTGGACACATCCCTATCTGTGACACAGACACGTCCATCACGTTTAAGCCGACTTATCTCTTATCATGACAGTAACTACCACTCCACCGAAACACCGACGTAACACTCACCGTCACAAAGACACCTTCCTCACTGTGACACCGACAAGCCCCTCAGAGCGTCGTCTACTCAGTACTCCCCGTGACAACAGCACTAAACTTAACGTGACACCGACACATCCACCGTGACAACAACAGGTCCTTCCTCGTGACAAAGACACGCCCCTCACCGTGACATCGGCATTTTTCCCACTGTCACACCAATACACCGTACATTATGACACCGACGCGTCTGTCATTGCAACACCATCACACCTCGCACTGTGACTCCGACATATCTCTCACCGTGACTTAGAGATACACCGCGATATGACCCGGTGCACTTCTCACATGGATCCAGAAACACCTATCACAATGACAGCTAGACATCTCTCACTGAAACACCGTCTCGGTGTGACACGGAATCAACTATCACCGCGATACTGACGCAGCTCCCATCGTGTAACCAACAGAAACCTCGTTGGTAACATAATATACCCCTCAGCGTGTCCCAGACACGTACCTCACTGTGGCGCCGACGCCCCTCACTGTGCAACCAGCACACACCTCGCTGTTACACCCTCACCGTGACACTGACACACCACTCTCCGTGACCCGTTCAGTAGCGTGACGCTGACAGACTATAAACGCCAAACATCCTTCACCAACTCAGATCACCCCTGACCGAAACTACAAACTCCATTGGGTAGAAAATCAGGAGATGAACAGGAACCAACGCCAATGTCGAATACCAGTCCAGGAGTTAAATTCAACCTTTGAATGTAAGATATGTGAGATTTCCCACCCGGATGACCCCAGAGAACCTGTCTCGAAGAGACTCCGAAACACACCTCACAGTGACACCGACACGCCCTTCACCGTGAAACTGAGACACCACTGACACCTACAGGCTCCTCAACGTGACCCGTCCAGCTCCGCACCGTGACACGGACTCACATGTCACTGTAACACCCCTCACCGAGACAGTATTGCCCCTCAACATAACACCGATGCACGGCTCACGAAGGCAATTACCCACACCTCACCCTGACACAGACAAAACCCTTGCCGTGATAACGACATCTAAATTCACAATGGCGTCGACAACGTCTTATCCATCACACCGACATGCACTTCAGCGTGGCAACCGAACACACACCGTGGCCATGACATGCCTCCCACAGTGACACAGACTCACTTCTCTCAATGAGACCAGCATCCACACATTACAAAGATACTCCACCCACCGTGACACGACCAGACTCCTCACTCTGGCATTTCCCTCGCCGTGACGTCGAGGGACACGTACATCACAGCAACACGGACATGCCCCGCGCTGAGACAGTGAATCGATCATCACCACGATACTGACACAGACCCCATTGTTACAGCAGCAAAACCTTCACCAGGGCATTGATAACCCCTCAGAGTGGCACAGACACGCCTCTCATGTTTCCGATGACGCATCTCACTGTGACACCGGCACATCCTTCACTGTGACACCCTTCACCGAGACACTGACACAACAATCTCTGTGACCTATTCGGTGGCGTGACGCTGACTCCCGTGTCACTGTAAACACTAAACATCCTTCACCATTTCTCTCAGTATCACAGATTCGTCAGTCTCTTAAACGAAGGCACAGCGATCTCCGTCACCAGTTCACTGAGATGGAAACGAAGTACAGATCTGTCAACGAAACCAAGGCTCAAATCTGTGAATTTTTGACCAGCAGAAGAGGTGAGGCATCATCCCTCTCTTTCAACCTCTCCTCATCACAGGGCAGGCATGGAGAGAGGAAGCGTCAGTCTGTGTTTGACATCGGGAGTGTGTGAAAAGATGGTATGGAGGGTGATTCACTCTGTGTTTGACCCAGCGAGTGTGTGATGGGGTTGCGTGGAAGAAGTTGCACCTTCACTACAGCATGGATCCAGCTTCACTCTGTGTCTGATAGCGGGATTGTGTGATGGGACAGTGCACAGTGAGATTCACCCCATGTCTGACCCCTGAAGTGTGTTATGGCACAGTGGAAAGAGAGTTTCACTCTGAATCCCGGAGTGTGTGATGAGTTCGTGGAGAGACAGCTTCACTCTGTGTCTGATATCGAGAGTGTGTGATGGGACGTTGTTGAGAGACGTTAATTGTATGTGACAATGGATTGTGTGATTCGATGTTGTGGAGTGCGCCATGGGAGAATGTGGATGGAAATTCGCCTTGTGTGTGAACACTGTGGGGTGTGATTGAACGGTTCAGAGAGAGCTTCACCCTCTGACTCGCCAAGAATTGTGGGATAGGATGGGAGGAAGAAGATTCACGCTGTGTTAGACTAGGGTATGTACGATGGGACCGTTTGGAGCCAGCTTCTCTTTCTGTCTGACCGCTGGAGTCTGTGATGGGGCCATGGAGAGAGAGATTCATTCTCCGTCTGACATTGTGAGTGTGTGATCGGACGGTTTTCAGGGAGTTTAAATCTGTGTCTCACCCCCTCACCCCCTCACCCCGTGTGTTTGACAGTGCGTGCGTGTGATGGGAAGGTCTGGCTGGGTGGTGGGGGTGAGTGCGTTTGGGATGGGATGTGCCGTTGTCATGTGTGAGTCTAACACCGGCAACGGTGAAGCGTGCCTGGACGGTGTGCCGCCCATTGTCTGAAACCAGTTTTGTGTGATTGGACGGTGCGGAGGGAGCTTCCCTTGTTTTCTGACCCCTGTATTGTGTGACGTCACTGGCTAGAAGGAGCATTATACTCTGACTGACCTGGGGAGTATGCGGCAGGATGGTGCAGAGAGTGTTTCATTTCCTATCTGAGCACGGGAGCGTGTATTGGGGTAGTGTAGAGGGAGGTTCATTCTGTGTTTGTTCGCAGGACTGTGTGATGGGACAGTGTGCAGGGAGCTTCACTCCATGATTGACCAAAGGAGAGTGTGATAGTGTGGTGGAGTGAAAGCTTCAGTCTGAGGTTGACCCCGGAGCTATGGGACAGTGTGGAAGGAAGTTCACTCTGTGTCTGAACCAGAGAATGTGAGATGGGGCAGTTTGGAGAAAGATTCACTCTGTACCTGACCTCGGGAGAGTGTGCCGGGACGATGGGGAGGTAGAATCACACTCTGTCTAACCACGGCACTGTGAGGTCTGACGGTGCAGTGGAAGATTCACTCCCTCTCTGACACCAGGATTCTGTGTTCGGATGCTGTACAATGAGCTTTAATCTGTGTCTGACCCCGGGAGTGTGTGATGGGACGGTGTGGAGGGAGATTCACTTTGTGTCTGACCCCGGCAGTGTGTGATGGGACGGTGTGGAGGGAGATTCACTCTGTGTCTGAACCCGGGAGTGTGTGATGGGACGGTGTGGAGGGAGATTCACTCTGTGTCTGATCCCGGGAGTGTGGGATGGGACGGTGTGGATAGACATTCACTCTGTGTCTGACCCCGGGAGTGTGTGATGGAACGGTGTGGAAGGAGATTCACTCTGTGTCTGACTCCGGGAGTGTGTGATGGGACGGTGTGGAGAGAGATTCACTCTGTGTCTGAACCCCGGGAGTGTGTGATGGGACGGTGTGGAGAGAGATTCACTCTGTGTCTGACCCCGGGAGTGTGTGATTGGACGGTGTGGAGGGAGCTTTACTCTGTGTCTGACCCCGGCAGTGTGTGATGGGACGGTGTGGAGGGGGATTCACTCTGTGTCTGACCCCGGGAGTGTGTGATGGGACGGTGTGAAGGGAGATTCACTCTGTGTCTGACCCCAGGAGTGTGTGATGTGACGGTGTGAAGGGAGATTCACTCTGTGTCTGACCCCAGGAGTGTGTGATGTGACGGTGTGGAGGGAGATTCACTCTGTGTCTGACCCCGGGAGTGTGTGATTGGACGGTGTGGAGGGAGCTTTACTCTGTGTCTGACCCCGGCAGTGTGTGATGGGACGGTGTGGAGGGGAATTCACTCTGTGTCTGACCCCGGGAGTGTGTGATGGGACAGTGTGAAGGGAGATTCACTCTGTGTCTGACCCCAGGAGTGTGTGATGTGACGGTGTGGAGGGAGATTCACTCTGTGTCTGACCCCAGGAGTGTGTGATGTGACGGTGTGGAGGGAGATTCACGCTGTGTCTGACCCCGCGAGTGTGTGATTGGACGGTGCGGAGGGAGATTCACTATGTGTCTGACCCCGGGTGTGTGTGATGGGACGGTGTGGAGGGATACGGATTCAATGACTGACTCCCGGACGGACGGAGGGAGAATCACTGTTGCTTGTTCCTGAATTCCAGACCATGCTTGTTCCAAGGACTGTATCCGAAATGAAGACCGGCTTTATTTTCTATCCACGTTTGCAATTCTCTACGATAAGGCGAAGCAGCATTGTTGTAACTCAAAATCAATTCTACTTGAAATAAATTCAACAGAGGAAGAGGTATGTTTCTGATCGACGGAAGATATATATGTGTGTGTGCGTGTGTGTGTGTGTGTGTGTGCGTGTGTGTGTGTGTGTGTGTGTACCTGTGTGTGTGTGTGTGTGTGTGTGTGTGTGCGTGCGTGCGTGCGTGCGTGCGTGCGTGTGTGTGTGTGTGTGTGTGTATGTGTGTGTGTGTGTGTGTGTGTGTGTGTGTCTGTGTGTGTGTGTGTGTATGTTTATATACACCAGAGTGTATCTCGTTTCACACTCTCCCAGCACACACTCCCGGGATCAGACACAGAGTGAAACTCCCTCCACACCGTCCCATCACACACTCCCGGGATCAGACTCAGGGTGAATCTCCCTCCACACCGTCCAATCACATGTTCCCGGGGACAGACACTAAGTGAGGCTCCCTGCATCTTGCCATCACATTCTCCTGGAGTGAGATACAGATTTAAGCTCCTTCTATACCCTCCCTTCACACTCTCCCTGGGTCAAACATAACGTGACACACCTTAAATTCAATCATTAATGATAGTACTTTAATTTCACAGAATTTTGTTAACAAATTTGTCCAGGACCAAGGCAGTTCATACTGGATTGGAAATTGCAAAGATGGGTGAGATTTGGGGTCTTGCAACTTTCTGAGAATAAAGTGGGTCGTGAGATTGATACAGTGTGCGAGAGGCGAGTGGGCGGTGGGTTTAGTTTGGGGTCTGGCACAGGCTGCGGGAACGTTTGGGGACTCGCTCGGGGCCGTGGGGTGAGAGTGGAGCTATGGTGCTCTTTTTGGAACTGACCAAGGTTGTTTGAGACTGTGAAGTAGTGGCAGTATGTTGGGGCCTGGCATATGTCTGTGGGGACAAAATGAGGGATGAGTGTACTTTGGGGACAGACAGAGATCTGTGTGGAGAGAATGGTTCAGTGGGAGTACTTTGTAGACTGAGACACATCAGTGGGGCGAGAATGGGAAGCGGGAGATGTTTTGGTGATTGACACAGGTCTCTAAGAAGAGGGTAGAGCAGTGGGATTACTTCGGGGCCCGGCACGGGGCTCTGGGGAGAGAGTCAGGCAGTGGGTATAGTTTGGACGGACACTGATCTGTGGGGTGGGAGTGGTGAGTGTGAGTTCTTAGGCAGATAACGCAGGCTTGTGGGGAGGCAGTAAAGACGTGGGAACATTTTGAGGACAGACATGGGGCCTTGGGAGACACTGGCGCTATGGGAATATTTTGGGGACTGACACGGATCTGTGAGGAGAAGGTTGGGTACTGTTATTATTCTGGTCTTTGAAACCGATCTGTTGGGAGAGAGTGTGGGAAGGGATTACTTTGGGGTTTGACGCAGGGCTGCAGGGAGAGAGTGGGTCAGTGGGAGTATTCTGGAGACTGAAAGTGGGGTTGTGGGAGATTTTGGGGTGCCAGCGGTCAATGGTGAGGGAGGGCGTCAGTGATTTTGGGGACTGACACAGAGCTGCCTGCTGGAAGTGCGTTGAAATTCTTTACCCCTCCCTGATAGGAAAATGGCCACGAATGTCGTGTACCAAATGGAAGCTGGAGGCTTCGAATGTGGTACATGTGAATGGTTCGGCGAGTTTGAGATTTGCACTGAGTTTCGTCAGCGCTTCATCTGTGAGAAGTCTGCACATTTATGCCCAGCAATTTCTGACAATATCCAGATTCTCTGTCAACAGGCAGTGGGTCCGACTTGAATCAAATGATAACACAATCTTTCTAACCAATTTTTTTCTCCGACTCACATTAACCCATCCGCTCTGTTTTCCTCTTTCCCTCTATCGCAAACTTACCATCTCGCCCTGTCTTTACCCTCGTCCCAATAAACTCTCACTCTCATCCCTCTCCACTCCCGGCTCCTCCATTTCATTTGCATTTTTCTACCCCCCCACGACTCTCGCCTCCCTTTCCCCCAACTCTTCCCCTTCTATCCAGGTCTCTCCCTCGATTCTCTGCTCCTCCTCTACACACTCTCCCCATTCCTCTCTTTCCCTTTACTGTAACCCAACTCACTCTCCCGCTTCACTCTTCAGCAACTCTCACCTTAATCATATGCCTTCATGTTCTCGATACCCCCGCCCTGGGGAAATAGAGTGCATGCATTCGCCTTATCCGTGCCCCTTGTAGTTTTATACCTCTGTAAGGTCACTGAAAAAAGTCTCAGAATTCCCAACCTCGCTCCATAACTCAGTCCCTCCTGTCCCGGCAGTATCCTCGGAAATCTCCCTCTGCAATCTTTCCAGTTCGTTGAGATTTTTCTCAGAGCAAGGCAAGCAGAACTGAACTCCATACTGCAAGTGCGGCCTGACCGACGTCATCTACAACTGCAACGTGACCTCCGACTCCCGTACTCAGTGTCCTGACTGATGAAGGCCAGCGTGTCAGATGTCCTGTCCACCTGTATCGCATCTTTTCTACCGGATTCACGGTCTGTTTTATTATCTGTGACTTAGACCACCTGAGGTTTGGTCATTTGAAGAATCAGTAGGGAGCAAATATGTAAAATTAATGTCAAATGCAAAAAGCTAATAAATGCCGCAAAAATGTGGAGGTGGTGCCGATGTGTTCAAGAAAATGCTGGCGGAGGGAAAGAAAGTGTTCCTGGTTCATTGAGTTTTCAGTCTCCTGTTTGTCGTCAACCCTCCTTCCCAGCCGACCATCCTCGTCACCGTCATCCACGACTTCCCCTGCAGCCCTTCCCGTTTCCGCCACCGCCATCTTCTTCTGCACATCCTGTCTCCATCACCCCTCCGTCTTCTGCACTCCGTGGAGTCTCCGTTATCTCCTCCTTCACCAACACCTCTTCCCTTCTCCTTTGCGGTCCCTAGGCCTCCCGTCCCATGATCCTTTCCCTTCTACAGCTCTGTATCCCTTTGGCCTATCCACTTTCCGCCTGTCAGCTCCAGCCCACCCCCTCCGGGTTTCTCCGATCATTTAGCATTTTCCCCTTCCCCCCCTACTTTCAAATCTCTTGCTATCTTTCCTTCCAGTTAGTCCTGACGAAGGTTCTCGGTCAGAAATGTCGACAGTTCTTCTCCTCCAGATGCTGTCTGGCCTGCTGCGTTTCACGAACATTTTGAGTGGGTTGCTTGAATTTCCAGCATCTGTATATTTCGTCAAAACCACCAAAACCAACCACTCTTCCAATTTTCTACTGTTCCCCGCACACCCTCTGAACACAAACACACGCACGTTCTCCAAGCCGGACTCACAATTCAAGACTTCAGGAACGGCGGAGTTCTAGGGATTGGAGAGAGCGAAGAAGCTTCTGAACACGGGAGTTTCTGAAGGGGCTCAGGGAATAAGCTTCAGTTTGTTTCGGAACCCGTGGGTGCGCCATAGGATGTTCCGGAGAAAGCATCACCCAGTGTCTAACTTCAGGAGCGCGTGATGCGACTGCGGAGAGAGTTTCACTCTGTGCGTGACCCCGGGCGTGTGTGTTGTGTCAGTATAGAGGGAGAACCACTCAGTGTCTGACCCGTGAGTGTGTAATGGGACGGTGTGGAGGGAGATTCACTCTGTTTCTGAACCTGGGAGTGTGTGATGGGACGGTGTGGAGGGAGATTCACTCTGAGTCTGACCCCGGGAGTGTGTGATGGGACGGTGTGGAGGGAGATTCACTCTGTGTCTGAACCCAGGAGTGTTGGATGGGACGGTGTGGGGAGATTTTCACTCAGTGTTTGAATGTGTGTGTGTGTGTGTGTGTGTGTGTGTGTGTGTGTGTGTGTGTGTGTGTGTGTGTGTGTGTGTGTGTGTGTGTGTGTGTTGAGCCGGGCTGGAGGGAAAGACTAGCGGGATTTGTATTTGAGTGGAAGTCAGAGGGTTTATCTCTTTGAATCTTCAAGGAGGAGAGTCTTGGGTGACTGAAGGTTAAAAAAAATGTTGTTTGATTTGTTTTCAGTTTAATTTGTTTACAGTTTATTTATTGTTTCCTTCTTTATAATCGCACAGTCAGAGCAGTAGCAATGTCTGTCTGGAGAGTTGAATGCTCCTCTTGAGAGATGAAAGAAAGACATCCATCCGCACCTTCTATCACTCGGCGTTACACAGTTGGAACAGAAAATGGAGGAACTCGGGATCATTCGGGAAGTTGAGGGGTTGATCGCGAGGATATATTAACATTCAAGGTGTAGGATACAGGAATCTGGGCGACAGACAGGAATGTGAAAGTGGTTAAAAGCCAAAGTTAGTGCAGAGACCCCTTGTTGCCAACCCGCTCAATAACAGATACACCACTTTGGATACTTCTGCATGGGAGGAGAGAGGTGCAAATGACCAAGCAGGGGAAAGTCTCACCGGTCAGGTCTCTGTCAGTGACTATGGTTCTGCAGTTCAGAAAGGAGGAGGTGAAATTTGTGGAGATGTATCGATAGGGTTGTCCTTGTTAGGGGAAGGGAAAGAAAGGTTCTGTGGATGAGAAAGAGATTCCTTGATGGTATGCAGTCGATATGCTCAACTGTTTATTGGTAAGAAAATGGATCCGGTTCTGCAAACTTATGTATGTGCAGGTGTGGCCAAAATTAGAAAGAACATTCAGTTTAAAATGTGGCTAAAGAGTTAGGTTTGGAACGAGGTCTTCTGATATCTGAATCACTGGGATCTCTTCCGCGGAAGGTGCGACCTCTACAGACAAGACGGATTCATTTCATTTCAATTCAATTCAATTTAAGTTTACTGCAATTCCATCACACATGACCGTCAGGGCCAAGCTGCTAAACACAAAACCAACTGTCATACGAGACACAAAGCACACATAATACGTATGAAATAGAGAGATTGCAAGCATTCTACAAGCTACAACATCTGAGCTTGTCTTCTGTCGAGCGAAGCCTGGGTGGCAGCATCGAGTCCTGACTGGAGGCCGTGTCATACCGCCCCACGTTGTGCAGCTCCTTCGTTTTCTCCGCCATGTGACAACTCTCTGAGTTTACGCCAACCAGAGTGGAACTAATATCCCAGTGGGAATGTTTGCCATTAAAAACGGGGTCGTTGCCTGCAGTCTTTAAGCTAGAGTTGCAGGGGGATGATAAACAGGATGATTGAACAGATTGTGGAGTCATTGTTGGGATAGATGTTGTTAAGACTAGATAAAGTCAGCAAGCAACATTTTGAGCACGTTGTGTCTCATGTTCTGAGCTGCGTCCATTTAAAAGCAGTAAGTATTGTACGAAAGGCAGATGAGCTCAGGGTAGAGGCCAACCACTGCACGCATGATAGTTTAGCCAATAGTAAGACTTTGTTGCAGGAGGGGCAGGTTTGTTAGCTCAACCTTCCAGTTTACCGCTGTTTTATCCATGCTAAAGTATATATAATTTAGGATGAGGCGAGGCTTTAAAGGTGGAAGTGAGGAATAAGAAAGGTATGAACTCGTTCATGGGGCTACATTATCGACCACCGAACAGTCTGGGGATTTAGAGGAACAAATCTGTGGCTTGTTCGGAGTCTGTTGTAAGAGACATCAGGTTATGACATTGGGTGAGTTTAACATTCTTGATATTGACTGTGAGCCTCACACTGTGAAAGGACTACTGGGATAGTTTTCTTAATCAGTTAAGCAAGTTTCCTTAATCAGTAGATACAAAATCCCAATGAGAGAGTGCAATACTTGATCTCATCCTATCGAATAGGACACGACAGGTGACAGAAGTTTGTGTCGGGGATCACTTTGCGTCTAGTGATGGTAGTGCCATTAGATACAAGGTAATTATGGAAAAGGATATGTGTCACGTCGAGTTAAGTTTCTTTTTGAGGTTTATAACAATACGAGACGCAAATAGACCAGACAGCCTGTATCTGTTACCGCCAGGGTGGAATTGTCTAATACCAGAGGACATGCATTAAAGTCAGAGGGAGTAGGTACAAAGGAGATGGGTTTGGCACGTTTTTGTTGTCACAGAGATTGGGGGGTGATTGGAAAGTGCTGGCAGCGCTGGTGGTGGAGGGAGATCCATACAGGCTTTTAACTGGCTCTTTTATAGGCACGTGGGTGTGCAGGGAATGGAAGGAGGCGGATGTCGGGAGAAGAAATTCAGAATTTATATATCACAATTCTTGAACCAAAGGGTCTGTTCTGTTGTGTGATTTCCGTTCTCTGCTCTGTAGAAAGAGCAGAGTGATCTGACCTCGTCCGGTGGAAAGTGCAGGGGGTTGGTTAGAAAAAGGAACTTGACGATTTATCGATAAAAAGAGGGAACGACCAATTCACAGACGGCATAGGCTGTGAAAAAGACGCATACCGACACCATCTTCAAAGGGACACTGAAAAACCCCTTAAAGTGTTTGTTTCACCGACACAACCCTCGTCGTGATACGAACACGCCCCTCATTGTGACACCCACAGTGACAGACCCTGCACTAAAACAGGGAAACTTCATCGCTGTGTGCATAACACCCTCCCTCCACAAATCCCATCCCCGAATCCATAAAACACTCCCTCTCCTACACTACCCCTTGTCCCCGTCACACATTCCCTCCACTACACCACTACACTACACTACACCACTCCCGTCTCCGTCATCCGTCACTCCCTCACAAGCTGCCCCGTCTCCGTGACACAGTCCCTACCCTGCACACATTCTCCGTCTGGGTCATCCCCAACATTCACTACGCCCATCCCCTTCCGCGTGACCCACCCCATTACTTAAACCCGAACCCGTCTTCGTCAACCTCTCCTTCTCCTGCACTACTCCCTGTCTCTGTCACACACTCCTTACACAACACAGATTCGCTTTCAGTCAGCCCTCCCTCACTTACAGGCTACGATGTCTCCGTGACCTATTCCCTCCCCTGCATACGCCCCTTATCCCCTAAATTCCTCCCACGTCTCTGTTACCTCCTCAATACCCTAAAACTATCCACATCTCGTTCGCCGCCCCATTCGACTCCCTCGCTGCGTTCACAGGTAATTGTGGGGTCTATGAGCGAGAAAGGACGTTTAGTTGCTACACCTCGGCCCTCACACCGGATATCTCGTACCCTTAAACAGTTATATTACTTCGGATACTGTCGGAGAGGGGACCTAATGATGGATAATCGCAGTGGTATCTTCAAGGAAGGTGCGACATCTACAGGCGAGGCATGTTCACTGCATTTCAATTCAATTCATTCCCAGCGTCAGACATCAGAAAGCGGAAGGAATTAAATGAGGAGGGGTTAAAATCCTAGGCAGAGAAAATGTCATCACCCTGCTCAGTCACGACAGACATGAGAACTCGTCTATGGGTGGAAAAGAGGAATAAAAAAATAAATGACCATTTCTTTGGGGCTAAATCCTATTTTATTAAGAGAGACATGGATAGACCAGACAACCGGTAAATTTTCCTGGAGCGGCGTAGGGTGAGAGGTGAGCAGACACAGGTCTTTCTCATTTAGAAAGGCATAGACAGACGAAATGACCTGTACATTTCTCCCCTAGGATAGAAATTTCGAATACAGCAGAGTTTAAGGTGAGAAGGGGTATGCTTATAGGAGCTGTGATGGGCGAGGTCTTGTTTACACAGACAGCGTGGGTGACAGGAATGCGCTGCCAGGGTTTGTGGGTGGGACAGATCGATAGAGGTGTTTAAGTGCTTCTTTGACAGGCGCGTGGATGTTCAGGGATTGGAGGGAGATGGACATTGTGATGCCAGAAAGGATTTCATTCAACTCTCACCATCCTCTCAAATTCAGCCCACAGCCATGAAGGGAAGGGTTTGCCATGATAGGCTCTCCTAACTCATACTTTTCTTGCTTTCAACTGGAATGTACTTCTGTTGGGCACCATGAAAATTCTCTTTGAATGTCTTCCACGGGTCCTCAACCGTCCCAACATATAGCTTTTGCTCCCAGTCCACACCATCCCATTGTAGTCTCCGTCGTGTAGGCAGAATACACTGGTTTCAAATGGACCTGTTGCACCCTCCACTTGTATGAGGAGCTCAGTCATACTGTGATCACTCTTTCCAAGAGGACCCCTAACTACAAGATCAATAATTTTCCCTATCTCATTGCACAGAACGGATCTAAGATAGCGCCTTTTCTTCATTTCACTCCACTCTTATTTTTCTCGTTTTTTTATTTTTTTATTTTACTTTATCTTTATCCACACTTTTCTCTTGTACTCTATCCCTACTTCTGCAATCTGCTAAGACAACACCACACCTCCCTCTATGTAGTTTAAACCCCTGTCCACAGCTCTAGTTTTGTGATTTGCTGGGATCCAGGTCCAGTCACGTTTCAGCTGGAGCCCGTCCCATTGGAGCAGCTCCCTCCTTCCCTAATACTAGGAACAATATCCCATGAACTCCAATCCTGAGCCAGGTGCTTAACTCTCTATTCTTCTGTACCTTATGCCAATTTTCATGTGGCTGAGGCAGTAATCCAGAGGTACATCTTTCTCGTGTCTGCTTTTTCAGTCTGCAGCGGCTCAGGATCCCTCAGCAGAATCTCCTTCCTCGTTGTACCGACGTCTTAAATATACCCGGTGTCCAGGCCTCCACAACCGCCTGCTGCTGCTGATTCCCCAAATTTACCCCTCTCTGGCTGATGAACCTCTCCTGATTTCCGTTCTAAATTGTCACCCCTGTATTGAGAGGCTGTCCCCGCTGTGGTTAGTCTTCCCCACCATCGGAAGCCTTCTCTCCCCACCCACTCTATCGAGGACATTCAACATTAGATCGGTTTCAATGAGGTCACCCCTCATCCTTCTGACTTTCAGCTTAGTCCAGTCCCAGATTCATCAAATGCTCCTAATGTGATAAGCGTTTCAATCCAGGAATCATTTTCGTGAGCCCCCATTTAACGCTCCTCAATGTCAACACATCTTTTCCTACATAAGTGACCAAAACCGCTCATAATACCCTGGATTAGGTTCTTAAAAAGATTGAAGATGTAATGATTGCCTTTATATTCCAGTCCTCTGGAAAGGAAAGCTGCCACTGTATTTGCCTTCCTCACCACCGACTCCATCTACAGATTCACTGAGGGAATCCTGCACGAGCACTCACAAATCCCTTTGCGCCGCAGATTGTTGAATCGTCTCCCCATTTAGAAAATAGTCTACACTTTTATTTCTTCCACCAAGTTGCATGACCATGCACTTCCCGGTACTGTATTCCACCTGTCACTGCTTTGCCCGTTCTCCTGATCTGTTTCAACCCCTGTGTAGCCTCTCTGCTACTTCAACACTGTCTGTAAATCGGAAATCTTATCACCGATCAACACTGACTGTGGTTTCCTGATGAGGAAGAGAAACATTCTGTTGTAGAGGGAGATACAACCGTCCAGGATTTGGAGTTTGTTGATTAGAACTGAGGAAATGATTGTGCAGAACTCTGAGCTGTTTCAATAAACCACAGCGTAGGTATTGCTATTGTCCAGATGGTCCAAGGTCCAGTAGAGAGCGAGATAGGTAGCAGCAGCTATACCTCCACTGTGGAGAGAGATAAATTGTAACGGGGCAATGTACTTGACGCAATATAGATCTTCTGAGATGCTACCACAAAAGGTCCAAGTGATTCAGGAGGCTGAGGGGGTGATAGATAGGGCATATTGAGAGGTGCAGGACACAGCAAACTGGGGGACAGCCAGACGGCGGATAACAGTTAAGCAGCCAGTGCAGGGACCCGTGTGATCATCCTCCACAACAGCAGGTAAACCACTTTGGATACTGTCGGAGATGAAGGGAGGCAAGAGGGGGTAAGGTGAAAGTCGAGAGAGAAGGGGAAAAGAGGGAGAGAGGGTGAAAGAGCGGGAAGCGAGAACGGGAGGGGGGGGGAAAGAGGATGAGGGGACCCCTGTCATCTCCTCTGTACCTACTTCGAGGCTCCTTAAATCTATAAAACTATACCCTCTCGTGCTAGCGAATTTATATCTTCGTCCTCTGCAAATGAATCCGATCATTCTATTTGTCCTCCTCAGCACCGATTCCACCTGTAGTTTAACCATCCGTAATCGTGCATGAGGATCCCAAAATTCCTTTGCGTTCCAGATATTTAATATTCCTCCCCATTTTGAAAATCTTCAAAGCTTTTATTTCGTGTAGCAAAGTACACGACCATTCACTTCCCCTCACTGTACTCCATCGGCCACTCTTTTACCCATTTCCCTAATCTGTCTTCAACACCACCTGCAGATCTGAAATATCATGACCGATCCACACTGACTGTGGTTTCCCGAAGAGGAAGTCAAACATTCTGTTGCAGAGGGAGGTTCCCTGTCACAGGATCTGGAGCTTGTTGATTAGAACTGAGGAAATGATTTACTGAACTCTGAGCTGTTGTCAATAAACCGCAGCCTGACGTAGGTATTGTTATTTTCCAAATGGTCCAAGGTCCAGGGGAGAGCAAGTGAGATCTCACCCTCTGTAGACCTATTGCGGAGAGAGAGGAATTGCAGCGGGCCAACATGTTGGGCCCAGTATAGATCGCCTGTGATGCTAACACCCAGGATATTACAGAAGATTGATTAGAGAGGCTTCCGGGGTGATGTTGGTAAGAACTAAGACACAGTTAGCAATCGACAGGTTAGGCATGTTCTGAATAGTGTCCTGGGCTGAATATATTTCAACGAATGTGGGATCGGAGGAAGGGCAGATAATTCTGCTGAAGGTGAGTTTACCGGTTTACAAACAGAGGCAGTGTGTAGTGAGGAGAGGCTATTGACAGGGCAAATTGTCAGTCTGTCGGATGAGTTGCACAGTAAAAAGCAGATAAAATCGGGGAGGATGAATGCAGTACTGGAGGTGTTATATTTGAACGCACACGGTACACGGAATAAGAAGATGAACTCGCAGCGCAGTTACAGATTGGCAGGTATGATGTTACAGGCATCACTGAATGATGGATGTGGGAGAGATTCGCATGGATGGAGGAGTGGCTCACTGAATGAGGGATGCGGGAGAGATTCGCATGGATGGAGGAGTGGCTCACTGAATGAGGGATGCGGGAGAGATTCGCATGGATGGAGGAGTGGCTCACTGAATGATGGATGTGGGAGAGATTCGCATGGATGGAGGAGTGGCTCACTGAATGATGGATGCGGGAGAGATTCGCATGGATAGAGGAGTGGCTCACTGAATGATGGATGCGGGAGAGATTCGCATGGATGGAGGAGTGGCTCACTGAATGATGGATGCGGGAGAGATTCGCATGGATGGAGGAGTGGCTCACTGAATGATGGAATGCGAAGAGATTCGCATGGATGGAGGAGTGGCTCACTGAATGATGGATGCGGGAGAGATTCGCATGGGTGGAGGAGTGGCTCACTGAATGATGGATGCGGGAGAGATTCGCATGGATGGAGGAGTGGCTCACTGAATAATGGATGCGGGAGAGATTCGCATGGATGGAGGAGTGGGTCACTGAATGATGGATGCGGGAGAGATTCGCATGGATGGAGGAGTGGCTCACTGAATGATGGAATGCGAAGAGATTCGCATGGATGGAGGAGTGGCTCACGGAATGATGGATGCGGGAGAGATTCCCATGGATGGAGGAGTGGTTCTCTGAATGATGGATGCGGGAGAGATTCGCATGGGTGGAGGAGTGGCTCACTGAATGATGGATGCGGGAGAGATTCGCATGGATGGAGGAGTGGCTCACTGAATGATGGATGCGGGAGAGATTCGCATGGATGGAGGAGTGGCTCACTGAATGACGGATGCGGGAGAGATTCGCATGGATGGAGGAGTGGTTCACTGAATGATGGATGCGGGAGAGATTCGCATGGATGGAGGAGTGGCTCACAGAATGATGGATACGGGAGAGAATCGCATGGATGGAGGAGTGACTCACTGAATGATGGAATGCGAAGTGATTCGCATGGGTGGAGGAGTGGCTCACTGAATGATGGATGCGGGAGAGATTCGCATGGATGGAGGAGTGGCTCACTGAATGATGGATGCGGGAGAGATTCGCATGGGTGGAGGAGTATCTCACTGAATGATGGATGCGGGAGAGATTCGCATGGATGGAGGAGTGGCTCACTGAATGATGGATGCGGGAGATATTCGCATGGATGGAGGATTGGCTCACTGAATGATGGACGGGAGATATTCGCATGGATGGAGGAGTGGCTCACTGAATGATGGATGCGGGAGATATTCGCATGGATGGAGGAGTGGCTCACTGAATGATGGATGGGGAGAGATTTGCATGGGTGGAGGAGTGGCTCACTGAATGATGGATGCGGGAGAGATTCACATGGGTGGAGAAGTGGCTCACTGAATGATGGATGGGGAGAGATTCCCATGGATGGAGGAGTGGCTCACTGAATGATGGATGCGGGAGAGATTCGCATGGATGGAGGAGTGGTTCACTGAATGATGGATGCGGGAGAGATTCGCATGGGTGGAGGAGTGGTTCACTGAATGATGGATGGGGAAGAGATTCGCATGGATGGAGGAGTGGCTCACTGAATGATGGATGCGGCAGAGATTCGCATGGATGGAGGAGTGGCTCACTGAATGATGGATGCGGGAGAGATTCGCATGGCTGGAGGAGTGGCTCACTGAATGATGGATGCGGGAGAGATTCGCATGGATGGAGGAGTGGCTCACTGAATGATGGATACGGGAGTGATTCGCATGGATGGAGGAGTGGTTCACTGAATGATGGAATGCGAAGAGATTCGCATGGATGGAGGAGTGGCTCACTGAATGATGGATACGGGAGTGATTCGCATGGATGGAGGAGTGGCTCACTGAATGATGGATACGGGAGTGATTCGCATGGATGGAGGAGTGGCTCACTGAATGATGGATGCGGGAGAGATTCGCATGGATGGAGGAGTGGCTCACTGAATGATGGATACGGGAGTGATTCGCATGGATGGAGGAGTGGCTCACTGAATGATGGATACGGGAGAGATTCGCATGGATGGAGGAGTGGCTCACTGAATGATGGATACGGGAGTGATTCGCATGGATGGAGGAGTGGCTCACGGAATGATGGATGCGGGAGAGATTCCCAAGGATGGAGGAGTGGTTCTCTGAATGATGGATGCGGGAGAGATTCGCATGGGTGGAGGAGTGGCTCACTGAATGATGGATGCGGGAGAGATTCGCATGGATGGAGGAGTGGCTCACTGAATGATGGATGCGGGAGAGATTCGCATGGATGGAGGAGTGGCTCACTGAATGACGGATGCGGGAGAGATTCGCATGGATGGAGGAGTGGTTCACTGAATGATGGATGCGGGAGAGATTCGCATGGATGGAGGAGTGGCTCACTGAATGATGGATGCGGGAGAGATTCGCATGGGTGGAGGAGTATCTCACTGAATGATGGATGCGGGAGAGATTCGCATGGATGGAGGAGTGGCTCACTGAATGATGGATGCGGGAGATATTCGCATGGATGGAGGATTGGCTCACTGAATGATGGACGGGAGATATTCGCATGGATGGAGGAGTGGCTCACTGAATGATGGATGCGGGAGATATTCGCATGGATGGAGGAGTGGCTCACTGAATGATGGATGGGGAGAGATTTGCATGGGTGGAGGAGTGGCTCACTGAATGATGGATGCGGGAGAGATTCACATGGGTGGAGAAGTGGCTCACTGAATGATGGATGGGGAGAGATTCCCATGGATGGAGGAGTGGCTCACTGAATGATGGATGCGGGAGAGATTCGCATGGATGGAGGAGTGGTTCACTGAATGATGGATGCGGGAGAGATTCGCATGGGTGGAGGAGTGGTTCACTGAATGATGGATGGGGAAGAGATTCGCATGGATGGAGGAGTGGCTCACTGAATGATGGATGCGGCAGAGATTCGCATGGATGGAGGAGTGGCTCACTGAATGATGGATGCGGGAGAGATTCGCATGGCTGGAGGAGTGGCTCACTGAATGATGGATGCGGGAGAGATTCGCATGGATGGAGGAGTGGCTCACTGAATGATGGATACGGGAGTGATTCGCATGGATGGAGGAGTGGTTCACTGAATGATGGAATGCGAAGAGATTCGCATGGATGGAGGAGTGGCTCACTGAATGATGGATACGGGAGTGATTCGCATGGATGGAGGAGTGGCTCACTGAATGATGGATACGGGAGAGATTCGCATGGATGGAGGAGTGGCTCACTGAATGATGGATACGGGAGTGATTCGCATGGATGGAGGAGTGGCTCACTGAATGATGGATACGGGAGAGATTCGCATGGATGGAGGAGTGGCTCACTGAATGATGGATACGGGAGTGATTCGCATGGACGGAGGAGTGGCTCACTGAATGATGGATGCGGGAGAGATTCGCATGGATGGAGGAGTGGGTCACTGAATGATGGATGCGGGAGAGATTCGCATGGATGGAGGAGTGGGTCACTGAATGATGGATGCGGGAGAGATTCGCATGGATGGAGGAGTGGGTCACTGAATGATGGATGCGGGAGAGATTCGCATGGGTGGAGGAGTGGTTCACTGAATGATGGATGGGGAAGAGATTCGCATGGATGGAGGAGTGGCTCACTGAGTGATGGATGCAGGAGTTATTCGCATGTGTGGAGGAGTGGCTCACTGAATGATGGATGCGGTAGAGATTCGCATGGGTGCAGGAGTGGCTCACTGAATATTGGATGCGGGAGAGATTCGCATGGGTGGAGGAGTGGTTCACTGAATGATGGATGCAGGAGAGATTCGCATGGGTGGAGGAGTGCCTCCCGGAATGATGGATGCGGGAGAGATTCGCATGTGTGGAGGAATGACTCACTGAATGATGGATGCGGGAGAGATTCGCATGGGTGGAGGAGTTTATCACTGAATGATGGATGCGGGAGAGATTCACATGGGTGGAGCAGTGGCTCACTGAATGATGGATGGGGAGAGATTCGCATGGATGGAGGAGTGGCTCACTGAATGATGGATGGGGAGAGATTCGCATGGATGGAGGAGTGGCTCACTGAATGATGGATGGGGAGAGATTCGCATGGATGGAGGAGTGACTCACTGAATGATGGATGCGGGAGAGATTCGCATGGATGGAGGAGTGGCTCACTGAATGATGGATGCGGGAGATATTCGCATGGGTGGAGGAGTGGCTCACTGAATGATGGATGCGGGAGAGATTCGCATGGATGGAGGAGTGGCTCACTGAATGATGGATGCGGGAGAGATTCGCATGGGTGGAGGAGTGTCTCACTGAATGATGGATGCGGGAGAGATTCGCATGGATGGAGGAGTGGCTCACTGAATGATGGATGGGGAGAGATTCGCATGGATGGAGGAGTGACTCACTGAATGATGGATGCGGGAGAGATTCGCATGGATGGAGGAGTGGCTCACTGAATGATGGATGCGGGAGATATTCGCATGGGTGGAGGAGTGGCTCACTGAATGATGGATGCGGGAGAGATTCGCATGGATGGAGGAGTGGCTCACTGAATGATGGATGCGGGAGAGATTCGCATGGGTGGAGGAGTGTCTCACTGAATGATGGATGCGGGAGAGATTCGCATGGATGGAGGAGTGGCTCACTGAATGATGGATGCGGGAGATATTCGCATAGGTGGAGGAGTGGTTCACTGAATGATGGATGCGGGAGATATTCGCATGGATAGAGGAGTGGCTCACTGAATGATGGATGCGGGAGATATTCGCATGGATGGAGGAGTGGCTCACTGAATGATGGATGCGGGAGAGATTCACATGGGTGGAGCAGTGGCTCACTGAATGATGGATGGGGAGAGATTCGCATGGATGGAGGACTGGCTCACTGAATGATGGATGCGGGAGAGATTCGCATGGATGGAGGAGTGGCTCACTGAATGATGGATGCTGGGGAGATTCGCATGGATGGAGGAGTGGTTCACTGAATGATGGATGCGGGAGAGATTCGCATGGGTGGAGGAGTGGTTCACTGAATGATGGATGGGGAAGAGATTCGCATGGATGGAGGAGTGGCTCACTGAATGATGGATGCGGCAGAGATTCGCATGGATGGAGGAGTGGCTCACTGAATGATGGATGCGGGAGAGATTCGCATGGGTGGAGGAGAGGCTCACTGAATGATGGATGCGGGAGAGATTCGCATGGATGGAGGAGTGGCTCACTGAATGATGGAATGCGAAGAGATTCGCATGGATGGAGGAGTGGCTCACTGAATGATGGATGCGGGAGAGATTCGCATGGATGGAGGAGTGGGTCACTGAATGATGGATACGGGAGAGATTCGCATGGATGGAGGAGTGGTTCACTGAATGATGGATGCGGGAGAGATTCGCATGGATGGAGGAGTTGGTCACTGAATGATGGATGCAGGAGAGATTCGCATGGGTGGAGGAGTGGTTCACTGAATGATGGATGGGGAAGAGATTCGCATGGATGGAGGAGTGGCTCACTGAATGATGGATGCCGGGGGGAGATTCGCATGGGTGGAGGAGTGGTTCACTGAATGATGGATGCAGGAGCGATTCGCATGGGTGGAGGAGTGCCTCCCGGAATGATGGATGCGGGAGAGATTCGCATGTGTGGAGGAATGACTCACTGAATGATGGATGGGGAGAGATTCGCATGGATGGAGGAGTGGCTCACTGAATGATGGATGGGGAGTGATTCGCATGAATGGAGGAGTGTCTCACTGAATGATGGATGCGGGAGAGATTCGCATGGATGGAGGAGTGGCTCACTGAACGATGGATGCGGGAGAGATTCGCATGGGTGGAGGAGTGTCTCACTGAATGATGTATGCGGGAGAGATTCGCATGGGTGGAGGAGTGGCTCACTGAATGATGGATGCGGGAGAGATTCGCATGGATGGAGGAGTGGCTCACTGAAAGAAAGCAGAGAGCTGGGAGACATGGGCTTTGCTCTGTTTGACAATCAACGATGAACAGTGTGCGCAGTGGTCGGTGCTGGGAACGCAACTGTTCAGGATATACATTAACGATCTGTAAGAGAGGTCCGAGTATAGTGTCCCGAAGATAGCTGATGGTACCCGACTGCTCACGATAAGCATTAACAGTTTGGTTTGGTTTGCAGGTGCAGCAGGCTGTCAGGATTGCAAATGAAATTTTCGCCTTCACTACGAGAGGGGCTGAACTAAAGAGCAGGGAGGTTATGATGGAACTGCACAGGGTGCTGGTGGAGCCACACCGGGAATGCTGCGGGCAGTTCTGGTTTCCCTACTTGAGGAAGGATATACTGGACTTGGAGGGGGTGCACAAATGCCTCACAAGGTTCATTCCGGAAATGGGGTGGGGAAGAAAATGAGGAAATATTGAGTAGACTGGTTATCTACTCAGTGGAATCGAAAGGAAGAGAGGAGATCGTAGAGAAACAGATAAAATTATTTAAGCGATAAGATAGTAGCAGGAAAGTTGTTCCACAGGGAGCTGAAACGAGAACGAATGGATGATGCCTCCAATTTCTCCTAATGCGAAGCTTGTGGAAGGGAGGAAGGTAGGAGAAAAAGGGAGAGAGAGGAATAGTGGGGGTAAGTGGAGAGTGAGGGAAGGATGGAGAAAGACAACGTGAGAGAGAGAGAGAGAGAGAGAGAGAGAGAGAGAGAGAGAGAGAGAGAGAGAGAGAGAGAGAGAGAGAGAGAGAGAGAGAGAGAGAGAGAGAGAGAGAGAGAGAGAGAGAGAGAGAGAGAGACTGCCACGGAGTAATGAAGAAGGGCGAGAGTGCGCCACTGTTTCGAGGGGAGGTGTTTACTTCACTCGGAGGAGGGTGTGGGCTCTCTCACCGGTGTGCGTTCGGGCTTTGACCTGGGGTCGTGGCTTCTCGCGGACTGAAGGCCTGAAGCCCCGGCGATGAGCAGGAACAGACCAACGCCCAAACCAGGAACCAACGGTGGATGCATATCTACCGGGAAATACAGGCTCTGTATGAGTGACACAAATCCGTCCGACATTCCCTCCTGCCCTCAATATCTCCACCCTTCCTTCCATTCCTTTTCTCTTTCTCCCCCTGTTTATCTTCCGCTCTCAATCCTTCGTCTATATTCCTCTCCCCCATCCCTCCCCACGGTTTTCTTTTCACTCTCTGAAGCGCTCTCTCACCCCTTTTCTCTCCTCCACTCTGCCTCCTGTCTTACCGGCTCTCCCTCTCCCTCTCCTTCTCCCGCTTACCGCCTCTTTTCTCCCTCTTTCCCAATCTTTCGCCAAAACTCCACACCCTCTAGTATACTCTATATCCCTCCTCCCTACTCCTGTTTCCGCATTTCCGTCACGCTTAGTTTCCATCTCTCTCCACACTCTCCTCCTTCTCTCACCCCCTCGACCCTCTGTACACTCCCGCTCACCGCTTCTCCCCTGATCCCTAATCTTCCCCTCTCACCCCTCCCTCTCTTTCTCCCCACTGTCAATATTCTCCCAGCACCCGCCACTCTAATCTCTCACAGCAACGCACTCCCATTTCCGCATTCTCTGTCCTCTCCGCAATTCCTCCCCCTGCTTTCGGTTCCTCTCTTTATCAGCTGTCCACCTGGTGTCTGCTGCTGTCGGTTTGACCGCCTTCTCATCACGGGTTTCCTCTGACAACGGTCGTTTTCAGCTCAGAGACGCAGAGAGTCCTGAACAAGATGGACGACGGCAAGACCTACGTGAATGTGAAGTTCGAAGAAACGGATGCACAGTCACCTTCCAACGGTAAGTGGGTCAGAAAAAAAAAACTGGGGTAGAGAGCTCCATTCTGTGTTTAATCCCGGGTGTGTGTGATCGGACGGGTGGAGGGAACCTCACTGACTCTCACTGTTCTGTCCCCAGCTGTACCTGATGTATCGTACGTGGAACTTAATCTCAGGACCAGCTCTGTTCCCCGGGTCCGGACAGGTGGAGGTCAGTTTCATCTCTGTCAGTTTGACTGTCTTTAGCTGATGTGTTCGTTCCTGTCGGGAGATCTCAGGAGAAGCGCTCAATTGACCATAACGATTAATCAGAGGGAACCCACGAACCCATCAGGTTCACTGTTCTGTCCCCAGCTGAAAGGTGGGATAAGCGATTACGAGGGTGCTCTGTTGGAGGATTGGCGAAGAGCCTGCACTCGGGGCAGGGGAGTGGACACAGAGCTGGGGAGAGGCTGTATCGAGGGAGCGCTAAGGAATAGGATGAAGAGAAAGTTTTGAGGGAGGGGTCAGTGAAGAGCGGATGTCATAGGAATGGTGGTGTGGAGGTTGTACTGCGGGAGGGGTGTTGAGCAGGAGACATTAAGAAAGGAGCGCTGTGGGAATGGCAGAGTGCAGGAAACGCCGAGGGAGGACTGATGAGGATAGAGGACAGTGGGAGTGGAGCTATATAAAATTAAAAACACTCTACTCCTTCTTACCCCTCTCTCCCTCTCCTCGCTGCCCTCTTTCTCCTATTACCTCACTAAACCACTCCCTCTTTTCCCCCGTTCTCGTCCCTTTCTCTTGTTCATCCTCTCTCTCCACTTTTTCTCAAACCTCTCTCCCTCCATTCCCCTTCTCTCTCGACTTTCACCTTACGCACTGCCACTCTCCATCTCTCAACCCCTTCTCTCCCCACTCTTTCCCTCATCTCACTCTTTCTACCGACTCTCCCCTTCATTCACTCTCACTGTTCAAAAGCTCTACAGCCCCACTATCACACCGCCCCTGCCTCTTTCCGCAACCTCTCGCTCCCTGTTATCTCCCTCAATCTATCTTCGTATCCATCCCCTCTCGCTCCCCCACCCCATTTTCCACCTACTCCAACTCCACACCCTCTCCTTTTCACTATCCACCCCTCCCCTCTTTCTGCTTCGCGCTCACTCCGGTCTCTCTTATCCTTCTGTTTTCCATCTCTCTCACTCTGTCTCTCTCGCTCTCTTTGTCTCTACCCCCATCCACCTTGTCCTCTCTTCTCCCTCTCCCTACTTTTTCTCTCTCTCTCACCCCTGTTAATGTTCGTTCACTCATAATCTATCTCGTACTCCTCTTCCCTCTCTCTACCCTGTCTCCCTCCGTTCTCTCTCCCCTATTTTCTCCCATTTCCCCGCCCATTGCCACCATCGTCTGTCCATCCATTTCCTTCACGCTCTCTGTCTCTCTCTCCCTCTCTCTCTCTCTCTCACCTTCCTCTGCCTTTCATTCCTCACCTCCCCCTCAGTTTCCTCTCTCTCTTGATGCCTTCTCCTCCTCACTCCCTCTCTCTCGCCTGATTGCTTACTGTGCTCTCCTCCCACTCTCTCTCTCTCACTCCCACATACAAACATTCTCCATCTCTCTCCCCAGTCGGCCTGACCTCCACCTACGCAGAACTGAACTTTCCGAAAGACGAACCTCTCATTGCTGAGTCCGAGGATCACCGCAACGCCTCGCGACCCGGCGTGCAGCCAATCACTTCGCAGACAGGTCAGTGGTCGCAGTAATGACGTCATTCTGGAGAGTTTTACAAGTCCTGCCCCCAAGTCTCCAATTTCCTAATGCACCCGAATAGACCACTTCCTCCGGCAGCTCGTTCCATAGACGGAATACCATCTGGGTAAACATAGAAACAGAAAACCTACAGCTCGATACAGGCCCTTCGGCGCACAAGGTTATGCCGAACACGTCCCTACCTTAGAAATTACTAGCCTTACCTATAGCCCTCTATTTTACTAAGCCCCATGTTTCAATCAGAAAACCTCTTAAAATACCCTATCGCATTCGCCACCACCACCGTTGCCAGCAGTCCATTCCACACACCCTCCACTCTCTGCGTAAAGAAAGTTACCCCTGACATCTTCTCTGTACCTACTCCCCAGCACCTTAAAACTGTGTCCTCTTATGGGAACCATTTCAGCCCTCTTACTATCCACACGGTCAATGCCTCTCATCATCTTTTACACCTCTGTCAGCTCTACCTCATACTCCTTCGTTCCAAGGAGAAAAGGCCAAGTTCACTCAACCTATCCTCATAAGGCAAGCTCCCCAATCCAGGTAACATCCTTGAAATATTTCTGTGCAGAGTTTCTACGGTTTCCCCATCCTTCCTATAGTAAGGCGACCAGAGCTGAGCACAGAACTCCAGGTGCGTCTTAGCAAGGTCCTATATAGCTGCAACATTACCTCCTGGCTCCTAAATTCAATTCCACGATTGATGAAGGCCATCTTAACCGCGGAGGCAACCTGCGCAGATGCTTTGAGCGTCCTAGGGACTCGGACCCAAAGATCCCTCTGACCTTCCACACTGCCAAGAGTCTTACCATTAATACTATATGCTGCCATCTTATTTGACCTACCAAAATCAACCACTTCAAACTTATCTGGGTTGAACTCCATGTGCCACTTCTCAGCCCAGTTATGCATCCTATCAATGTCTCGCTGTAACCAGAGACAGCCCTCCACACTATCCATAAAACCGCCAACCTTTGTGTCATCAGCAAACTTACTAACCCATCTCTCCACTTCCTCATCCAGGGCATTTATAAAAATCACGATAAGTGTCCCAGAACAGATTCCCGAGTCACTCTACTGGTGACCGGCCTCCATGCAAAATATGACCCCTCTACATCCACACTGTGCCTTCTGTGGGCAAGCCGGTTCTCGAACCACAAAGCAATGTCCAATTGTATCCCATGCCTCTTTACTTTGCATGGGGTACCCTATCAAATACCTTGCTGAAACCCATATACACTACATCTACTGCTTTTCCTTCATCAATGTGTTTAGTCACATCCTCATAAAATTCTCTCGGCTCGTAACGCACAACCTGCTCTTGACAAAGCCATGCTGACTATTCCTAATCATATTATACATCTCCAAATGATCATAAATCCTGCCTCTCAGGATCTTCTCCATCAACTTACCAACCACTGGGGTAAGACCCACTTGTGCATAATTTCCTAGGCTATCTCTACTCCCTTTCTTGAATAATGGAACAACATCCGCAACCCTCCAATCCTCCGGAACCTCTCCCGTCCCACATTAACCTGGGGTACATGCCATCGGTTCCCGGCGACTTATCCAACTTGATGCTTTCCAAATTCTCCAGCACATCCGGTGTCTTAATATCTAAGTGCATAAGCTTTTCAGTCTGCTGCAAGTCATCACTCCTGTCAAGAAGATTATTTTCCATAGTGAATACTGAAGCAAAGTGTTCATTAAGTACCTTCGCTATTTCCTCCGGTTCCTTATACAGTTTCCCCACTGTCACATTTGATTGGTTCCAATTCTTTCACGTCTTACCCTCTTGCTCTTTTCATACTTGTAGAATCCCTTGGGGTGCTCCTTAATCCTACCCGCCAAGACTTCACTTCTGGCTCTCTGAAATTTCCTTTAAAGTTCTTTCCTGTTGGCCTTACAATCGTCTGGATCTCTCACATTACCTAGCTCTCGGACCCTTTTGCAAGCTGTTTCTTTTCTTCTTGACTAGATTTATTACAGCCTTGGTACACCACTGTTCCTGTACCTTACCACATCTTCCCAGTCTCATTGGAATGTACCTATGCAGAACTCCACAAAAATATCCTCCAAACCTTTGCCTGATTTCATCCGTACTTTTTACTGATATCATCTGTTTCTTATTTAAGCTTCCAATTTCCTTCCTGATAGCCTCATAATTCCCCATACTCCAATTAAACGTTTTTTCTAACTCGTCTTCTCCTGTCTCTCTACGGTGCCGTTGTATAGGTGATAGAATTATGATCAATCTCTCAAAAATGCTTTCCAACTGAGATTTCTGACAGCTGGCCACGTTGATTCTCCAATACTAAATCAAGTACAGCCTCTTCTTTTGTAGGCTTATCTATCTTCCTGAACACAGCTAACAAACTCTACCCCATCTAAACCCTCTCAACTCTCCATGATATGAAGACCAACATGTCATTAGCTTCCTTCACTGCCTTGTGTACCTGCATGTTTACTTTCTGTGACTGATGAACAAGGACACCTAGATCTCGTTGTACTTCCCCTTTTCCTAACTGGACACCTTTCAGATATTAATCTCCCTTCCTGTTCTTGCCACCAAAGTGGATAACCTCACATTTATCCACATAAGACTGCATCTGCCATGCATCTGCCCACTCACTCAACCTGCCCAAGTCACTCTGCAATCTCCTATCATCCTCCCCATATTTCACACCGCCAGCAGCTTTGTGTCTGCAAATTCGCTAAGGTACGTTTAATCCCTTCATCTATATCATTAATGTATATTGTAAATAGCTGAGGTCCCAGCACCGAGCCTTGTGGTACCCTACAAGTCACTGTGTGCCATTCTGAAAAGGACTCGTTAATCCCTACTCTTTGTTTCCTGTCTGCCAACCAGTTTTATATCCATGTTAGTACCCTACCCCCAATACCAGGTGCTCTAATTTTACCCACTAATCTCCTAAGTGGGGCCTTATCAAAGGCTTTCTGAAAGTTCAGGTACACTACATCCACCGGATCTCCCTTGTTCATTTTCATAATTACATCCTCAAAAAATTGCCGAAGATTATTCAAGCATGATTTCCCCTTCGTTCCATTAGAGAGGGTTGTAGGAAGATTCCCGAGAATGATTCCAGGAACGAAAGGGTTCCCGCATGAGAAACGTCCGGCAGCTCTTGGGCTGTGTTCCCTGGAGTTCAGGAGAATGAGGGGGGAGCTCATATAAAATTCTGAACGTTAAAATTCCTGAACAGACTGGATATGGAAATATTACTTCCTCTGGTCAGGGATTCCATGACAAGGAGGCACAACTTCAGGATTGAAGGTCATTCTTTTAGAACTGAAATGCGGAGAAATTACTTTAGTCAGAGGGTGGAAAATCTATGGATTTTTTTTTACTACCAGCAGCTGCGGAAGCCAAGCTACTGGGTGCATCTAAGTCAGAGATAGACAGGTTCTTGAGGAGACAGCGTTTCAAAGGGTATAGGAAGAAGGCAGAGGAGTGGGGATGACTATAAGTATTAGATCAGCCCAAAATTGAATGGCGGAGCAGACTCGGTGGCCCGAATAGCCTACTTCTGCCACCTAATCTTATGGTCTTATGGTCGAGTGGTCTCTCCACAGCTGCGCAAGAACGGAAGTCGAAAGTGAAGATCGGAAATAGACCGTACCGTCTGATCTGCCGACTCTGCCTAGTTACAGCCGCCCTCATCGTGATTGTGGTCGGACTCTCGATCCATGGTGAGTGGCACGGGCTCCCGGTGGAGTCAGACCCTAAATAATGTCACCCACACGCCCGTCACTGTAACACCGTTTAAAACCCATCACCAAAACACGGACACACCGCTAACCGCAATAAAAACACGGCCTTTACCGTAACACAATCAGGACTCGTCCTGACCCCGACACGCCTTTCACCATAAAATCAACAATGCTGTTACGGTAGCACGGTCACGACCTTCAACGAGACACAGGTACACTCCTGACCGCGACAATGACACGACCATCGCTGTGACACACACGTGGCTGTCACACTGACCGCAACGCACCCCTCACTGTAAGATCGCCATGCCCCTGACGGTAACGCCGATTAAAACCCATCACCACAACACTCACATCATTAACCGTAATAAAAACACGGTCTTAACTGTAGCACAATGAAGACACGTCCTGACACCCATACACCATTCACTATAATATCAGCAAAACTGTCACGGTCACGAACTTCAACTGGACACAAGAACACTCCTAACCGCGACTCTGACACCACCATCTCCGTGACGCACACATGGCAGTCGCACTGACTGCAACGCATACCTCACTGTAACATCGACATTCTCCTGACCGTATCACTGATAAACACCTCAGGGCCACATCAAAACACACCTCACAGTGACGCCGACACGCTCTTCACCGTGACACTGAGGCACAATACACCGTGACACCTTCACGCTCCTCAACGTGATCCGCTCCGCACCGCACCGTGACAAATACTCACACGTCACTGTAACACCCCTTACCGAGACGGTATCGCCCCTCAACATACCACCGATGCACCGCTCACTGAGGCAATTACCCGCACCTCACCCTGACATAGGCAAACCCCTGAACGTGATACGGACCCCTAAATTCTCAATGACACCGACATAGTCCTCTCCGTGAGACCGACACAGAGTTCAGCGTGACACTCTCACTCACACCGGGGCCATGACATACTTGAGAACAACACACCATGACACAGATACTCCACCCACGGTGAAACGACAAGGCCCCTCTCCCTGACATTTTCTTCGCCTTGACATCGAGATACACTTTACTGTGTCCCGGTATACCACTCTCCGGGGCAGAGAAACTCCTATCACAGTGACACCGACACGTCCCTCACAGCAACTCGGATATGCCCCGCACGATACTGACGCAGACCCCCATGGTAACAACAAAACCTTCACCGGGACATTGATATACCCCTCAGCGTGACACAGACACGCCGCTGAAGGTGGCGCCTCTCAATGAGCCACAAGCGCATCCTCTAGATTTTTTTTTGTATTATGAGGACACTCATTTATTGTCATCGAGAAATGCATGCATTAAGAAACGTTACAATGTTCCTCCAGAGTGATATCACAAAATTAAAAAAAAAGACAAACCAAAGACACACGGTGACAAAACCACATAATTTTAGCATAAAGTCACAGCAGTGCAAAGCAATACCGTAATATGATCAAAACAAAACTTACCACAGACCACGGTTTAGTAAAAAGGTCTCCAGTCCCGATCGACTCCAATAGTCCCGATATTAGGCAGCAAAAGGGAGAAACTCTCCCTGCCATAAACTTCCAGGCACTGCCAACCAATGGCACGAAATTACCCGACGACAGCAGACTCGGAGTCCGTCCGAAAACTTCGAGCCTCCGACCAGCCCCTCCGATACAGACTCCCGAGCGGCATCCTCTGTGGAGCGCCTTCGACCTCGTCCCGGCTGCCGAAACAAGCAAAGCGTAGGTCTCAGAGGCCTTCTTCTCCGGTGATTGAAGACCGCACAGTAGCAGCGGCAGTGAAGCGGGCATTTCAATAGTTTCTCCAAATGTTCTTACACGCTCTCACGTCTGTCTCCATCAAATCAGGATTGTGCACGTATCCCTACTTAATAAGTAACAAATATCCATTCTCCAGAGAGGCCGCGCGCGCGGCGTCGCGCCGCCATTTTCTCCTCCTTTACTGTGACACCCTTCACCGTCACACTGACATAAAACTCTCTGTGACCCGTGCGGTAGCGCGCTGCTGACTCACGTGTCACTGCAAACGCGAAACATCCTTCACCATCTCTCTCAGTATCGCAGATTCGTCAGTCTAAGGTCACCTCGGATCGAAACTACCATGATTTAAACTCAACCCTTCAATCCAAGCTTTTTGCGCTCAACGCTAATCTGTCCGTTCTTGAACGAATGCAGAGCGATCTCCGTCACCAGTTCACTCAGATGGAAACGAAGTACAGATCTGTCAACGAAACCAAGGCTCAAATCTGTGAATTTTTGACCAGCAGAAGAGGTGAGGCATCATCCCCCTCTTTCACCCGCTCCTCATCACAGGGCAGGCATGGAGAGAGGAAGCGTCACTCTGTGCTTGACATCGGGAGTGTGTGAAGAGATGGTATGGAGGGTGATTCACTCTGTGTTTGTCCCGGTGTGTGTGTGATGGTGCAGCGTGCAGGAAGTTTCACTCTGTCACTGAGTCCAGGAGTGTGTGACGGGACGTTGTGGGTGTGGATTCACTCTGTGTCTGACCACGGGATTGTGAGACGTAACATTACAGCCTCACTCTGTGTCTCACTCCGGGAATGTCTGATGGAACAGTATGGATCCAGCTTCACTCTGTGTCTGACAGCGGGATTGTGTTATGAGACAGTACTCAGAGAGATTAACCCTATGTCTGACCCCTGAAGTTATGGCAGCGTGGAAAGAGCGTTTCACTCTGAATCCGGGAGTGTGTGATGGGATCGTGGAGAGAGAGCTTAAGTATGTGTCTGACTCCGGGAGTGAGTGATGGGAGTCTGTAGAGCGGGATTCACTCTGTTTTTGAATCCGAGTGTGTGATGGGATCGTGGAGAGACATCTTCAGTCTGTGTCTGATTCCAGGAGTGCGTGATGATACGTAAGGAGGGAGATTTACACTGTGATGAACACGGGAATGTTTTATGGGACCGTGTGGAGGCAGCTTCCCTCTGTGTCTGACACTTTGCTCTGTCATGTGTCGAGAAGCTGTTGAGGGACAATCACACTCCCTCTGAGTCAGCGGGAGATTTTAAAAAGCGAGCAGATTAACGGAGCGGGCGACGGAGTAGGGGAGACAGAGTAGAAAGGCTTTGGCTCGAGAGGCTTGGGCGGGCAGAGACTTGCTGGCAGTGAGGTAAGGCCGGTTAAAATCCTTTAATTAATTTAATTAACTTCGGTGTTGTTAATAAGAGGCACGGTTAGGGCAGTATGTGAGAAGTCAGGAGAGCACAATTGTCCCTGATGACTACACCTGTAAAAGGTGCATCCAGCTGCAACTCCTGACAAACTGAGTTAGCGAACTGGAACTGGAGCTGGATTATCTTCGGATCATTTGTGAGACAGAGGCAGAAATAGACAGGAGTTTCAGGGAGATAGTTACCCATAAGAGTCAGGAGACTGGTAGTTGGGTGACTGTCAGGAGAGGGAAGGGGAATAGACAGGAACAGCAGAGCACCCCTGTGGCCGTTCCCATCAACAATAAGTATACCGTTTTGGATACAGTTGGTGGGGTGAATCTACCAGGGACAAGTTGCAGTGGTCACGTCTCTGGCACCGACTGGACCCTGAGCTCAGAAGAGAAGGAGGGAAAAGCGAAGAGCAGTAGTGTTAGGAGATTCAATAGTTTGAGGGAGTAGATAAATGGTTCTGCGGGAGAGATCGAGAATCTGGGATGGTCTGTTGCCTTCCTGGTGCCAGGGTCCGCGATATCTCGCATCGAGTTCTCAGTATTCTCAAGAGGGAGTGCGAGTAGCCAGATGTCGTGGTCCATGTAGGGACCAATGATGTGGATAGGAAGAAGGAGGAGGTCCTGTAAAGAGAGTTTAGCGAGTTAGGTGCAAATTTGAAGGACAGGACAGGCAGGGTTGGAATCCCAGGATTGCTCCCGTGCCACGTGCTAGTGAGGACAGAAACAGAAAGATAATGCAGCTAAATACCTGGCTAAGGTGCTGGTGCAGGATAATGGGCTTCATGTTTCCGGACAGCTGGCCTTGTTCCAGGGAAGGTGGGACCTTTTCCGACGTGAAGGGTTGCACCTGAACTGGAGGGGGACCAGTATCCTTGCGGGAAGGTTTGCCAGTGCTGCTCCGGGAGGTTTAAACTAGATTTGTAGGGGGTGCGGAACAGAGCGTTAGAGCAGATAGTGAGGTGGAGGATGATAAAGAACTGCAAGTATGAAATGGAGTAAAGCCAGAATTAATATATAAAGAGGCTTTAAGGAAAGAGAAGCAGAATAAAGGGTGTAAAGGTACTAAGGAAGAAGGGCTAAAGTGCGATACTTCAATGCAAGAAGCAATAGAAGCAAAGGTGATGAACTGCGAGCTTGGATACATACATGGAATTATGATGTAGTGGCCATTACATAGACTTGGCTGACACCAGGGCAGGAATGGATTCTCAATATTCCTGGATTTCAGTGCTTTAAAAGGGATACAGAGGGGTGAAAATGTGACGAGGGGTGGCATTACTGGTCAAGTATACTGTTAGAGTTCTTTGAGGAGGTGACCAGACATATAGATGATGGTAGTGCAGAGGATGAGATCTGCATGGATTTTAATAAGGCACTTGACAAGGTTCCACACGGTAGGCTTATTCAGAAAGTCAGAAAGCATGGGGTCCCGGGTCGTTTGGCCAGGGGGATTCAGAATTGGCTTGCCTGCAGAAAGCCGACGGTCGTTGTGGAGGGGGTACATTTGGATTGGCTGATTGTGACTACTGGTGTCCAACAAGGATCCCTACTTACCGCGATTTTTATTAATGATCTGGATGTGTACGTAGAAGTGTGGGTTAGGCAGTTTTCAGACGACACAAAGATTGGTGGTGTTGTGGATAATGTAGAGGATTGTCGAAGATTGCAGAGAGACATTGATAGGATGCAGGAATGGGCTGAGAAGTGGCAGATGGAGTTCAACCCGGAGAAGTGTGAGGTGGTTAACTTTGGAAGGACAAACTCCAAGGCAGAATACAAAGTAAAAGGCAGGATACTTGGTAGTGTGGAGGAGCAGAGGGCTCAGGGGGTACATGTCCACAGAATCCTGAAAGTTGTCTCCCAGGTAGTTCCGGTAGGTAAGAATGCTTATGGGGTGTTAGCTTTCAGAAGTCGAGGGATAGAGTTTAAGAATCGCGAGGTAATGATGAAGCACTATAAAACTCTGGTTAGGCCACACTTGGAGTACTGTGTCCAGTTCTGGTCGCTTCACTATAGGAAGGATGTGGAGCATTGGAAAGGCTACAGAGGAGATTTACCAGGATGCTGCCTGGTTTAGAGAGTATGCACTATGATAATTAATTAAGGGAGCTAGGGTTTATACTTTGGAGAGATGGAGGATGAGAGGAGACATGATAGAAGTGTACAAGATATTAAGAGGAATAAACAGTGTGGACAGCCAGCGCCTCTTCCCCAGGGCACCACTGCTCAGTACAACAGGACATGGCTTTAAGGTAAGGGGAGGGAAGTTCAAGGGGGATATTATAGGAAAGCTTTTCACTCAGAGAGTGGTTGGTTCATGGAATGCACTGCCTGAGTCTGTGGTGGAGGCAAATACACTAAATGACTTTTTTAATTGATTTTTTTGCCTTTCTACTATTACTACAACAAAATGAAGATTAATACTGTGCAAGATAAACATAAAATAATATAATCCAAATCAATGATTAAAAAAACAAAATAAAATCACGGAAAGTTTGTATTCACACCCCCCGAACAAGAAAAAAATCTCCAGACCAACCACTGCAAGATGTAAAAAAATAATAATCGGAGCATTCAAAACCCCAAAACTGTAAATGATAATAAGAACAATAAATAATAATGCCTACTGCCAAAGAGAGAGAAAAAAAGCTAAAAGTATGGGACTGAAAAGAAGACTTAATTTAAAGAGGAGTTATGAAAATATTCAAAATGTCCCCTCACCTTCTGAATCTTTATATCCGAATTCAGAAGTGAGTAGTGAATTTTATTAAGGTCTAAACAGGATATAATATCATTAAGCCATTGAGCATGCGTGGGTGGGGCAACATTTCTCCACCTAAGAAGAATTAAACGTCTAGCCAAAACCGAAGCAAAAAATACTGTTCGACGGTTAGTCGGAATCAAATGTATATTTGCCTCACCCAAGGTACCAAAAAGAGCAATCAGAGGGTTAGATTCTAAGTGTCAATTAAGAATATGGGATAAGGTTAAAAAAACGTCTCTCCAAAATTTCTCTAGACCAGGGCAGAATTTCTCTTACATATGGATAAGAGAAGCCTCGCCCCCTTTACACTTGTCACAAACAGGACCAATGTTATGGTAAAATCGGGACAATTTAGATTTGGACATGTGAGCCTATGTACAATCTTAAACTGTAAAAAGCAGTGACGAGCACAAAGAGAAGTTGAATTAACCGACTTAAGAATTGAGTCCAGAACCGCATCAGATAAAAAAAAAACATTTCAGTCATGCTCCCAAGCCGTTCTAATTTTATCAAAGGGGGCACAATATTTTTCTCAAGCATCGCAGGAAAATTGGACAATAAAGGATCAATGAAATGTCTAATGTAAAGGTATCTAACGAAATGGGCATTAGGTAGATTGAACTTTGCAGAAAGTAGTTGGAAAGTTTCGAAACGATTATCAATTTAAAGTTCTTAAAATGCCTAATGCCCTTTCTGTACAAATCATGAAATGTTGAATCTTGCATGGAAGGAAAGAAAAGATGATTATGCAAGATAGGACTAGAAAGAGTGAAAGCATGAAGACCATTACAATTTCTAAACTAGGCCCATATTCTCAGAGTATGTCTAATAAGAGGATTAACAATTAGTGAAGGCAAACGACTAGGGAGTGCAGATCCAAGAAGTGCAGAAATAGAGAGAACCTCAGTGGAGTTTAACTCCATTGTCACCCATTTAGGACAATCAGACTGGTTATGAAAAAAGGACCAGAAAGTAAGATAGCGAATATTAGCCGCCCAGAGGTTTAAACGGAAGTTAGGTAAAACCATAAAACCATATTTTTCAGATTTTTTGAGGTAAGCTTTATTAAGTATAGAACGTTTGCCCTTCCATAAATAGGACAAAATAATGGAGTTTAAGGAGTCAAAAAAAGCTGTAGGAATAAAATGGAATAGATTGAAGTAAGCATAAAATTTAGGAAGGATATACATTTAAATAACATTAACACTACCTACCAGAGACATAGATAAGGGTGACCATTGTGACAAACTCTGTTTGTAGAGTTCAGAAGATTAGCACAATTTTCCCGAAAAAGATCCTTGAAATTCCTTGTAACTGTAATACCAAGAAATGTAAATTGATTATTAACTACTTTAAAAGTGAGGTCACGAAATATTAATGTTTGAGATTCTTTATTAATTTGAAAGTGTTCACACGTGTAGATTGAGTTTATAGCCAGAAAGCTGGCTAAATTGATCGAAAAGTAAAAACATGGGTAAGAAAATGCACACAAATGAAATTCAGGCGACTACGAGATAGGTATATGGAGGAATTTAAGTTGGGGGGTATATATGGGAGGCAGGGTTTAAGGGTCAGGCCAACATTATGGTCCGAAGGGCCTGTACTGTGCTGTACTATTCTATGTTTCATACCTATGTCCATTTGCCACGTGTGCTGAGGAAGTTTCTTTCCGTGTCTCAAAGCTGGATCGTGTGATGGGGCCGTGGAGAGAGGGATTCACACTGTGTCTGACAAAGGCGGTGTGGAGAGAGATTCACTCTGTGGCTCTCCACAAAACCATGTGATGTGACAGTGAGCAGCGTGCAGCCTGAACTCATGATGGACCTTACGAAGAGAGAGCTTCACTCTCTGTCTGACCTCTGTTGGGTATGTTGTAAAAACGTAATGTGTTTGTCCATTGGATTCTGTGAGGGGATACTCATATTCAGTTTCACTACCGGAATTCGTGATAGGAGGGCCTGGAGTGTGTTGGTATCTGGCACCGGAAATGTGTAATGGGGCAGTTTGCAGGGCGCCTCAGTTTGTGTCATACGCCGGGAGTTTATGATGGGACGCTGTTGAGGGAGCTTCACCCCGGGTCTGACCACAGGACTGTGTGATGGAACGGTGTGGAGGGGGATTCACTCTGTGTCTGACCCCGGGAATGTGTTTTGGGAACTTCTCTGCATGTCTGACATCGGGAATATGTGATGGGACAGGGCAGATAAGATTCACTCTTTCTCTGGCCCGGCGAGTCTGAGTGATCGGACGGTTCGCAGAGAACTCCGGTAGTGTGTGTTGGGACGGTGTGGAGGTATCCGTATTCTATACCAACTCCCGGACGTAAGGAGGGAGATTTTCTGTTAATTTTTTTTTGTAATTTCCAAAGCAATCTTGTTCCCAGGACTGAATCAGAAATAAAGAGAGGTGTTATTTCATAAAGACGTTTGAAACATCCTACGATGAAGCGAAGCAGCTTTGTTCAAACTCTGATTCAAATTTTCTTGAAATAAATGCAAGAAAGGAAGATGTATGTGTCAGATCGACTGAAGATATATCCACACCTGAGTGAGGATCCCTCCACACCGCCCCATCACACACTCCCGGGGTCAGACACAGAGTGAATCTCCCTCCACACCGTCCCATCACACACTCCCGGGGTCAGACACAGAGTGAATCTCCCTCCACACCGTCCCATAACACACTCCCGGGGTCAGACACAGAGTGAATCTCCCTCCACATCATCCCATCACACACTCCCGGGGTCAGACACAAAGTGAATCACCCTCCACACCGTCCCATCACACACTCCCGGGGTCAGACACAGAGTGAATCTCCCTCTACCCCGTCCCATCACACACTCCCGGGGTGAGAATGAAAGTGTTGTTCCGTATGTCTTGCTCGACCTCAATCATTAATGATAGCAATTTAATTTCACAGAATTTTGTTAACAAATCTGTCCGCGAACATGACAGTTCATATTGGTTTGCAAAATGCCAATCCAAGGGAAATTTGGAGTCTCGCTAGTTTTTGAGGAGAGAGTTGGTCATGGGATTGTTACAGGCTCCGAGAAGGGAGTGTGCAGTGGCTTTTGTTTGGGGCTGACCAGGCTGCGGGAACATTGTGTGCAGTGGGATTAGTTTGCGGACTGCCGAGGTCTGTGAGGAGAGTTTAGGCATTGGGAGCATTTTTGGGACAGAGAAAGGTCTGCGGAGAGTGCGTGGGGCAATTGGATTTGCCTGGGGACTGACGCAGGTCTGTGGGGAGAAAATACGTCAGTGGGAGGACTTTGGGAACGGACACTGTGGGAGGGTGTGAGCCAGTGGGTTTACCTTGGGGACTTACTCTGCTCTGTGGTGTGAGAGCGGGAAGTGCGAGGATTTTGGGGACCGACACGGGACTGTGTGAAGAGAGTATGGCAGTGGATTTATCTTGGGGAATTACACAGCTCTGTGGTGTGAGAGCGGGAATTGCGAGTATTTAGGGGTATAGAAGGGAGGATGGAAGAAAAGGAGAGCTGTAGTTTTGGGAGACTCGATAGTTAGAGGTACAGACAGGAGGTTCAGTGGTCGTGACAGAGACTCCCGGATGGTTTGTTGCCTCCCGTGTGCCAGGGTCAGGGATGTCTCTGATCTCGTGCACAGCATTGTGATGTGGGAGGGTGAGCAGCTATATATCATGGTTCTCATCGGTACAAATGACGTAGGAAGAAAGATTGAGGAGGTCCTGAAGAATGAGTATAGAGAGCTTGGTAGCAAGTTAAAATCAGGACCTTGAGTGCAGTTATCTCAGGATTGCTAACTGCGTCACGTGCCCGTGATGCTCTGGAAGATGAGCACGTGGCTGAGGAACTGGAGTAAGGAGCAGAATTTCAGATTTTTGGATCATTGGGACCTCTTCTGCTGCGGGTGGCACGCACAAGAGTGAGGTGTTAAATCTAAACTACAGGGGTATCCAATATACTTGCAGGGGGCTTTGCCAGCTATTGGAGGGGGGGGGGGAGGTTAAACGAGATTTGCAGGAGGATGGGAACCTGAATGGCAGAGCAGATAGTGTTGGGGTGGTGAAAATAAATGATGTTAACCGTTCATGCAAATTCCCAAATAGAAGGGTTGTGTGTGGTGGTAATAAGCTTCTGAGGTGTGTCTATTTCAATGCGAGGAGTATAGTGGGGAAGGCTGACGAGCTGAGGGCGTGGATTGACACATGCAATTATGACATTGTAGACATTAGTGAAACTTGGCAACAGGAGGGGCAGGACAGACAGCTTAATATTCCAGAGTTCCGATGTTTCAGACTTGATAGACGCAGAGAGATGAAGGGAGGGGTGATGACATTGCTGGAGAGGGAAAATTTACAGCAGTGCTCAGGTAGGACATTAGAGGGCTTGTCTACCAAGGCCATATGGGTGGAGCTGAGCTGAGCTTCCCCACAGGAAAGGTATGACCACATTAATGGGGTTGTATTATAGACCACCCAATAGTCAGCGAGAACTGGTAGAGCAAATCTACAGAGAGATAGCAGACAACTGCAGGTAACATAAAGTTTTGATCGGAGGGGATTTTAATTTCCCACATATTGATTGGCACTCCCATTCTGTTAAAAGTTTAGACGGGTTAGAGTTTGTAAAATGTGTTCAGGAAAGTTTCCTAAATCAATATGTAAAGGTACCAACTAGAGAGGAAGCAACATTAGTTCTCCCATTTGGAAACAATTTAAGACAAGTGACAGAAGTGTGTGTATGGGATCACTTTGTGTATGGTGATTATAACGCCGTCAGTTTCAACTTGATCATGGATAAAGACAGATCTCGTCCTCGGGTTGAGGTACTAAACTGGAAAAAGGTCAAATTTGAAGAAATGAGAAAGGATCTAAAGAGCGTGGATTGGGACAGGTTGTTCTCTGGCAGATATGTGATTAGCAAGTGGGAGCACTTCAAAGCAGAAATTTTGAGAGTGTGGTGTAAGTATGTTCCTGTCAGGGTTAAAGGCAAAATGAATAAGAATAAAGAACCTTGGTTTTCGAGGGACATTGGAAATCTGATATAGAAGAAGAGAGCCATCTATGACAGGTCTAGGCAACAAGGAGCAAATAAGGTGCTTGAGGAGTATAAAAAGTGCAAGAAAATACCTGAGAAATAAATCAGGAGGGCTAAAAGAAGACGTGAGGTTGCTTTGGCAGTCAAGTTGAAGGATATTACTTTTAACTACTTGGGGTAAAAGAGGTACGACTGCGCAAGCGCATCAGAGCGCGGAAGTTTTAAAAAGGGAAGCGATCTTCAACGTTTTTTTTCGATTCACAGCAAGCAGGCAGCAGGGTAAGTAGCCGTTTTTCGGGAGAAAATCAGATTTTGTTAACTACTTGGGTTAAAAGAGGCACGACTCCGCAGGCGCGTGAACTCAGAGAGCGGAAGTCTTAAAAAGAACATCGTCATATCCAGCGGGCAGCGTCGGAGCAGACAGCGGAGTGAGAGTCTGCAGAGTGGTAGGGCTTTGGCTCAACGGGCTTAGGCGGAAACGGGAAAAGGCTTACTGCGATCGTTAAGTTATTAATAAATTATTTATTTAGTAATAACAGTAGCATTAGAGGTATGCATCTAGGATTAGTGTTGTGCTTGGAGTGCCAGATGCGGGGACCCTGGGAGACTCCCAGACTCTGCAAGGATTTCATCTGCACCAGGTGCATTGAGATGATGCTCCTTAAGGACCGTGTTAGGGATCTGGAGCTGCAACTTGATGGCCTTCAGCTAATTAGGGAAAGTGAGGAGGTGATTGACAATACCTAGAGAGAGATAGTGGACGGCACATCTGTGACAGCCCCCTCCCTCTCAGAAATCGATATATCGTTTTATATACTGTTGGAGAGGTTGACGTAACAGAGGAAGATCAACGCGAACCGGACTCTGGCAATCTGCCCAGTGCCGTGATCAGAGAGCGAGGAGAAATTCAGTATTTATAAGGGATTCAATAGTGAGAGGAACAGAGAGGAGATTCTGCGAGCCGGACATGGATACCCGGATGGTGTGTCGCCTCCCTGGTGTCAGGGTACGGGCTGTCTCAGATCGGGTCCAGAGTATTCAGCGGAGAGAGGGCGAGCAGCCAGGAGTCTTGGTACATGTTGGTACCAAGGACATAGACAGAAAAAGAGAGGATGTGCTGATGGAAGATTCCTGGGAGCTAGGAAGAAAATTGAAAAGCCGGACCTCCAGAGTGATAGTCTCAGGATGACTGCCTAATGAAAGTAAGAATAGCAGAATTAAGCAGATGAATGTGTGGCTAAGTTACTGGTGCAGGGGGCAGGGCTTCAAATTCTTGGATCATTGGGATCTGTTTTGGGGATGGTATGACTTATAAAGAAACGATGGGTTACACCTGAACTCAAAGGGTACTAATATCCTGGCGGGATAGTTTCATATAGCTGTTAGGGAGGGTTTAAACTAATTTGGCAAGGGGAAGAAAACCAGCGTGTTAGGGTCGAGCAAGAGGAAAATAGAAATAAGTCAAAGATACTGTGCAGCGAAGATGGCAAGAAGGACAGGCAGGTGAATAGACAGGAGAATTTGCTGTGCGATAGAAATATAGCAAATCGGTTACAGATACTGATCTAAATGTACTGTACTTAAATGCACACAACATTAGAAATAAAGTGAACGACCTTGTTGTACAGCTACCGGTTAAAAGATAAGACATTGTGGCCGTTACCGAGTCATGGCTAAATGATGAGTGTGATTAGGAGCTGAATGTCCAAGGCTACACAGTGTATAGGGAAGATAGGAAGGTAGGTAAAGGGGGTGGCGTGGCCCTGAAGGTACACAACGGTACACAACTAGAATGAAGGACTATAGGATCAGAAGGGGTAGAATCCTTATGCGTCGAGATTAGAGATGGCAAGGGTAAAAAGACACTAATAGCCGTTATATACAGGCATCCAAACAGCAACCCGGGTGTGGACAACAAGTTACAGCCGGAAATTGAAAAAAAGTGTCAGAAGATAAATGTCAAGATAATTATGGGGGATTTTAATATGAAAGTGGATTGGGAAAGTCAGGAAGGTACTGGGTCTCAGGAGAGGGATTTTGTAGAATTCTTATGGGATGGCTTCTTGGAGCAGCTTGTCCATAAGCTCACCAGAGGATCGGCTGTTTTGGGTTGGGTGCAGTGTAATGAGCCTGAGGTGATTAGGAAACTAGAGGTAATGGGACCCCTTGGAAGTAGTGATCATAATATGATTGAGTGAAGTTTCAAATTTGCCCAGGAGAAGCTGGTATCAGGAGTATCGATATTACAATGGAACAAAGGAAATTACAGTGGCATGAGAGAGGAACTGGCTCAAGTTGTTTGGAAAAGTAAGCTAGGTAGAGGCACGGCCGAGCAGAATTAGATGAAATTCTTACAAGAAAAAAAACGAATGTTGAAAGGGTTGGACAGAGTAGATGTGGAAAGGCTGTTTCCCTTGGTGGTTGAGGCCAAGACAAGAGGCCACCGTCGTAGAAATAGAGGGTAACCATTTAAAACAGTGTTGAGGAGAATTTCTTTTAACCAGAGGGTCGTGGATTTGTGGAATTCGTTGCCACATAAATCTGTGGATGCCCAATCATTTAACCTGTTTAAGGAGGAAATTGATAGGTATCTAACTAGTCCGTGTATCAGGTGATATGGGGAAAAAGCCGGAAACTTTAACTGGACGGGAGAATGGTTTAGCTCATGGTGGAGTGGCAGAGCACACTCAGGGAGTCCTGTAATCTTGTGATTCCATCATCTAAATCATTGCTATACAGCATAAACGGAAGCGGTGACAACACCGTCTCCTGCGGAACACCACCAGTCACTGGCAGCCGACCAGAAAAGGATCCTGTTTTTCCCACACACATCCCTGAACGTGACACCGACACACCGCTCACTGTGGCACCAACACACGAGTCACCGTGACGCCGCCACCCCGTTCACCATCTCTGTCAGAGTTATCGATCTGTCAGTGTCTGAACCCCTCTAATCAAAAAGTACCAGAGTATTTTGGAAAAATATCAGGATATGGACAGGACCCAGCATCAACGTCAACTGAAACTCCACGAGCTGAACTCAAACCTTAAAACCAGGAAATCCAAGATTCCCGACTGGATCCAAGGACCTGTCTCAGGAATGTTTCGGCCCTCAACAACAACGTCTCCATCCTCATAAACAAATTGTTTGTCCTCGAAAGCAAGCGCTCAATTACTGAAAACAAATTGTTGGTCCTGGAAAACATCCTCTCCGTCCTGAGCTCTGATCTCTCTGATCAGCATCAAACGCAAACTGATCTCCGAGGCAAATTCAATGACCTCGAAATGAAGTGCAAAAATCTCAACCAAACCAAGCCTGAAATCTGACAACTGCTGAGCAGCAGAAATGGTGAGGTAATATCACCAATTTCGCCGCACCTAATCAGAAGACAGAGAGGGAGGGGAGGTTGTAGTCTCTGTCTGTTCTCGGGAATGTGCGCTGAGACGTGCGGCGAGACCGCCACCTAGTGCCCAAATGCTGGCCGTGCGTCAAGGAACGGTGTGGCGGGAAAGACACCTACTGTCTGAACCCGAGAGTGCGTTATTGCGACGCCACAGGGGGAGCTTCACTCTGCGTTCACAGGACGAGCGAAGAAGCTCTAATCCCCAAAATGAGTGACGCAACAGTGTGGAGGGAGCTTCCGCTGTGTCTGACCCCGGCGGTGTGTGATGTGAAGGTGTGGAGGGAGCTTCTCTGCGTCTGACCCCGGAAGTGTGTGACGGGACGGTGTGGAGGGAACTTCACTCTCAGTTTGACCCCGGGAGTGGGTGATAGGAATGTGTGGAGAGAGCTTGACTCTGTGTCTGATACCGAGAGTGTGCGATGTCCTGGTGTATGGTATATGTCCTGGTGTATGTATTTTACAGCTGGTGTGGTTGATGGTGCAGTACACAGGGATCGCTAATTTAAGTCTGACTCCCGGCGGATATAATGGACTAATGGGGGAAGATTCATTGTTCTTTATTCCTGATTTCCAGAGCAAGCGTGTTCAAAGGACTGGATCAGAAATGAAGACAGGTGTTATTTCATATCCACGTTTAAAAGATCTTACGATGAGGCGATGCAATATTGCTCTAACTCTGATTCAAAGCTTCTTGAAATAAATTCAAGAGAGATAGAGGTATGTGTCAGATACACAGAAGATAAATCCATTCCAGAGTGAATCTCCCTCCACACCTTCCCATCATACACTCCCGGGGTCAGACACAGAGTGAAGTTCCCTCCGTATCGTCCCATCACACAGACCCGGTGACAGACACAGAGTGAATCTCGCCCGCACCGTCCCATCACACACTCCCGGGGTCAGACAGTGTATGAATCTCCCTCCACACCGTCCAATCACACACTCCCGGGGTCAGAGAGAGTATGAATCTCCCTCCACACCCTCCCAGCACACACTCCGGGAATCAGACAGAGAGTGAATCTCCCTCCATACTGTCCCATCTCGCACTCCCGGAGTCAGACACAGGGTGAAGTTCCCTCCTTATCGTCCCATCACACAGACCCGGTGTCAGACACAGAGTGAATCTCGCCCGCACCGTCCCATCACACACTCCCGGGGTCAGACAGTGTATGAATCTCCCTCCACACCGTCCCATCACACACTCCCGGGGTCAGACATAGAGTATGAATCTCCGTCCACACCCTCCCAGCACACACTCAGGGAATCAGACAGAGAGTGAATCTCCCTCCACACCGTCCCATCTCGCACTCCCGGAGTCAGACACCGGGTGTAGCTCCCTCCACACCGTCCCATCACACACTCCGGGGATTAGACACTATGTGAAGCTCCCTCCACACCGTCCAATCACAGACTCCCGGGGTCAGACACAGAATAAATCTCCCTCCACACCGTCCCAGAACACACTCTCGGGGTCAGACACAGAGTGACGCTCGCTGAACTGTGCTCGATTTAAATAATTAATGATAGCAATTTAATTGCACAGAATTTTACTAACAGTGCTGTCCGCGATGAAGACGTTCCATACTGGATTGCAGCATGCATATCGAGGTGAGACTAGGGGTCATGCTGGTTTTGGAGAGAGACTGGGCAGTTGGGACAGGCACATGTCTGTGTGGGGAGTCGGGTAGGGGGAGCTGTAGGGGGCTGCCATAATTCAGTGGTGAGAAGTGGGTCACTGTGGATATTTTGGGGACTAGAACGGGTCAGGGTGGAGAGAGTAAGGTAGTATTTTGGGGCATGATACATCCAGTAGGAAGGGACTGGGCAGTGGGATTAAATTGATGACTGACCCAGACTGTGGGAAGAAGGTGCGGGAGTATTTTGGGGACAGACGCAGGTCTGTGGGGAGAAAATGTGTCTCTGGGACAATTTGGGGACGGTCACTGTTGGGAGGGAATAGGGAACTGCGATTAATTTGGGACTGACACAGGTCTGTGGGATTAGACTGGGCAATGTGATTAGTTTCGGGACCGAGGCGGGCTGTTGGTAGAGAGACGGCGGTAGGATTAATTTGTAGACTGACATGAACTGACAGAGATTTGGAAGTGAGAATGTTTTTGTGACTGACACAGGGCTGTCGGGAGATGGATCTTCAGTGGGATCACTTTGGGACTGGCACGGGGCTAATGGGGGAGAGTAGGAAGTATTATAGGGACAGACACGCTGCTTTGAGAGAGAGAGAGAGAGAGAGAGAGAGAGAGAGAGAGAGAGAGAGAGAGAGAGAGAGAGAGAGAGAGAGAGAGCGAGAGAGAGAGAGAGAGTCTGTGTGAGTATTTCGGGGAATGAGACAGGGCTGTGTGAAGAGCGGAGCAGCAGGATTACGTTGGGGACTGACAAGGTTCCATGGGGAGGGAGAGGGGCAGTGGGAGTATCTTAGGGACTGCTCTGGGGCCGTGGGGAGCTGCTGGGGGTCTGGGGGTGACGCGGGCCTGTGGGGAGAATGTATGATCGTGAGATTATTTTGGGGACAGACACAGCTCTGTGGAAAGAGCTTTGGGAAAGGGATTATTCGGGCACTGACACAGGGTTGTGGAGAATAGGTCAGTGAGGGTATTATGAGAACTGGAACAGGTACGTGGGGCGAGAGTGGGTCAGTGGGAGTATTATGGTCGGTGAGGAGAGATAGAGTCAGTGGGAATATATTGGAGAATGACACAGGTCTGTCTGTTGGAGCTGTGCTGTTCCCATTGAAATTGTTTCTGCTTCCTTGACAGGAAAGTGGCCTCTGACGTCGCGTACAAGATGAACGCGGGAAAGTCCGAATGCAGCGAATGCAAATCCGGTTGGTTTAAGAGTTGCAAAAACGATCAGCACTGTTTCATCTGTGAGAAGCCTGCATCTTTGTGCACAGATATTCCTGAAAAGATCCGGGATCTCTGTCAAAAGCCCGTGGAGCCGACTTAAATCTAACGACATTAACTCACTTGCAGCTCTCTCCCCGATTCTGTCAAACCCATCCGCTCTGCCTCTCGCCCCTACCCTAATCTCCTCTCTCTTCCTCTGGCACTCGTACTCGGAATCTCGCTCTCTCTTTACCCTCGTTCCTCCAATTCGCTCTTCCATCCCTCCTCCCCCTCAGCTTTCCCATTTCATCCCCATTTCCTTCTCTTCATTTACTTGCCTCCCTCTCCCATCATCAAACGATCGTTCCTATGTTCAACAGCTCAATTATTACACACACACACACACACACACACACGCACGGACACTCACACACACACACACACACACACACACACACACACACACACACACACACACACACACACACACACACACACACACACACACACACACACACACACACACCCCGAAAACCACTCCACTCCCTTTGCAATTTTTGCTCATTTCTTTCTCAATTCCTGCTAAAGTTTGTTCACATTTACAGTTACATTTACATCATTTATTATTATTATTATTTTGTAATTTGCCTTTTACTGTGCCTTTTGTCTTGTTTATTCATTATTGTACTGTCTTGCACTGCTCTGTGCACTTTATGTAGTCCCGTGTAGATCTGAAGTGTAACGTAGTTTTGTGTTGTGACAGGTAGTCTAGTGGAGTGTTGGGCTGTCTCACGTTCTCTAGTGTAGTCTTGAGTTGCTCAATGTAGCACCAGGGTCCTGGAGGAACGTTGTTTCGTTTTTACTCTGTACTGAACCAGCAGTTATGTTTGAAATGACAGTAAAAGCTTCTTGACTTGACTTGACTTAATCTGTGACTTATCCAGCCTGCACGATCAGAAAGTTAATGATGTAAAATTAATGTAAGATGCAATAAAAGTTAATAAATATCGCAGAAATGTGGTGGTAGTGCTCATACATTCAAAAATATGACGCCGGAGTGGAAGAAGGTGTTCCTGAATCGTTGAGGCTCTTGTGCCTCTTCCTCGATGGTAGACATGAACGGGGAGTTAGTCCCGGGGTGAGGACCCTTACTGATGGATTCCGTGTTTTCGAAGATGCCCTTGATGCTCGGGACTATTGCGTCTGTGATGGAGCTGGTTAAGTCCGCACCACTTTGCCGCCTCTAGCGACCTCGTGCATTGCAGCCTCCACACCAGGAGGCGATGCAACAAGTCAGAACGCTCCCAGCGTTCATTTGCTGGTCTTCAACGCAAGGCCAAATCCTCTCAAACGGCTGACGTTGTAATTCCTTCTGTAACGAGAGATCTATGGTGATGATGGGAAGTGTAGAGTATGGTCTGGAATACACTGAAACGCAGAATCGAAATAAACAAGACGACAGTAAAGACATCTAAAGTTTATATCGCAAAGAAAATTCTCGAAATGGATTTCCTACCTTTGAGCACCGAGTGCTCAACACGGGGACATCAACGACAAACTTTCCATGAAGTAATGTTGACGAGCAATAATTGTCAGTCTGAGCCTTAAAGGGGAAGTGACATCTCATCACACTCCGGGGAATGGACGTGCCGACATCTGGAAGCCTGGCGCTGTTCAGTCGGGAACATGACACCTTCTCCGTGTTTGCATGAATATGTTGGTCCCAGGACAGATCCACTGAGATGCTGACACCCAGCAACACAGGAACCTAAAATCAGACCATGAGATATCGGAGCAGAATTAGGCCATCGAGTCTGCTGCGCCATTTCATCATGTCTGATCCAGGTCCCCCTCAACCCCAATCTCCTGCCTTTTCACTGTATTCCTTCATGGTCTGAGTAATCAACAATCTGTCAATCTCCGACTTCAATATACGCAATTTCAGACTCCACATCCGCCTGTGTAACCCATTCCACAGATTTAACATACTCTGGCTAAATACAGTCTTCCCAATCTCCGTTCTGAAAGGACGGACCTCCATTCCGATGTGGGTCCACTGGTCCTCGACTGTCCCACCACGGGGAGCCTTTTCTCAACATCTACTTTATCGGGGCCTTTAAACGTGCTAACGGTTTCAACAAGAACAACCCTTCCACCGCCCCCCTCATTCTTATGAGTTCCAGCCATTAAACGCTCCTGACCTGATAAGCGTTTCAATCCCGGAATCATTCCCGTGAACTTCCTTTCAACCCTTCTCAATGCAAGCACGCCTGGCAGGGATAGATAAGGGACCCGGAACCGCTCACAATAATCAGTAAGGTCTCACCGGTGCTTTATGAAGCCTCAAATTCACATCCTTGTTTTTACATTCTCATCCCCTTGACATGAATGATAACGTTGTACTTGGCTTCCTCGCCACCGACTCCACCTGTAAATTTACATTTAGGGCATCCTGCACGAGGTCTCCCATGTCCCTATAACCATATAACAATTTAACAATTACGACACGGTCATCTCGACCCTTCTAGTCCGTACCGAACACTTACTTTCACCTAGTCTCTGTGCCTGTTTTTTTCTGAATTTTCTCTCCATTTGAAAAATAGGCTACGTCTCTATTTCTTCGGCCACAGTGCATGGCCATACATCTCCCGACACAGCGATCCACCCACCGCTTCATTGACCATTCGTCCAGTCTCTGTGAACCCTCCCTGCTTCCTCAGCACCACCTGTAGATCGGTGACGTCACTGCCGGTCTGCACTGACTGAAGTTTCCCGATGAGGATCTCCATCATCCAGTTACAGAGGGAGGTTCACCGGCCCAGGATCTGAGGGGAGGATTCTGCTGAACGCCGAGCTGTTGTCAGTCAACAGCAGCCTGCCGTTGGTGTTGTATTGTCCAGGTGGTCCAGGGTCCAGAGGAGGGCAAATTAGATTGTATTCGCTGTGGACCTTTTGCGGAGTTCCTCAAATTACAGAGGGTCCGCGTCCTCGCTGGAGAAGGGGTTGATTTTGGGTATGACCAGGCTGTCAAGCACTTAATCCCGGTAGGTGTGAGTGTCACTGGGCGATTGTTGTTGAGGCAGGTCACCCTGCTTTTCTCAGGCACTGGTGTGATTGTCGCCCTTTTGAAGCGGGGGGAAATTCCGACTGCAGCATAGAGAGACTGAAGATGTCCTCGGACACTCCAAACTCCGCTGCAGTTCTCCCCACCTCCGTCACCTTAACCCTCATCTGCACGCCTCTCCGTCTCCTTCGATCCCCTTCGACAGCTAAAACAATCACCCTCTCCGTCATCGCCTCCCTCCCCGATAATCATTCCCCGTGACCCACCACAGCCATGCAACCCCCTCGTCTCTGTCACATCCCTCTCTCCACAAACGCCTCCCTCTATGTGTTCACAGGGATTTGTGCAGAGAACGGGGAAGAGCTGACGTCTGGAGTTAGACTCCCCCCCTTCAACTACAAATCAATCTCTCAGTTCTGAGCCAATACAGAATGGTCAGAGGGGACAGTGGGCAGAGAGGGAGATTTGCTGTTTCATAATACCTCACTGTGTTACCGGACCGGGCAGAAGGAGTTGCACTCTGTGTCTGACCCTGGGAACGAGTAATGGGACGGTGTGGAGAGAGATTCACTCTGTGTCTATCCCCGGGAGTGTGTGTTGGACGGTGTGGAGGGAGATTCACTCTGTGTCCGACTCTGGGTGTGTTTGTTTCGCCGATTCCGGGGCTCGCTCTCTCTCTCTCTCTCTCTCTCTCTCTCTCTCTCTCTCACACACACACACACACACACACACACACACACACACACACACACACACACACACACACACACACACACACACACACACACACACACACACACACACACACACACACACACACACACACTAAAACGGTCCAGCATCCAGCACAACGCCACGCACACCACACCCCTCTTCGCAATCTGCTGACCCCACCCTGAGTTCCAAACCCCACTTCTACTTTCGTATCCGCCCTTACTCACCGTGGAGAATTTAACCGATCCCGCCTGTCCAGCAGGCGGCGCCCTTCGGGGAAACGTCCCTGTCACATTTCCGTGAGGTGAAAGCACAGTGTGAGCGGGAGAGAATGGGAAGTGAGAAAGTGGGGTAGAGAGAGTGTGGGGGCAGAAAGAGAAGGCTTAGTGAGGAGGGGTGTGACATGGGAAAGGCTCACGGCGAGAGGGGGTAGAGAGAGGGAGCGAGCTGGAGAGCGGTGTGAACCTGAAGCGGGATTGGTTTATTCATGGGGAGAGATAGGGAGTCAGTGACTTATTCAGATTGGACAGAAGGTAAAGGAGGGTGTTTGAGAGAGCTCCTGAACTCCGTCTGTTGGGCTGACGTTCCTGCTACTTTGTTTGGTTTTTGTTGTTTTGATGACGAACCAGTCAGTGTAGACGAAGGCTTTCAAGACTTGTCTCAAATACTGATCACCCCCAACTTAAGTTCTAATTGGAGATGAGAGTCATACCGTAGATACCGATCAGCGTCCGTCCGTTTCCTGTAAACTTCAATATCGAGACACCCATTTTGTTTGATAAACACCGCACAGTCTAAACATAGCAATCTTGTTTTCGCGACTTCTGCTGGTGTAAATTTGATGTAGATTTGACAGAGATAGAGAGAGACAATGGAAAATTGTTCATTTCACTCGGAGGGAGGGGGCTCACTTGCTCCGGTGGGTGTTGGTTGTTTGTCCCCGGGGCCGTGGTTTCCCGCGCACCGAGGGTCTGAATCCCCGGCGATGAGCAGAGCAGTGGGAGGGTCCGACGATCAAACCAGGAACAAACCGCGGGTGGATGGGTGGTAAGGGACACAATTCCCCCGGACAACAAGGCTCGGCATGTGTGATACATACCCCTCGGTATTTCACTTCTTCTCGACTCAATGCATCCCTCTCGAATCCCCTTCTTCCACTCATTTCCCCCTCCATCGTTCCTCCCCTGCATCCCTCCTCCCTCTCCGTAGCACACTCTCTTCTCCCTCTCATACTCTTTCACACCTCCATGTCCCTCTCTCTCTTTCTATCTCTCAATTCCTCATCAGCTCGCCCTCTGCTTTCTCTCCCTCACACCTAAATTTTCTACAAATATCCCCCGCCGTTTCCTGCACCGTATGTCCATTCTCTTCTACATCTGACCGTGATGCTTCTTTATCTCCTATCTTCCCTCATTGCCCCTGTCACCCAGGTCTCCCTCTCCGAACACCCCCCCATTCTTCCCTCATTCTCCACTCCCCCTCTTTCTCTCCACTGTCGCAACTCCTCCCCCCGCCACTCTCATCTCTCGAAAACACGCACTTTCACAAACTCATTCCCCCTCCTGCCCGGCACCTCCTCTCCTGCTCTCGGCCTCTCCCTTTATCGGCCCTTGATCTGCTGTTTGTTTGTGTCGGTCCAACTCCCCTGTAAACACAGACTTCCTTTCATAACGGCTGCTTCCCCTTTCTGAGCTCAGAGACGCAGAGAATCCTTCACAGAATGGACGACAGCGAGACTTGCATGAATGTGAAGTTTACAAAAACGGATTCATGGTCTCCTTCCCGATGTAAGGGGGTAGAAAGATGTGCGGAGAGAGATTCAAGTTGTGTCTGACCACGGGAGTATGTGATGGGACGGTGTGGGGGGAGATTCGCTCTGTGTCTGACCCTAGAAGTGTGCGATGGGACGGTGTGGACGGGGATTCACTTTGTGTCTGACCCCGGGTGTGTGTGATGGGACGGTGTGGAGGGGGATTCACTCTGTGTCAGACCCCGGGAGTGTGTGATGGGACGGTGTGGAGGGAGATTCACTCTGTGTCTGACCCCGGGTGTGTGAGATGGGATGGTGTGGAAGGGAACTTCACTCTGTGTCAGACCCCGGGAGTGTGTGATGGGACGGTGTGTAGGGAGATTCAGTCCGTGTCTGACCCCGGGAGTGTGCGATGGGACGGTGTGTAGGGAGATTCAGTCCGTGTCTGACCCCGGGAGTGTGCGATGGGACGGTGTGGAGGGGGATTCACTCTGTTTCTGACCCCGGGAGTGTGTGATGAGACGGTGTGGACGTAGCTTCAGCCTGTGTCTGACCCCTGGGAGTGTATTAACCCCCAACTTGTGTTCTAATTGGAGAGGAGAGTCTAACCGTAGATACCGATCAGCGTGCGCTGGTTTCCTGTAAACTTCAATATCGCGACACCCATTTTGTTTGCTAAATACCGCACAGTCTAAACATGGAAATCTTGTTTTCGTGACTTCTGCTGGTGAAAATTTGGTCGAGATATGACAGAGATAGAGAGAGACTGTGAGTAGTTGTTCATTTCACTCGGAGGGTGGGGGCTCGCTTGCTTCGGTGGGTGTTGGGTGTTTGTCCCTGAGGCCGTTTTCCCCCGCACAGTGGGTCTGAAGCCCCGGCGAGGAGCAGAGAAGTGGGAGGGTCCGACGGTCAAACTAGGAAACAACCGTGGGTGGGTGGGTGGCAAGGGGGTACAATTCCCCCGGACAACAAGGCTCAGCATGAGTGGCACATACCCCTCTGTCTTTCATTCCTTATCGACTCATTGTATCCCTCTCGAATCCCCTTCTTCCACTCCTTTCTCCCTCCCTTCTATTTCTATCTCCCTCCATCGTCCCTCCCCTGCATCTCTCCTCCCTCTCTGTAGCACACTCTCTGCTCCCTCTCATACACTTCGCCATCTCCATGTACCTCTCTCTCTCTCGTTCTATCTCTCATTCCCTCATCAGCTCGCCCTCTGCTTTCTCCCTCTCACACCTAAATTGTCCTCAAATATTCCCCGCCGTTTCCCTCTCTGTATGTCCATTCTCTTCTACATCTGACCGTACCCTCTCTTTATCTCCACACTTCCCTCTCTGCTCCCTGTCACCCAGGTCTCCCTCTCTGAACTCCCCCATCCTTCCCTCCTCCTCCACTTCCCCTCTTTATCCCCACTCTCACAACTCCTCCCCCCCGCCGCTCTCATCCCTCGAAAACACGCATATTCACAAACTCATTCGCCCTCCTGCCCAGCACCTCCTCCCATGGTCTCGGCCTCTCCCCTTATCGGTCCTTGATCTGCTGTTTGTGTGTGTCGGTCCAACTCTCCTGTAAACACAGACTTCTTTTAATAACGGCTGCTTCCCCTTTCTGAGCTCAGAGACGCAGATAATCCTCCACAGAATGGACGACAGCGAGACTTGCATGAATGTGAAGTTTACAAAAACGGATTCACGGTCTCCTTCCCGACGTAAGGGGGTAGAAAGATGGGCGGAGAGAGGATCAATTGTGTTTGTCCCCGGGAGTTTGTGATGGGACGGTGTGGAGGGAGGTTCGCTCTGTGTCTGATCCCGGGAGTGTGTGATGGGACGGTGTGTAGGGAGATTCACTCTGTGTCTGATCCCGGGAGTGTGTGATGGGACGGTGTGTAGGGAGATTCACTCTGTGTCTGACCTGCACTCTTTGGTCCGCAGCTGAAACCGATGTATCGCACGTGGAAATTAATTTGAAGACTGTCTCTGAGCCCCGAGTCCGGACAGATCGAGGTTAGTTTCTTCTTTGTAGCCTTGTCCCTGTTTAGCTGACGTTTCCAATTCTGGCGAGAGATCTCAGGACAAAGGTAATGATGACCCTAATGATTCCCTGTTTGAGAATAACCCGGTGGGAACGCGTGAGAGATGAGAAGGGGGTGGGGGGGGGGGGTGAAACTCTCTTTGGTGGTCGGTGCGGAATGTGGCGCCCTGGGAGATGTGGATTAGAGGGAGCGCCGTGCGATGTGGTGGGGAGGGAGTGTTCTGGGAAAGATCGGCCAGTAGAGATTGCATGGGTTGGGCCGTGTGGAGGAGGGGGTGATGGGGAGCGAGCGCCTTGCGGCGGGGGTAGTGGAGATATTAGGGCTGTATCGTCGTGGTTAGGAAGGAGGACAGTGGGAGAGACGGTGAAGAGAGAGCGCGGTATAAAACCTTTACCCCTCTCTCCCGTTTCTAACCCCATTTTCTTCTCCCTTTTCACCTCTCACGCCGTCTCCTCTCTCCCTCGCTCCCCTGTCCCTCCCTCACACTTTTTCCCCTGCTGTCTCCCACTGTCTCGTTCTCTTCGCCCTCTCTTACTGCTCCTGTCTCCCCGCTATCACAGTCACCGTCTCTACCACTCTCGGTCTCCCACTCCCACTATTTCCCTCTCTCTGTGCTCACTCTTATACCACCCCTCCCGCTCTTCCCACCGCTCTCTGTCCATCAGTTTGCCTCTCATCTCCACTCCACGCCTTCTCCTCCTCTCTATCCACCCTCTCTCCCGCTCCCCGACGCTCTCCCCCCTCGCTCTTTCCCCTCTCTGTTTCTGATATTTTCTTGTTCCCTCTTTCCCATCACACTTCCACTTCTCCCCTCCCTCCCTCTCCCTTCTCAATCCCCTCTCATTCCTCTCCCTCTCCTCTCACTCGTTTCTCCCCCGACACGGTCTGCCCACTCTCCCCTTTCTCTCCCGGTTCACTCTCCCCATTCTTTCTCTCACATTTTCCTGCCCAATGCCCACAGCACTCTCTCCCCTCTATCCATCGTTATAACCTTCGCTCTGTCTCCACGTCTCTGTCCTCTACCCCTCCTTCTCCATCACCCTCTCCCTTGCTGTCGCACCCCTTCACTCCCCCTCACTTATGCCCCTCTTTCTCTTCCCCACGACTCTCTTCTCTTTCTCCCCAACTCCCTCCCCCATTCCCCACCGCTCTCACTGGACTAACAGGTCAGAGTTCACAGTGATGACGTCATTCTGGAACGGTCACATGTCATGCTCCCAAGTGTCCAAGTTTCGAATGCATCTGTCTCGACCACTCCCTCTGTCAGCTCGTCCCATAGACTGATCACAATCTGGGCAAAGAAAGCTTGTCACTCGCTCCCCTATTAAATCCCTTTCCCCTCTCACCTTGGACCTCTGCTCTCTGCTCCTCGATTCTCCAAGTCTAGGGACAATAACTGTACGCATTCACCGCTCGTGATTTTATACATCTTGAAAGATCACCCCTCCGCTCCAAGGAACAATGTCCCAACGTGCCTGACTTCTCTCTGTAAATTATTCCCGAAACAGTGTCGATGAGCTGAAGATCTTGCAGTCTACGTTCATACCTCCCTGAACGTGGCTGTAGAGTTTGGTGGGATGGTTAAGCAGGTCTATGGCATTCTTGCCTTTATTATTCGGGGCATTGAGTACAAATGTCAGGGAGTTATTTTGCAACTTTATTAAAATCACTGGTTAGGCTGAATCAGGCGTATTGTATACAGTTCTTGTCACCCCATTATCGGAAGGATGTCGGGGCGTTGGGGAGCCTCCGGAGAGGTTTAACAGGACTCTGCCGGGATTCGGTGGCATGTGTTACAACGAGAGGTCGGACACCTAGGTCGCTTCATCTGGAGCGGAGGAGGCTCAGGGGAGATCTGACTGATCTCTGGAATCCGTCAGACACCTGTCAGCCTTTGCCAAGTCAAGGAATTTGGACTCTCGGCGATGACGGCTGAAAGTAGATGAGATTTAGAGAGGGAGGGGTGATCGTGGTGGGAGGAGAGAGCGCGGATGGTGGGTGGGAGGGGTACCCAGTGGGGACACGATTAATTTCACACACACACTGAATAGGCTCTCTACAGGTGCGCAAAAACTGGAGCCGAAACAGAAAATCGGAAATAGACCGGACCGTAAGATCTGCCTCCTCTGCCTAGTTACGCCCGCCCTCGTCGCGATAGTGAGCGGGCTTTCGATCTATGGTGAGTCGAACGGGCTCCGGGTGGATTCCGGCCGTAAACAAGCAGAGTGGAATGAAATGTTAGCGCAAATCCTCAGTGTGACACTGACACGCCCTTCACTGTGACACCTACACACTAGCCGTGACACAGACACGTCCCTCACTGTGACACAGACGTAAACTTCAACGTAGTATAGATAAGAACTTTACCGTTACAATGTCAGTACCCTCACACCGTGCACGAAAATGTACTCACGTTGCACTTACACACCCCTCACTGTGACACCGACACTACCCTCTCCGTGACATCGACACTCCACTCTTTGTGACACTAACATTCCCCACACTGTAGTACCGACACTCCCAACACCGTGACACCGTCCAGCCCACACGGTTACACCAATACTCCACTCACCCTGACGCTTACACGTCACACATCGTAAGAATGACAGAGCCCTCACAGTGACGCCGTCACGCCCCTCACCGTGACACGGACATTTCGCCTCACAGCGTGACATCACGCCCTTCACCATGACACCGACACTTCAGTCACTGTAACAACGACACAACCCTCTCTGTCATACTGATACAAGGCTCACTGTGACACCGACACACCCTTCACTGTAACACTGACACATCCCTCTGCGTGACACCGACACTCGCATCACTGTGACACCGGCAAATCCACCTTCGTGACACCAACACTCCCTTCACTTTGACATTGAAACTCCCAACACCGTGATCCCGACACTCTCCACAACGTGACATTGACTCTGCCTTCACTGTGACACCGATATTCCCCTCGACTTGACACCGAAACTGCGAACACAGTGACACCGACACACCTCCCTCACCGTGACACTGGCAAGCCCGCTCTATTATACCGGCACTCCCCTTAACCTGACACTTACACACCCCACATCGTAACACTGACACTAGCCTCATAGTGACAGCGCAACTCCCATCAAGTGACTCCCGGACGCTCCACACTGTGTCATCTCACACCACCCACCGTAACACCGACACTCCCGTCACCGTGACTCCGAGGCTCTCCTGACCGTGACACTTATACATCTGACACCATAATATTAACACTCCCTTCACCGTGACTCCGAAACTTCCCTTTCTGTGACACCGACACAACCCCCTCCGTAACACAGATACACACCTCTCCGTGACACCAACAATCCCCACACTGTGAAACTGACTCACCTGACACCGTGACACCGACACAGAACACACCTGACGCCGACACTCGCCACACTGTGACACCGACTTACCTCACCCCGTGTCACTGACACATCCGTTATTATCACTCTCAGTATCACTGACTCGTCAGTCTCGAAACACCTGCGAACAAAACCATCAGAGACTTTGGGTAGATCATCAAGAGATGAACAGGACCGAACGCCAATGTCAGCAGCGACTCCATGAATTGAACTCAACCCTTGAATCCAGGACATCCGAGAATTCCCGCCTGGAACTCTCCCGGAGAACCTGTCTGAAGAATCTTTCCGCCCTGAACAACAACGTATCCAATCTGGAAAACAACATTTCCGTCCTCAACTACAATCTCTCAGAGCTGAATAAAACGCACAACAATCTCCGCCATCAATTCAAACAGCTCGAAATGAAGGAGAGAATCATCACCGAAAGACAAGCTCTGATGTGCCAATACCTCACCAGGAGAAGAGGTGAAACAACATCTCCCGCTTCTCCTGCTTCTCATCACGGGGTGGGGGAAGGGGTTGGGGGTCAGAGAGGGAGAGGGTGGAGGTGGAGATGTCCATCCCGGGAGTGTCATACTCCGGGAGTGTGAGATAGGACGGTGTGGAGGGAATTCACTCTGAGTCTGACCCCGGGAGTGTGTGATGGGACGGTGTGGAAGGAGATTCACTCTGTGTCTGACCCCGGGAGTGTGAGATGGGACGGTGTGGAGGGAATTCACTCTGTGTTTGACCGCGTGAGTGTGTGAAGGGATGGTGTGGAGGGAGCTTCACTCTATGTCTTCCCCCGGGAGTGTGTGATGGGACGGTGTGGAGAGAGCTTCTCTCTGTGTCTGACCCCGCTAGAGTGTGTTGGGATGCTGTGAAGGGAGATGCTCTCTGTGTCTGGCCCCGGGAGTGGGTGATGGGACCGTGTGGAGGAAGGTTCACTCTCTGTCTGGCTGTACGAGTGATTGATGGGACGGTGTGATAGCAGCGACGCCTACTGTCTGAATCAGGGATGGGACGTTGTTGGGGGACGTTGACATTTTTCTGGTCTCAAACGTTGCAATGGGAGTAATGGAGAGAGATCTACTGTTTTTTTTTCATTCCTGATTTGCAGAGAAAACGTGTCCTCAGCACTGGATTGAAAATGAAGATCGTTGTTATTTCACATTCACATTGGAGAAATCTTATAATGGGGCGAGGGAACATTGTTCAAACTTTGATGCAAGGCTCCTCGAAATAAATTCAAGCGAGGAAGATGTAAGTGACTCCCGAGGTCTAACATAGATTGAATCTCCCTCCACACCGTCCCATCACACGCTCCCGGGGATAGACACAGAGTGAATCTCCCTCCACACTTTCCCGACAAACACTCCCGGGGTCAGACACGGAGTGAATTTCCCTCCACACCGTCCCATCCCACACTCCCAGGGTCAGACACAGAGTGAATCTCCCTCCACACCGTCCCATCACACACTCCCGGGGGTAGGCACAGAGTGAATCTCCCTCCACACAGTGCCATCACACACTCCCGGGGTCACATACATGGTGAACCTCCCTCCACACCGTCCCATCACACACTCCCAGGGATAGAAACAGAGTGAATCTCCCTCCACACCGTCCCATCACTCACTCCCGGGGTCACATACATGGTGAATCTCCCTCCACACCGTCCCATCACACACTTCCGGGGTCAGACACAGAGTGAATCTCCCTCCACACCGTCCCATCACACACTCCCGGGGGTAGACAGAGTGAATCTCTCTCCACACCGTCCCATCACACACTCCCGGGGGTAGGCACAGAGTGAATCTCCCTCCACACCGTCCCATCACACACTCCCAGGGATAGAAACAGAGTGGATTTCCCTCCACACCGTCCCATCACACACTCCCGGGATCAGACACAGAGTGAATCTCCCTCCACACCGTCCCATCACACACTCCCGGGGTCAGACACAGAGTGAATCTCCCTCCACACCGTCCCATCACACACTCCCGGGGGTAGGCACAGAGTGAATCTCCCTCCACACCGTCCCATCACACACTCCCGGGGATGGAAACAGACTGGATCTCCCACTAGAAGCAGAATTAGAGTTTATTACCACCGGCGTGTTAACTTAGCAGCAGCAATTCAATGCAATACGTAATCTAGCCGAGAGATAAAAAATAATAATAAATAAAATAAAACAAAATAAAAAATAAACAAGTGAATCCATCACGTTTATTGAATAGATTATGTAAAATGCAAAAAAAAAAAGAAACTGTGTACATTATAACTAGTGAGGTAGTGTCGAAAGCTTCAAAGTCCATTCAGGTATCGGATGGCAGGGTGGAGAAAGCTGTTCCTGAATCGCTGGGTGTATGCCTTCAGAATTCTGTCCCTCCTCCCTGGTGGTAACAGTAAGAAAAGGGCATGTCCTGGGTGCTACAGGGCTTTAGTAATGGACACTGTCTTTCTGAGACACCGCTCCCTGAGGAAATCCTGGGTACTTTATAGACTAGTGCCCAAGATGGCACTCACTACATTTATAACCTTCTGCAGCTTCTTTCGGTTCTGTGCAGTCGCCCCAGACAGTGATGCAGCCTGTCAGAGTGATCTCTACAGGACAACTATATAAGTTGTTGCTTGTAAAATAATTAAGTCCCTACACCGTCCCGTCACGCTCTCACGGGGTCAGACACAGAGTGAATCACCCTCCACACCGTCCCATCACTCACTCCCGGGGTCAGACACAGAATGAATCTCACTCCACACCGTCCCATCGCACACTTCCGGGGTCGGACATAGAGTAAAGCTCCCTCCACACCGTCCCATCACACACTCCCGGGGTCGGACATAGAGTAAAGCTCCCTCCACACCGTCCCATCATACATTCCTGGAATCAGACACCGGGTGTCCCATCTCCTCAAGTTTTCCCGTGGTCAGACTTGGAGAGAGGCTAAATGTAACCCTCAGGTGCGACCAGCATACGTTTGTCTGATGGTCGGGGGGTCGGGAGACTATACTGCTTCCGGCCCGGTCAAACTGAGAAATCTCGTTTGTGTGGACGCGTTGCCCAGTTACAAATCGGTTCACCATTTGCAATTAAACGATTGGGCTTTATGATTACAGGGTTAGTACAGAAAACAAAGAGAAAAAGGGCCCATTTTAACGAAACAGTCTAATGCGCTGCTTAGAGCTCACTGTTTTCCCGTCCGTCCGTTCTCCATCGGTTTCCCCCGGGCGTGGTCGACTCCCGGCCCCATTCCAAGTCCGCTCAGGCCTGCAGTCTACGATATCTCCGTTCTGGCATCTTCTCTCTCCATCTTCTGCCGAACAAAAGCCCGCGAGTCCCTCGCTCTCGGGCTCACAGGAAAGAAAACCCCTCCCATCATGGGACGCCACACATTCCAAAGCCCCCGTTATCTCTCGTCATAACACAAACACACTGCTGCTATAGAGAAACCATTACATTAGCAGTGAAACATTTCCCAGTGCGTTGCATGCATGTTAATCGAAAGGATTTAATTTCACAGAATTTTGTTTCCATCTCTGACGCCGATCGATTCGTTACTTACTGGAATGGAAAATGCGGAGACGGGTGAGGTTGGGAGTGTTACATTTCTGTGGTGTGGGAGTGACACGAGGCCGTGCGGATAGAGTTGGGGAGTGGGTTAAGTTTGGAGACTGAAAGGGGTCCGTGGGGGGAGAGTGGGAGAGTGGGATTAGCTTGTTGACTGATTGACGAGTTGTCAATCAGCTGGTTGTCGGGATTGATTTGGGAACTGACTCGCGTTATCATGAGATTAGTTCAGAAGCTGACTAGGGGCTGTGGGGAGAGCGCGGTATCATGAGATTAGTTTTGAGGCTCACTAGGGGCTGTGGGGAGAGCGCGGTATCATGAGATTAGTTAAGAGGCTGACTAGGGGCTGTGGGGAGAATGCGGTATCGTGAGATTAGTTTAGAGGCTGACTAGGGGCTGTGGGGAGAGCGCGGTATCATGAGATTAGTTTGGCGACGGTCTCCGGTTTGCTGGATCTGTTTTGCCTCTATTGGAATTGTCTAACTCTCTTTGACAGGAATGTGACCTCTTTTCTTCTGTACAAGATGTACTATAAATGGCACACCTGCAGAGAGTGCAACTTGCACTCACGGGGTTACAGTTGTAACAGTGCATACAGATTCATCTGTGAGAAGTCGGCACATTTATACCCGGATATTCCTAAAGAGATCCAAGGTCTCTGTCAACAGCCTGTCGGGTCGACTTCAATCAAGTGACTTCACCCCACTTCTCCCCATTCAATCTACCGCACTGTTACTTCCACATCCTTTCATCCCCTCCCATCGTCTCTTCCCCTCCTTCCTAGCCCAGATTTCTCCACTGCTCTCCCTGTCCCTTCTGATCCACACCTCCCCTCTCTGCCACTCTCTCCCAGCTCCCCACATTTTCCTCTTCCTATTCCATTTCTCTTTTTCCCCTCTTTCTCGCTAACTTATTCCCTTTCCACAACCCCTCCCCCTCGGACACCGTTCTCTGTATCTCCTCTCTCCGTACTTTCCACAAACTCTCACCACACTTGCTCTCAGTTCCCCATCCCGGACTGCGCCTCTCCTGTCTTCATACCCACGCTCCAAGTAATGCAGACACATATTCTTGCCTCCTCCCCAGAACTCTGACTCTCGAGTCCCGGCAACATCCTCGTACATCTCTTCCAGCACTCTTTCCAGCTCAGTGGCATCTTTCCTACAGGAGGGCGACGAGAACCGAACACCGCCCTCCATGTGCGGCCTCAACGACGCCTTGTACAACTTCAACGTGACCTCGGTACGGTGCAATGATGTAAAATTAACGTAAATTGGGAGAATTAATAAAAACTGCAATGAAGGTGAATACTGAGGGAGTGTTTAAGTGTTCAGGGAGCGTTCGCAAACTGATGGCGGAGGAGAAGCAACTGCTTGTAATTATTGAGGTTACGGTCTCCTGTATCCCCTCCCCGATGGTACCGATGAGCACAGGGCATTTCCCGGCGGGAGGGGGTCCTCGCTGATGGATGCGGTCTTCCCGAGACATTCCTTCTTGAACATGCCCTCGATGGAGGGGAGGTTTGTGCCCGTGATGGGGTTGGCTGAGCTTAGAACCCTCTGCAGCCTCTGGCGACCCTCTGCGTTGCAGCCTCCACACCAGGCGGCGATGCGACAAGTCAGAACGCTCTCCACAGTACATCCGGAGAAATACACGAGTCTTCAATGACAGACCACACTACCTCAAGCCCCTAACCTTGCAATCCCTTCTGTGCCGAGAGATATGGATGGTGTGAGAAGGCAAGGGCCGGGTAGAACCTAGAATATACTCCTGCTCATACTCGAAATAAACAAGACCACAGTGATGAAATCCAAAGATAAAGTCAAAAACAGCAGTACAAGAAATGCATCTCGTACGGTTGAGCACTGAGTGCTCGGCGCGAGGCCTTCACCGACAGACATTCCATGAGGATCATTGGCAGTCTGAGTCTTAAAGGGAAAGTGACAGCGAACTACTCTCCGAGGAATGGGGGTGCTGAAACCTGGATGCCTGAGGCTGTTCTGTCAGGAATATGACATGTACTTCGTGTCACATGAATGCGTCGTGCCCAGTGTAGACCCTCTGAGATGCTGATACCCAGTATCCCAGGAACTTCAAATACCATCATACGACAGAGTGGTAGAATTAAGCCATTTGCTCCATCGGTTCGGCCCACCATTTGATCATGGCTGATCCACCCTTATTCCCAATGTCCAGTCTTCGCTCCGTTCTCTTCATGCTCTGTCTGGTCAGGAATCTACCACTCTCTGTCCAGTAGCTTCTCGTCCACGGCTGCCTGTAACAATGAATTCCACAGCTTCACCCGTGTCCGGCAAAATAAATACCTCCCAATCTCTGTTGTGAATTGACATCCCTCTACCCTGTGCCCGTCAAAGGTATGTTTGGAGAAAAATGGGTACAACATTTCATGAAAAGAACGCCTCTCCAACTGTTAAGCACGGGGGTGGATCGATCATGCTTTGGGCTCGTTTTGCAGCGAGTGGCAACGGGGAAAATTTCACTGGTAGACGGAAGAATGCATTCAATTAAATACCAGCGAATTCTGGAAGCAACCATCACACCGTCTGTAAAAATGCTGAAGATGAAACGAGGACGGCTTCTACACCAGGATAATCATCTGAAGCACATCTTAGACTCAAAGTCCACAACGGACTACTTCAAGAGGCGCAAGCTGAATGTTTTGATATGGACTTCACTGTCCCCCGACCTAAACATTATCGAAAATCTGTGGATAGACCTCAAAAGAGCAGTGCATGCAACACGGGCAAAGAATCTCGCAGAACTAGAAGTCCTTTGCAAGGAAGAATGTGTGAAAATTCTGCGAAATAAGAATTGAAAGACCTTCAGCTGGTTACAGAAAGCCTTTACAAGATGTGACACTTGGAAAAGTGGGCGTTACTAAGTACTGACCATGCAGGGTGCCCAAAAAATTGCTTCGGGCGCTTTTACTTTTTTGTTATTTTGAAACTGTAAAAGATGGAAAATAAAAAAAAGGGAATCTTGCCTAAAATATTAAAGAAATGTGACATCTTTACAATATACCTTTTGGAATTCAGGTCCTCTTTTACTCGCTTAGCTATTCAAAGTAACAAAAACTTTGACCAGGGGTGCCCAAACTTTTGCATATCACTGTTGGGGCAAACTGTCGGTAGGTTTGTTTTCAGTTTATTTATCGTTTCCTTCTTTATAATTACACAGTTAGAACAGTAGACATGCCTGGCAGGAGAGTTGAATGCTCCTCTTGCAGGATCTGGGACGACAACCTCGCCTCTGACAATTGCATCCGGATGCAGATTCCAACGCTCTGATTTATGGAGTAGGAACTGCTACTGGATGAACTCAGGGTCATTCGGGAAGGTGGGGGGATGGTCGAGAGACATATTGGGAGGAGGTTAGACCCCATGTGCAATTCACAGGAAACTGGGTGACAGTCAGGAGGTTGAAAGGTGTTAACCAGCTAGACCCACTGTAGAGTACCCCGGTGTCCAACTGGCTTAATAACAGGTTTCCCACTTTCTATACATCTGGGTGGGGGAGATGCGTGGAAATGACCGAGAAGAGGAAAGTCTCACAGTTCCGGTCTCTGGCACCGAGTTTGCCTCTGTGGTTAAGAAGGGAAGGCGAGATGAAACAAGCTGTGGTTATCGGCGATTCCTAGTTTGAGGAACATAAAACTGGCTTTCTGTGTAGGATAGAGATTCCTGCCTCCCGCGAGCTCTCGAAGTGGGTCCTCAGCAATGTCAAATGGGAGGGTGAGCGGGCCAAGTTCTGCACGGGCTGGTGTCGCCAGAAATAGGAGGGTAATAGAGATCAACACATGGCTAAGGTTTTGGGGTGGGAATAAGGGCTTCAGATAGTTGGATCACTGGGGCTTCTAAGGAAGGTGAGAACTGTGCATAAGAGAGCGTTTCAATCCAATCCGAGTTTAATTGTCATTCAACCATACATCAGTAAAAATGCATCAGGAAAAATAGAAAGCACACGGTGAATATCAGTATTTATACAATCACACAATTTAGACTGGATATACATTCACATATATGCACACATTTATGCAAATCTGCAGTCGACCATAACAGAGCTTGTCTTCTGCAGAGCGAACACTGGGGGGCAGCACAGACTGCTGCCTGGAGGCCGCAATACACCGCTCCGCGTTGCGCCGCTCCTTCATTTTCTCCGCCAGCAGGCGACTCTCTCAGTTTACACCTGAACCGAAGTAGAACTAATATCCCAGCGTGAGTTTCGCCATTAGAAAGGGGGAGTGATGGGGTTTAAACTTCAGTCGGGTTCTGAAAAAAGATTCTGATAACAGATAGTGAAGTGGTTGTTGTGAAAGATGTTGTTCAGACCTCAGATAAAGTCAGGAAGGGAAAGGTTGAGCCTGCTGGGAGTCATGTTCTGAGATGCGTCCATTTCCATGCAGGAAGTATTGTACGAAAGGAAGATGAGCTCAGGGCAGGGCCCAACGCCTGGAAGCATGATATTATAGCAATTAGTGAGAGTTGGTTGCAGGAACGGCAGGACCGTTAGTTCAACATTCCCGGTATCTGCTGTTTTAGTCGTACTAGTGTGGGGATAATTCAAGGGTTCCGGTTATATTGAACTGGTCGTTGAATATATGACGGCAATGGTCAGTTAGGACAGAAAGGAGAACTCGTCCACGTGAGGACTTAAGGGTGGAGCTGAGGAATAAAAAGGAATAAACTCGTTCATGGGGCAACAGTCCTGGGAGTTTAGAGGAACAACATGTAAGAGGTCGCAGACTGTTGAAAGAAGCATATCGCTGTGATCTGGAGTGATTTTAGCAGGTGTTGACTGTGAGTCCCATACTGTGAAGGGACCAGTGGGATAGTTTGTCAAGCGTTTGGAAGAAAGTTGCCCGAATCAGTACGTATAAAGTCCCATCGAGGGAGTGCAATACTTGATCTCCTACTGCAGAATGGGGCAAGGCAAGGGGCAGAAGTTTGTGTAGGGGACCACTTTGCATCTAGTGATGGTGATGCAATTAGGTGAAAGGTCATTATGGAAAAGGATAAGTGTGACGTTGAGTTTAGATTCCGAATTTGAGGAAGACCAGCTTTATTGGGGTCAGGAGTGATCTGCCAAATGTGGATCCGGGCAGGCTGTTTTCTGCTGTTCATCGCAAGTTGGAGCGGAAGCGCTGTTCAGCCTCAGTGTAGAGTGGAAAGGACCAGACCGTGAATAGATGGAGGCGTTGAAGGAGAGAGCGACTTCAGTGAACAAGATTGGGGTGCCGAGAAACTGACCAACAAAGTAGATGGGAGTTGGGACTGGGCTTGACGTTTCCGAGTACCCTAATTCATTTCTGGTCGCCCCGTTACAGGAAGAGTGTGTGTGTCTTTGGAAAGGATACAGAAGGGATTCACTAGGATGCTGCCACGAATCGATAGCACAATCTGTAAGCAGAGATCAGAATTTTTTTGCTTCTTTGCTCTGGAGCGGCGAAGGCTGAGGGGCGTCAGAACAGAATGAGGAATGAGCAATGCATGACCATGCTCATGGAGCTACATTACAGGCCAGCCAACAGTCCACTCGGATAGAGTTTGATGATGTGATTGTGAAGGGAAGAACCGAAGCTAATGTCGGAACCGGGAGTGTGTGATTTGAAGGGGAAGAGGGAGCTTCACTCTGAGTCTGTACAAGGGAACTTATACAGATTAAAGAGGAACAGGTGCTTTCTGTCTTGAGGCAAATCAGAGCAGATAAATTCCCGGAACCTGACAGGGTTTTCCCTCGGACCTTGAGGGAGACTAGTGTTGAAATTGCAGGGACCCTGGCAGAAATATTTGAAATGCCAATATCCACGGGTCAGGTGCCGGAGGATTGGAGGGTAGCTCATGTAGTTCCATTGTTTAAAAAAGGCTCAAAAAGTAAACCAGGAAATTATAGGCCGGTAAGTTTGACATCGGTAGTAGGTAAATTATTGGAAGGAATACTAAGAGATAGGATCTACAAGTATTTGAATAGACAGGTGCATATTAGAAACAGTCAGCATGGCTTTGTGCGTGGTAGGTCATGCTTAACCAATCTATTAGAGTTTTTCGAGGAATTTACCGGGAAAGTGGATGAAGGGAAGGCAGTGGATGTTGTATACATGGACTTCAGTAAGGCCGTTGACAAATCCCGCATGAGAGGTTAGTTAGGAAGATTCAATCGCTAGGTATAGATGGAGAGGTAGTAAATTAGATCAGACATTGGCTCAATGGAAGAAGCCAGAGAGTGGTAGTGGAGGATTGCGACTCTGAGTGGAGGCCTGTGACTAGTGGTGTGCCACAGGGATAAGTGCTTGTTCCATTGTTATTTGTCATTTATATCAATGATCTGGATGATAATGTGGCAAATTGGATCAGCACATTTGCTTATGATACAACGATTGGAGGTATAGTGGACAGTGAAGAAGGTTTTCAAAGCTTGCAGAGGGATTGAAGCCAGTTAGACGAGAGGGCTGAAAGATGGCAGATGGAGTTTAATGCTGATAAGTGTGGGGTGCTACATTTTGGTGGGACTACTCAAAATAGTACATACATGGTAAATTGGAGTGCATTGAGGAATGCGGTTGAACAGAGTGATCTAAGAATAATGGTGCATAGTTCCCTGAAGGTGGAATCTCATGTGGATAGGGTGGTGAAGAAAGCTTTTGCTACGCTGGCCTTTATAAATCAGAGCACTGAGTATCGGAGTTGGAATGTAATGTTAAAATTGTACAAGGCAATGGTGAGGTTAAATTTGGAGTATTGTGCACAGTTCTGTTCACCGAATTATAGGAAAGATGTCAAGAAAATAGAGAGAGTACACAGGAGATTTACTAGAATGTTTCCTGAGTTTCACCACCTAAGTCACAGAGAAAGGTTGAACAAGTTAGGTCTTTATACTTTGAAGCGTATAATGTTGAGGGGGGACTTGATAAAGGCATTTAAAATTATGAGGGGGATAGATAGAGTTGATGCGGATAGGCTTTTTCCATTGAGAGTAGGGGAGATTCAAACAAGGGGACATGAGTTGAAAGTTAGGGGGCAAAAATGTAGGGGCAACAAGAGCGGAAATTTCTATACTTAGAGAGTAGTAGCTGTGTGGAACGAGCTTCCAGTAGAAATGGTATAGGCATTTAAAGAAATGACAATATGGACAGGAAAGAAATGGAGGGTTATGGGCTGAGTGCAGGTCGGTGGGACTAGGTAAGAGTAAGCGTTAGGCACGGACTAGAAGGGCCGAGATGGCCTGTTTCCCTGCTGTAATTGTTATATAGTTTTATGGTTGTATCTTTCGTTACAAAACGTATTAAAGTGTTAGGAGTTTGAGGGAGTGTGGTCTGTCATTGAAGACTCGCGAATTTCTCCGGATGTACTGTGGAGAGCGTTCTGACTTGTCGCATCGCCGCCTGGTGTGGAGGCTGCAACGCAGAGGGTCACCAGAGGCTGCCGAGGGTTCTAGGCTCAGCCAACCCCTTCACGGGCACAAACCACCCCTCCATCGAGGACATGTTCAAGAAGGAATGGCTCGGGAAGACCACATCCATCAGCGAGGACCCCTCCCGCCGGGAAATACCCTGTGCTCATCGGTACCATCGGGGAGGAGGTACAGGAGCCTGAAAACTCAACAATTTACAAACAGTTGCTTCCCCTCCGCCATCAGATTGAGAACTTTCCCTGAACACTTAAACACTCCCTCCGTATTCACCTTTTTGCAGTATTTATTAACTTCCCCGATACGTTAATTTTACATCTTTGCACCGCACTGAAGTCACGTTGTAGTTGCAGGAAAGGTCGGTGAGGCCCCGCTTAGAGTACGGTGTTCAGTTCTGGTCGCCCTCCTGTAGGAAAGACGCCACTGAGATGGAAGGAGTGCGGGGGGAGATTTACGAGGATGTTGCCGGGACTCGAGGGTCAGAGTTATGGAGAAGAGACAAGAAGGATGGGACTTTGTTCTTTGGAGCGTGGGTATGAAGCCAGGGGAGGCACTGATAGGGTGAATACCCAGCCTTTATTCCCCTTGGTTGGGGCATCGAGAGCTAGTATGCACAGCATTGAGGTGAGAGTGGGTGGAGAGAACCGAGAGAGGAGTGGCAGGGACTGGGGTAAGAGACAGAGATACATGGGGAGAAGCGGAATGAGTTGGTGAGAAGAAGGGCAGAGTGAAAAGAGGAGTGAGTAGAAAGGAGGAGTAAATGGGGAGAGCGGGCGAGTTTGGGGCAGGGAGGGGAGAAGAGTGGTCTAGGTGGTGAGAGGGAGAGTAGGGGGTGAATGGAGATGCGAGTAGAGGAGGAGACTGGGGTAGAAAGGAGGGGAAGATAGGGTGGGAGGGGATGAAAGGATGGGGGAGTGAGGGTGTAGATTGAATGGGGAGAAGTGGGGTGAAGTCACTTGATTGAAGTCGGCCGGAAAGGCAGTTGACAGAGACCTCGGACCTCTTCAGGAATATCCGGGTACAAATATGCCGTCTTCTCGCAGATGAATCTGAAATTACCTTTGCAACTGTAACGGTAATTCGATCCGCACTGACTGCAGGTGGGCGTTTCATAGTTTAACTCGTACAGAAGATCAGAGGCCACATTCCTGTTACAAAGGGTTAGACAATTTCAACAGAGACAAAACAGATCAAGCAGGCAACCGGAGACCGTCGCCAAACTCATCCCACTAAACTGCGCCTCTCTCCACAGCCCGTTGTCAGACTCTAAACTTATCCTATGATACTGCGCTCTCCCCTCAGCCACGGGTCCATCGCCGTCCGAATCCCATTACACCGCTCTCCCCTACAATCCCGAATCAGCTCCCAAATTAATCCCGCTGCATCACTCTCTCCCGCCAACCCTGAGTCAGTGAATAAACTAATCCCACTGTCCCACTCTCCCCACAATCCTGTCTTTCTCCAAACTGATCTCACTGACTCGCTCTCTCCCCACAGATCTGTGTCAGAGCTCAGACTAATCCCACTGCCCGATTTTCTCCCCACGACATTGTTTCAGTCTTCAAACTAATCCCACTGACCCACTTCCACACCACAGAGCTGCAACAGTCCAAACCTCACCTGTCTGCGCATTTTCCAATCCAGTATGTTACGTATCGTTGGACAGCGTTGGAAACAAACTTCTGTGAAATTAAATCCCTTCAGTTAATGTTTAGAACCAGACTCTAACAATGCATATCCATGTGAAGGGACGGTACAGAGAGGGAATCACACAGCGTCTGAGCTCCGAACTGAGGTCTGAGTTTAACTCTGTGTCTGACCCCGGGAGTGTGTGATGGGACGGTGTGGAGGGAGATTCACTCTGTGTCTGACCCCGGGAGTGGGCGATGAGACGGTGTGGAGGGATCTTGATTCTCTGTCTGACCCCGTGATTGTGTGATGGGACGGTGTGGAAGGAGCTTCATTCTGTGTCTCACACCTGGAGTGTGTGATTGGACGGTGTGGAGGGAGATTCACTCTGTGTCTGACTCAACGAGTGTGTGGTGGGACGGTGTGGAAGGAGCTTTACTCTGTGTCTGACTCAACGAGTGTGTGGTGGGACGGTGTGGAAGGAGCTTCATCCTGTGTCTCACACCTGGAGTGTGTGGTGGTATTGTGTGAAGGGAGATTCAGTGTCTGTCTCACCCCGCGGCCTCTAGATTATTGATATCTCTTCTCGCGGTAAGACATACCTTTTCCTCGCTTGAATTTATTTCGAGGAGCCTTGAATCAAGTTCTGAACAATTTTGCCTCGCTCCATCATAAGATGCTCCAAACGTCGATATGAAATAACAACTGTCTTCATTTTTGATCCATTCCTGGGGACATGTTGTCTCTGCAACTCAGGAACAATAAACCGTGAATCTCCCTACATAAATCCCGATGCATCAACTGGGATCAGAAAAAGTTAAAATCCCTCCACACCGTCCCATCACACACTCTTGGAGTCAGACACAGAGTGAATCTCCCTCCACACCGTCCCATCACACACTCCCGGGGTCAGACACAGAGTGAATCTCCCTCCACACTGTCCCATCACACACTCCCGGGATCAGACACAGAGTGAATCTCCCTCCACACTGTCCCATCACACACTCCCGGGGTCGATGTGAAACTCCATCTGCACCGTCCTATCACACTCTTCTGGGATAGAACGCAGACCGAAACTCACTCCACACAGTCACGTCACTCATTCTAGTCGTCCGTCTACATCATCTCTTCACACAGTCAGAGTCAAACGCAAATTGAAATAATTCAGTATCCGACCTGCCGCATCACGGACTCCCGAGATCAGACAGTAGGGGACGCTGTTTCCACATTGTCCATTCACACTTTCCAGGGTCAGACACAGGATGAAGCTACCTTGAATTGTCTAACTTCCGGTAATTACCTCCCCCTCCCTTCCCTTATCCCATGTTCACTATGCCTCCCCCTCCAGTTACCTATCAGCTCACTCCTGCCTCCGCCTGGCGGTGGGAGATCGGTCTGTGTCTGCCCCGGGAGTGTGTGATGGGACGGTGTGGAGGGAAATTCACTGTTGTCTGAGCCCAGGAGGGTGTGATGGGACGGTGCGGAAGGGTCTTCACTCTGTATTTTAACCCAGAAGTGTGTGGTGGGACGGCGTGGAGGGAATTTCACTCTGTGTCTGACACTGGAAAAGTGTGATGGGACGGTGTGGAAGGAGATTCACACTGTGTCTTACCCCGGGTGTGTGTGGGATGGTGCGGAAGGGGTTTTACTCTGTGCCTGACCCAGGGAGTGTGTTTTGGGACGGTGCGGAGGGAGCTTCACACTTCTCTGAGCCCAGTACTGGGTGATGGGACGGTGTGGAAGGAGCTTAACTGTGTATCGAACCGCAGGAGTGTGTGATGGGACGGTGTGGAGGGATATTCACTCTGTGTCTGACCCCGTGAGTGTGTGATGGGACGGTGTGGAGGGAGATTCACTCTGTGTCTGACCCCGGGAATGTGTGATGGGACGGTGTGGAGGGAGATTCACTCTGTGTCTGACCCCGGGAGTGTGTGATGGGACCGGGTGTGGAGAGAGATTCACTCTTTGTCTGACCCCGGGAATGTGTGATGGGATGGTGTGGAGGGAGATTCACTCTGTGTCTGACCCCGGGAGTGCGTGATGGGACGGTGTGGAGGGAGATTCACTCTGTGTCTGACCTCGGGAGTGTGTGATGGGACGGTGTGGAGGGAGATTCACTCTGTGTCTGACCCCGGGAGTGCGTGATGGGACGGTGTGGAGGTAGATTCACTCTGTGTCTGACCTCGGGAGTGTGTGATGGGACGGTGTGGAGGGAGATTCACTCTGTGTCTGACCCGGGATGGGAAGAAAATTCGTAGCGTGACGTAGCGCGCTAAAGTTTTAAATGAAAGACCGCCATATACAGCGGCAATACTCGGAGTGGACTGAGGCAGATTGGGTCGGCTTTGGCTCAATCAGGCTTCGGCAAGAACAGGCAGAGGCGAGGTTTGAACGGGACACGACTGCGCAAGCGCGTGAAAGTCGTCCTTTGAGGCAGCGGGAGAATTTAAGTACCGAGCAGAGGCTGACTCAGGGCGAGCACTGTTGTCCCTGCTGATTACACATGCAAAAGGTGCATGGAGTTGCATCTCCTGACAAACCGTGTTAGGGAACTGGAGCCGGATGAACTTCTGATCATTCGGGAAGCAGAAGCAGAAATAGACAGGAGTTTCAGGGAGATAGTGACCCCTAGGAATCAGGAGACAGGCAGTTGGGTGAGTGTCAGGAGCGGGAAGGGGAATAGACAGGAAGAGCAGTGCATCCCTTTGGCCGTTCCCATCAACAATAAGTATACATTTTGGATACTGTTGGTGGGACGACCTACCGGGAACTAGTTGCAGTGGTTGCGATTCTGGCACCGAGACTGGACTCTCAGCTCAGAAGGGAAGGAGGGAAAAGAGGAGAGCAGTAGTGATAGGGGATTCGATAGTTAGTGGGACAGATAGGAGGTTCTGTAAAAGTGATCGAGAATCCCGGATGGCCTGTTTCCTCCGTGCTGCCAGGGTCCGCGGTATCTCGGATGGAGTTCTCAGTATTCTCAAGAGGGAGGGTGAGCAGCCAAATGTCGTGGTCCATGTAGGGACCAATGACGTGTGTAGGAAGAGTGAGGAGATCCTGAAAGGTGAGTTTAGGGAGCTAGGTGCCAAGTTAAAGGACAGGATCTCCAGGATAGCAATCTCAGGATTGCTACCAGTGCCATGTGCAGATGGGTTTAGAAATAGTAAGATAGTGCAGATCAACACTTGGTTGAAGACATGGTGCAGGAGGGAGGGCTTCAAATTTATAGGTAAATGGGCAGTTTTCCAGGGAAGGTGGGACCTGTTCCGGCGGGACGGTTTACATCTTGCGGGTAGGTTTGCTAGAGAGGATCCAGCGGATTTATACTAATACAATCGGGGAGTGGGAACCACAGTGTAGGAACAGATGTATGGGAGAAGGAAGAAAAAGAAGACAATAAAGCTCTTTGTACTGTCAGAGATAAACAGAACGGAAGAGGTGTAGAATTTCTTAAATACATTTATTTTAATGCTGGGAGCATTGTAAGAAAATTGGATGAGCTTAGAGCATGTATTGTTACCTGGAAATATGATGTTGTAGCTATTAGTGAAACATGGTTGCAGGAGATATGTGATTGGCAACTAAATATTCCTGGATTTCGTTGCTTCAGGTGTGATAGAATCGGAGGGACAAGAGTGTTGCGTTGCTTGTGAGGGAAAATATAACAGCGTTGCGCTGGCAGTATAGATGAGAGGGATCGTCTAGGGAGACTATTTGGGTGGAATTGAGGAATGTGAAAGGGATTAGTAACACTTACAGGGGTGTATTAGTTGCCACTTAATGGAGAGCTGGAAATGTAGGAGAACATTTGTAAGGAGATAGCAGATATTTGTAGTAAGCACGAAGTTGTGATAGTGGGGGTTTTTAATTTTCCACACCTAAACTGGAAAGCCCATTCTGTAAATGGCTGGATGGGGTTGGAGTTTGTAAAATGTGTGCAGGATAGTTTTTTACAGCAATACATAGAGGTACAGAAGAGAGAAGGGGTAGTGTTAGATCTTCTGTTAGTGAATGAAATAGGTCAGGTGAGGGGGGTATGTGTTTGGGAGTACTTCAGTTGCAGTGATCACAATGACATTAGTTTCAATATAATTATGGAGAAGGATAGGACTGGACCCAGGGTCGAGATTTTTGATTGGAGAAAGACTATCTTTGAGGAGATGCGAAAGGATTAAAACAAGAGAGTGGGACAATTTCTTTTATAGGAAGGATTGTGTAGAGAAATGGCGGTCATTTAACGGTAAAATTTTGAGGGTAAAGAATTTTTATGTTTCTGTTAGGTTGAAAGGAAAGGTTAAAAGTTTGAGAGAGGCATGGTTTTCTATTGATATTGGAAACTTGGTTAAGAAAAAGAGAGATATCTACAATAAATATAGGCAGCATGGCGTAAATGAGGTGCTCTGGGAATATAAAGAAGATAAGAAGAATCTTAAGAATGAAATTAGAAAACCTGAAAGAAGGTACGAGGTTACTTTGGCAAGTAAGATGAAAATAAATCCAAAGGGTTTCTACAGTTGTCGTAATAGCAAAAGGATAGTGAGGGATAAAATTGTTCCTTTAGAGAATCAGAGTGGACAGCTATGTGTGGAGGCTAAAGAGATTTGGGAGATTTTGAATAATTTGTTTTCTTCGTTATTCTCTAAGGAGAAGGATATTGAATTGTGTAAGGTAAGGGAAACAAATAGGGAAGTTATGGAAACTGTGACGATTAAAGTGGAGGAAGTACTGGCGCTTTTAAGGAATGTAAAAGTGGATGAATATCCGGGTGCTGATAGGATATTCCCTAGGATCTTGAGGGAAGTTAGTGTGGAAATAGCTGGGGGTCTGACAGAAATATTTCAAATGTCATTAGAAACGGGAATGGTGCCGGAGGATTGACGTATTGCCTATGCGGTTCTTTTGTTTTAAAAGGGTTCTAAGAGAAAATCTAGCAAATATAGGTCTGACAGTTTGATGTCAGTGGTGGGTAAATTAATGGGAAGTATTCTTAGAGATGGTATATATAATTATCTCGATAGAGAGTGTCTGATTAGGAACAGTCAGCATGGATTTGTGCTGTTTGACAAATCTTACTGATTTTTTGAAGAGGTTACGAGGAAAGTTGACAAGGGTAAAGCAGTGGATGTTGTCTATATGGATTTCAGTATGGCCTTTGACAAGGTTCCGCACGGATGTTTAGTTAGGAAGGATCAATCGTTTGGTATGAATATTGAAGCAGTAAAATTGATTCAACAGTAGCTGGATGGGAGATTCCAGAGAGTAGTGGTAGATAACTGTTTGTCAGGTTGGAGGCCGGTGACTAGTGGTGTGCCTCAGGGATCAGTACTGGGTCCAATGTTGCTTGTCATATACTTTAATGATCGGGATGAGGGGGTGATAAATTGGATTGGTAAATATGCAGATGATACTAAGGTAGTTGGCGTTGTGGATAATGAAGTAGGTTTTCAAAGCTTGCAGAGAGATTTAGGCCATTTAGAAGAGTGGGCTGAAGAATGGCAGATGGAGTTTAATGCTGATAAGTGCGAGGTGCTAAATTTTGGCAGGAATAATCCAAGTAGGACATACATGGTAAATGGTAGGGCATTGAAGAATGCAGTAGAACAGAGTGATCTAGGAATAATGGTGCATAGTTCGCTGAAAGAGGAATTTCATGTGGGTAGGATGGTGAAGAAAGCTTTTGGTATGCTGGCCTTTTTAAATCAGAGCACTGAGTATAGGAGTTGGGATGTAATGTTAAAATTGTACAAGGCAATGGTAAGGGTGAATTTGGAGAATTGTGTACAGTTCTGGTTACCAAATTATAAGAAGGATGTCAACAAAATAGAGAGAGTACAGGGAAGATTTACTAGAATGTTACGTGGGATTCAGCACCTAAGTTGCAGGGGATGGTTGAACAAGTTATGTCTTTATTATTTGGAGCGTAGAAGGTTGAGGAGGAACTTGACAGAGGTATTTAAAATTATGAGGGGGAGAGATTGTGTTGATGTGGATCGGCTTTTTCCAATTGAGAGTAGTGGAGATTCAAACAAGAGGACATGTGTTGAGAGCTCAGGGGCAAAAGTTTAGGGGTAACACGAGGGGGAATTTCTTTACTCAGAGATTGGTAGCTGTGTAGAACGAGCTTCCAGTCGAAGTGGTAGAGACAGGTTCGGTATTGTAATTTAAAGTAAAATTGGATACGTATATGGGCAGGAAAGGGATGGAGGGTTATGGGTTGAGTGCAGGTCGGTGGGGCAAGGTGAGAGTAAGCGGTCGGCACGGACCAGAAGGCCCTAGATGGCCTGTTTCCGTGGTGTAATTGTTATATGGTTATATGACCAGACGCAGACAGAGTCTCTCTCTCCACGGACTCATCACACACCCTAGGTTCAGACATGGAGTGAAGCTCCCTGCACACTCCCAGGATCAGACACTGAGAGAAGTTCCAGTCGACAACCATCTGTAACACACTCTCGGGGTCAAACACAGAGATTAGCTCCCTGTACAAAGCCTCGACTCACACTGCCTGGGTGAGACAAGAATGAATCTCTCTCTCCCTAGCCTCATCACACATTTCAGCTTTCAGATGTGTGATGAAGTTTGCAGCACACCGTCCCGTCACTCTGATCCCGGGTCAGATGCTCAGTATTACTCTTTCCACACCGTCTCATCACACACTCCTGCGGTCAGACAACAGAATTTAGATCCTTCCACAAAGTCCAATAACACAGCCTTGGTCAGGCTCAGTGTGAATCGCACTCTCCACGGCCGCCACACACACTCCAGCGGTCAGACACAGAAAGGAACTCCCTCAGCACACTCGACAAACGTCAGAGGGAGAGTGATTCTCCCTCCACAGCTTCTCAACACAACACAGAGCAAAGTGTCAGACACAGAGGGTAGTTGCCTGCACACGGTCCCATCACACAATTCCGAGTTTAATACAATGTGAATCTCCCTCCTTACGTCCCATTACACACTTCCTGGCGAGCCACAGAGTTAGGCTATCTCTGCACCCACTCATCGCGCTACCCTGTGTTCTCACAGAAAGCAAGGATTCTCCAACAAGGTTCCATGGCACAGCCACGGGGTCAAACTCCCTCCACAACATCCGATCACACAATCGGGTGACAAATAGAATGACCATCCCGTCACACAGTCCCGGATTCTCAGTGAAACTCTCTGTCCACGGTGCCATAACACACTTCAAGGGTCAGAGATGGGGTGAATCTCTCTGGGCACTGTCCCATCACACAATCCCGCTGTCAGACACAGAGTGAAGGTGGATCCATACCGTCCCATCAGACATTCCCGGAGTGAGACATCGAGTGAAGCTGTAATGTTACGTCTCACAACCCCGTGGTCAGACCCAGAGTGAATCCACCTTCTGAACGTCCCATCACAATTTCCTGGATACATTGATAGAGTGAAACTTCCTCCACGCATTCCAATCACACACTCACCGGGTCAAACACAGAGAGAATTACCCTCCATACCATCTCTTCACACACTCCCGATGTCAAGCACAGAATGACGCATCCTCTCTCCATGCCTGCCCTGAGATGAGGAGCGGGTGAAAGAGGGGGATGATGCCTCACCTCTTCTGCTGGTCAAAAATTTACAGAACTGGTGACGGAGATCGCTGTGTATTTGTTTATAAACGTATAGATTAGACTTGAGCGCAGAAAGCCTGGATTGAAGGGTTGAGTTTAACTCATGGTAGTTTCGGTGGCAGGTTTCCTCAGACTGACGAATCTGTGATACTGAGAGAGATGGTGAAGGATGTTTAGCGTTTACAGTGACACGTGAGTCAGCGCCGAACGGGTCACAGAGAGTGTTGTGTCAGTGTCCCGGTGAAGGGTGTCACAGTGAAGGATAATCTGGCGGCACAGTGAGAGGCGTCGGCGCCACCGTGAGGGGCGTGTATGTGTCACGCTGCAGGGTATATCAATGCCTTGATGAAGATTTTCTTGACGTTGCAGTGGGGGTCTGCGTCAGTATCGTGCGGGGCATGTCAAAATTGTTGCGAGGGACGTGTCCGTGTCACTGTGATAGGTGTTTCTGTGCCCCGGCGAAAGGCGTGCCAGATCACAATGAAGTGTATCTCGACGTCAAGGCGAGGGAAATGTCAGAGTGAGGGGTTGGTGGGATCACGGTGGGTGGAGCATCTGAGTCATGGTGTACTGTTCTCACGTATGTATGTGTTTCACGTTGAGAGACAAGTCATGGCCAAGCAGTGTTTGAGAGTGTAACGCTGAGCTGTGTGACGGTGTCACGGAGAGTACTATGTCGGTGTCATTGTGAATTTAGGGGTTCAGGGGTTCACGTTCAGGGGTTTTCATTTGTCCGTGTGAGGTGCGGGTAATTTCCTCAGTGAGCGGTACATCGGCGTAATGTTGACGGCGATACTGTCCCGGTAAAGGGTGTTACAGTGACGTGTGAGTCTTTGTCACAATGCGGTGCAGAGCGGATCACGTTGAGGAGCGTGAAGATGTCACGGTGTACGGTACCTCATTGTCACGGTGAAGAGTGTGTCGCTGTCACTGTGAGGCGTGTTTCGGTTTTGCTTTGAGGAGTTAATCAGTGAGACAGTCAGGGGCATGTCGATGTTACCACGAGGGTTCTGTTGTGGTCAGTGTAACTGCCATGTGTGATTCACGGCGATGGTCGTGTCAGTGTTGTGGTTAACAGTGTATCCATGTCTCATAGAATATAGAACATAGAGCATAGAATAGTACAGAACATTACAGGCCCTTCTGCCCACAATGTTGAGCCGACCCTCAAACCCTGCCTCCCATATAATCCCCCACCTCGTTGAAGGTCGTGACAGTGCTGCGGTGAAAGGATTATTGTTGTTCTGGTGAACAGCGTGTCGGTGTGAGGACGCGTCTTGATTGTGTTACGGTAAAGGCCGTGTTTCAATCACGGTAAGGGATGTGTCGTTGTCACTGTGGTGTTTTACAGTAACAATTCATTTCACTCTGTTTATTTGTGGTCTGACTCCACCCGGAGCCCGTTCCACTCACCATAGATCGAGAGACGGACCACGATCACGATGAAGGCGGACGTAACTAGGCAGAGTAGGCAGATCAGACGGTACGGTATATTTCCGATCTTCACTTTCGACTGCTGTTCATGCGCAGCTGTGGAGAGACCACAAGACCATGAGATCATAAGATATAGTAGCAGAAGGAGGTCATTTGGGCAATCGCGTCTACCCCGCCATCCAATCATGGGCCACAGTGGGAGAAGACATGTTTGCTATTGGTACCCTGGGAAACAGGTACCAGCTATCCACCCAATCTATGTCTCTCATAATCTTGTCAATATCTATCATCCCTTCTCATCCTACTGCGCTCCAAAGAGAAAATTCCCACCTCTGCTAACCTTGCCTCATAAAACTTGTTTTCCAATCCAGCCGACATCATGGTAATTCTCCTCTGCAACCTCTCCATAGCTTCCACACCCTTCCTATAATGAGGTGAACAGAATTGAACTGAGTACTCTAAGTCCGGTCTCACCAGAGATTTGTAGAGTTGCAACATGACCTCTCTGCTCTTGAACTCAATCCCACTATTAATGAAGTCCAGAATCCCATAGTCCATCTTAACTACCCTATCAACCTGTGCAGAGACCTTGAGGGATGTATGGATTTGAAACCTAAGATCCCACTGTTCATCGACACTCTTATGTAGCCGACCATTAACCCCGTACTCAGCATTCTGGTTTGTCCTTCCAGAATGCATCACCTCACACTTATTCGGATTGAACTCCATCTGCCACTTTTCTGCCCAGCTCTGCATCCTGTCTATATCTTCTTGTAACCTTCAACAACCTAGAGCTCCATCCACAGCTCCTCCAATCTGCGTGCCATCCGCAAACGTACTCACCCATCCTTCTGCCTCATCATCAAGGTCATTTATAAAAATCATAAAGAGCAGGGGCCTCAGGATAGATCCTTCCGGCACTCCACTAGTCACCGACCTCCAGGCAGAACACATCCCTTCCACTACCACCCTCTGCTTTCTTCCTGTAAGACAATTTTTTATCCAAGCAACCAAGGTTCTACTGATCCCATGCGTCATGACTTTCTGGATGAGTCTCTCGTGGGGACCTTGTCAAATTCCTGACTAAATACATGTAGACCACATCTACCGCCCTACGAGCATCAATTTATTTCGTTACCTCTTCAATAAAACTCAATTAGGCTCGTGAGACAGGACCAGCCCTTTACAAGGAAACACGTGACCAGCAGTAGAAGCTGTCTTTCACGTGGTGATATATTTTCTGTTCTCTGACCGTGCATGGAAGGTCAGGGTGAGTTATCCGGTGTGGACACAAGGTATTTAGTGTATGAATTCACGTGCTTGGAAAATTAGACAATCAAGGTGCTCGTCTGTAGAGAGCGTTACAGAGGAGGAGTGTGAAAGAGAGACGGCAGAGAGTGTGGGAAAGGGGAGAGTGGTGAAAGAGAAGTAGATAGAGGGGAAATGGCAACAGAGAGATCTGGAGCCGTAGAAAGGAAGAGTTGTGTAAAAGAAAGAGAATGGTTGGGGAAGGGGAGAGAGCGTGAGATTGAGGGTGAGAGAAAGGAAAAAGTGGACGAAAAAGCAAGAAAAGCGGATGAGAGATTAGCATGTGAGAGATGGCGGAGAAAAGGGAGGCAGTGGAGAGAAAGCAGAGCGAGTGATGAGAGTGGGGATAGAACGGGGAGAGTGTTGTGCACATTTTACAAAGTTCACGTTCCTCACTGAAATTGCCTCTGTCCTTCCTTGCACAGCTCTCCTTCCTCAGCGCCCCTAGTTTAACCGCTTCTCACGGTACTCCCACCACACAAAAAATCTCATGGCGTTCTCTGCAGCGACCACACCCAGAAAAACTCCTCATCCCGTTCCACAGGCCTCCCACTATACCGCCCCGTCTGTTTCTCTGCCTCCACTGCGACCCTTCCCAGAGTGCTCCATCCTCACAGACCCTCCCATTAAGCTCGTAGCTCATCGAGTCTCGCACACTTTACCTTTGACTTATTGTCTCACAGGGAATCATTAGGGTTAACAGTGCGCTTGCGATGAGATTTCTCAACAGGAAAGACACATCAGTCAGCAGAGTGAAACCAACAAAGTGAAACTGACCTCTATCCGTCCGGACCCGGGGAACAGAGAGGGTCTTGAAATGAAGTTCCACATACGATACATCATGTTCATCTGGGGGCAGAACAGTGAGAGTCAGAAACAGGGAAAGGCTGTTTCCTTTCCATCACCGTCCCATCACACACTCCCGGGGTCTGACACAGAGTGATTCTCCCTCCACCACGTCACATCACACACTCCCGGTGTCAGACACAGAGTGAAGCTCCCTCCACACAGTCCCATCACACACTCCCGGTGTTAGACACAGAGTGAATCTACCTCCACACCGACCCATCACACACTACCGGGGTCAGACACAGAGTGAATCTACCTCCACACCGTGCAATCAAGCAATCCCGGGGTCTGAGACAGAGTGAAGTTCCCTCCACGCGTTCTCATCCCACACTCCCGGGATCAGAGACAGAGTGAAGCTCCCTCCACAAACCCCCATCACACACTCCCTGGGTTAGAAAGAGATTGAATCTCCCTCACTCCTTCTCTGCCCCACTCACCTCCTGATGGAGACGGTGAGTCCTTTTCGGTGAACTTCACATTCATGAAAGCCCCTCTGTCGTTCATCCTGTCGAGGATCCTCTGCGTCTCTGAGCTCAGCGAGGGGAAGGAACCGTTGTCAGAGGAAGCCCGTGTTGACAAGGGGATCAGTCCGACACAAACAATCTCCAGTTGAGCAGCTGATAAAGAGAGGAGCCGAGAGCAGGGGGAGAAATTGCTTTGGGAAAAGGACATTCAGGGTGTGAGAGGAGGTGGTCTGGACCGCAGAGAGTGACGGGGGGAAGAGTAGTGAGAATGGGGAGAAACAGAGGGAGGAGGGAGTGAGGGGAAGTTCAGGGTATGGCGGAAAGAGAGTCGTGATTTACAGGGGTCAGAAAGGGGTATCACTGAATGAAGGGGAGGGCAAGGACTGGGAGAGAATGGGGAGAGGGGGTAGAGAGGAAGGATTGTTGGAGAGATTCAATTTCGCTCCTCTCTCCAGCTCTCTCCTTTTTAATCCGGTCCCACTTGCTCCCCTGCCCTCCTCACCAAACTTCCCTTTTTGTCCTCCCACCCTCTCTACTCCCATCTCTCCCGCTCACAGTGAACGTTACCGGACTGAAATGTGCCCGGGCCGTGTTTGGGTTCCCTGGAAAGTCGAGGTCCACTGGACCGTGGGGTGTGTGTGTGTGTGTGTGTGTGTGTGTGTGTGTGTGTGTGTGTGTGTGTGTGTGTGTGTGTGTGTGTGTGTGTGTGTGTGTGTGTGTGTGTCTGTGTGTGTGTGTGTGTGTGTGTGTGTGTGTGTGTGTGTGTGTGTGTGTGTGTGTGTGTGTGTGTATGTGTGAAAGACAGAGAGAGAGCGAGAGAGAGAGAGAGAGATAGCGCCCTCGGCACAAACACTCCCGGTGTCAGACATTCGTGCAGCCTCCTCCGCCACGGCCCATCACACATCCCGGGGACAGACACAGAGTGTATCAGCCGCCTCACTGTCCGGTAGCACAGTAACGGATTCAGAAACAGAGTGATTCTCCCTCTTCACTCCCTCTATCTCTCTCATCAATCACCAGCACTTCACCGTTCCTGTAGTCTCCAACAGTGTGTCTGTCTCAGAGATAATAAGTGTGTGTGAGACCAGAGGTAGAATTGAGGAGGGAAGGAGAGGGGAGTGAAGGCTGTGGAGGGCTGGTGAGTTGGCAGTCACTGGGTGAAAGTCGTGTGAAACCACACGACCTGCCTGTACTCGCAGAGACGTAAGAGAAGCTGAGGACCGAGAGATCGATATCCGGTGGAAATGAGCAGATGTCACACCAATGTGTTTGACAACGGGAGTGTGTGATGGGACTGTGCAGAGGGAGATTCTCTCTCTGTCTGATCCCGGGTGTGTGTGGTGGGCGGTGCAGAGGGAGATTCACTCTGTGTCTCACCCCGGGAGTGTGTGATGAGACGGTGTGGAGGGAAATTTACTTTGTGTCTGACCCCGGGAGTGTGTGATGGGACGGAGTGGAGGGAGATTCACTATGTGTCTGACCCCGGGAGTGTGTGATGGGACGGTGTGGGGGGGAGATTCACTCTGTGTCTGACCCCGGGAGTGTGTGATGGGACGGTGTGGAGGGAGATTCACTGTGTGTCTGACCCCCGGAGTGTGTGATGGGACGGTGTGGGGGGGGGAGATTCACTCTGTGTCTGACCCCGGGAGTGTGTGATGGGACGGTGTTGAGGGAGATTCACTCTGTGTCTGACCCCGGGAGTGTGTGATGGGACGGTGTTGAGGGAGATTCACTCGGTGTCTGACCCCGGGAGTGTGTGATGGGACGGTGTGGAGGGAGATTCACTCGGTGTCTGACCCCGGGAGTGTGTGATGGGACGGTGTGGATGGGGATTCACTCTGTATCTGACACAGTGAGAGTGTGATGGTCCGGTGTGGAGGGAGATTAACTCTGTGTCTGACCCCTGGGAGTGTGTGAATGGACGGTGTGGAGGGAGATTCACTCTGTGCCTCACACCGGGATTGTGTGATGAGACGGTGTGGAGGGAGATTCACTCTGTGTCTGACCCCGGGAGTGTGTGACGGGACTATGTGGAGGGAGATTCACTCTGTGTCTGATCCCGGGAGTGTGTGAATGGACGGTGTGGAGGGAGATTCACTCTGTGCCTCACACCGGGATTGTGTGATGGAACGGTGTTGAAGGAGATTCACTCTGTGTCTGACCCCGGGAGTGTGTGATGGGACGATGTGTAGGGAGATTCACTCTGTGTCTGACCCCCGGAGTGTGTGATGGGACGGTGTGGAGGGAGATTCACTCTGTGTCTGACCCCCGGAGTGTGTGATGGGACGGTGTGGAGGGAGATTCACTCTGTGTCTGACCCCCGGAGTGTGTGATGGGACGATGTGTAGGGAGATTCACTCTGTGTCTGACCCCCGGAGTGTGTGATGGGACGGTGTGGAGGGAGATTCACTCTGTGTCTGACCCCGGGAGTGTGTGATGGGACGGTGTGGAGGGAGATTCACTCTGTGTCTGACCCTTGGAATGTGTGATGGGACGGTGTGGAAGCAACTTTACTCTGTTTAGCGCAGTTAGTATCAGCTGGGGCTGAGTTTTGGAAGCTTGACGCTGTGTCTGATCACAATAATGTGTTTTAGCAGAGTGTTTTGGGAACTTCACTCTATGTCTGCCAACAGGACTATTTGATGGGACATTGCAGAAGGAGCTTCTCTCTGACTCTAAACCGCCGAGTCTGTGTGATCAGACGGTTCGGACGGAACTTCACTTTACAACTGACGCCTGAAATGTCTTATGGGCCTGTGTGAAAGGATCCCAGTTTCTGTGTCTGTCTACCGGCCTATGTAATGGACCGTGTGGAGAGAGATTCACTGTTCATTGGCCCTATTTTTCAGAGCAGACGATGGGGCGAAGCAACATTGTTCTAACTCTGTTTCAAAGCATCTTGAAATACATTCAAAAGGCAAAGAGAGATGTTTAATATATCCACACGAGAGTGAAGCTCCCTCCATTCCATCCGATTTTATACTTCGGGGTCAGACACAAAGAGAAGCTCCCTCCACTCCCTCTCACCACACACACATACCCGGGGTCAGTCATAGACTGAATCTCCGTCCACACCGTCCCATCTAAAAATACCGGGATCAGATACAGAGTGAAGCTCCCTGCAAACCGTTCATCACACACTCCCGATGTCAGACACAGAGTGAAGATCCCCTCCACACGGTCACAACACACACTCCCGATGTCAGACACAGAGTGAAGCTCCCTCCACACCGTCCCATCACACACTCCCGTGGTCAGACACAGAGTGAATCTCCCTCCACACCGTCCCATCACACACTCCCGGGGTCAGACACAGAGTGAATCTCCCTCCGCACCGTCCCATCACACACTCCCGGGGTCAGACACAGAGTGAATCTCACTCCGCACCGTCCCATCACACGCTCCCGGGGTCAGACACAGAGTGAATTTCCCTCCACACCGTTCCATCACACGCTTGCGGGGTTAGACCCTGAATGAACCTCCACTGCGCATTGTCCCACCACCATCTCACGGGGTCAGTATCAGATTGAATGTCCGTCAACTCCGCCCCCGCGCACAGCCCCTAGGTCAGACAAAGAGTGAACTCTCGTCCACACCGGCTTATCTCACACTCACGGGATCAGACACAGAGTGAATCTGCCGCCTTACCGTCCGATCACACAGTAATGGATTCAGAAAGAAAGCGAATCCCACCCCTTCAGTCCCTAGCTCCCCTCTCACCAATCATCTGCACTTCAGCGTCCCTGCAGTCTCGAACAGTGTGTCTGTCTCAGAGGTAATAGGTATTAGTGAGGCCAGAAGTAGAGCTGAGGAGGAAGGGGGAGGGGAGTGAGGGCTGTAGAGGGGTGGTGAGTTTGCAGTCACTGGGAGAACGGCGTGTGAAACCACACGGCCGGCCTGTACTCGCAGAGACGTAGAGCTGCTGAGAACCGAGCGATCGATATCCGGTGGAAATAACACCAGCGGTGAGCTCGGAGCTTGGCCCTGTGTCTGACCCCGGAGGTGTGTAATGGAACGGTGTGGAGGGAGACGCAGTCTGTGCCTTAGACCGGGAGAGTGTGATGGGACGGTGTGGAGGAGATTCACTCTGTGTCTGACCCCGGAGGTGTGTAATGGAACGGTGTGGAGGGAGATTCACTCTGTGTCTTAGACCGGGAGAGTGTGATGGGACGCTGTGGAGGGAAATTCCCTCTGTGACTGACCCCGGGAGTGTGTGATGCGTCGATGTGGAGGGGAATCACTCTGTCTCAGACCCCGGGAGTGTGTGATGGGACGATGTGGAGGGAGCTTCACTCTGTGTCTGACCCCAGAATTATGAAATTCGATGAAGTGGAGGGAGCTTCAGTCTGGTGTGTATGTATCTTCTGTGTGGCTCACACATACCTCTTCCTCTTTTGGATTTATTTCAAGACGCTTTGAGACAGAGATAAAACAATGCTGCTTCGCCCCATCGTCCGTTCTGGAAAATGGGACCAATGCACAGTGAATCTCTCTCCCCACAGACCATTACATACGCCGGTAGACAGACACAGAAACAGGGATCCTTTCACACAGGCCCATCACACATTGCAGTCGTCAGTTGTAATCTGAAGATCCGTCCGAACTGAAACTCCATACACACCGTCCCGTCACACACATACGGGATCAGACACAGAGTGAAGCTCCCCCTACACCGTCCCATCACTCAACCCCGTGGTCAGATGCAGGGTGAAGCTCCCTCCACCCCATGCCATTACAGTCCTGATGTCAGACACAGAGTGAAACTCCCTCCACACCGTTAGATCATACATTTGAGGGATTAGGCACTGAATGAATCTCCCCTGCGCACGGTCCCACCACAAACGCCCGGGGTCAGGATCAGATTGAAGGTCGTCCACTCCGCCCCAGCGCACCCTCCCTCGGTCAGACAAAGAGTGAACTCTCGTCCACACCGCGCTGTTACACACTCACGGGGTCAGACACAGAGTAAATCTGCCGCCTCACAGTCCGATAACACAGTAACGGATTCAGAAAAAGCGCGAATTTCCCTCTTCACTCTCTCTCTCCCCTCTCATCACTCACCAGCAATTCAGCGTTTCTGTAATCTCAAACTGTGTGTTTCTGTGTGTGAGACCAGTGGTGGAACAGAGGAGGGGGGCGGGGAGTGAGGGCTGTGGAGGGGTGGTGAGTTTGCAGCAACTGGGAGAAAGAGGTGTGAAACCACTCGACCGGTCTGTACACAAAGAGACGTAGAGAAGCTGAGAACCGAGAGATCAATATCCGGTGGAAATGAGCAGAAATAGCACTAACGGTGGGTCAGGAGCTTGACACTGTGTCTGACCCCGGAGGTGTGTGATTTGACGGCGTGGAGGGAATTAAACTCTATATCTGACCCCGGGATTGTGCGATGGGACGGTGTGGAAGGAGATTCACTCTCTATCTGACCCCGTGAATATGTAATGGGACAGTGTGGAGGGACATTAACTCAGTGTCTGACCCCCGGTGTGTATGATGAGACGGTGTGGAAGGAGATTCACTCTGTGTCCGACCCCGGGTTTGAAATCGCATTTGAGTGTTAGTTAGTGAGTTTATATTTTGAATCTTCAAGGAGGGGATTTCTCAGGTGAGAGAGGCGCAGAACTGTTATTGATTTGTGTTCCGTTTGTTTATTGGAGTACATTGTCCAGTTCTCGTTGCTTCACTATGGGAAGGATGTGGAAGCACTGGAAAGGGTACGAAGTAGATTTACCTTGATACTGCCTTGTTTAGAGTGTATTTATTATGATCAGAGATTAAGGGAGCTGGGGCTTTATTCTTTGAAGATGTCATGTTCCGGTCCGTAAAGTCCGTGTTCCAGTTCACGGTCCGCTCCGTGGAACCCGGACTCCAAGTCTTATGGCTGTCCGTTGTTTCAGTTGGGCTTAATGATCCTCATGTTGTGGCTGCAATGAAAGTGCCCTCGGTTCGAGTGTGGTGGCTAGTTCGTCTCGTCGGTATGCTGTCCTCGGCTTCTATGGGGTATGTCAGGCCGTCCTTGCCTTTACCCTACGGTGGGATCAGTCCCTTCCTGTCCTTGTTTCCGTGGGGTAAGTCAGGCCGTCCTTGCCGTTACCCTACAGTGGGATCTGTCCCTCCCTGTGCTTTCCGTTACCCTACGGTGGGATCAGTCCCTCCCTGCCCTTGTTTCCGTGGGGTAAGTCAGGCTGTCCTTGCCGTTAACCTACGGTGGGATCTGTCCCTCCCTGCCCTTGTTTCCGTGGGGTAAGTCAGGCCGTCCTTGCCGTTACCCTACGGTGGGATCTGTCCCTTCCTGTCCTTGCCGTTACCCTACGGTGGGATCTGTCCCTTCCTGTCCTTGCCGTTACCCTACAGTGGGATCTGTCCCTTCCTGTGCTTTCCGTTACCCTACGGTGGGATCTGTCCCTCCCTGTCCTTGCCGTTACCCTACAGTGGGATCTGTCCCTTCCTGTGCTTTCCGTTACCCTACGGTGGGATCTGTCCCTTCCTGTGCTTTCCGTTACCCTACGGTGGGATCTGTCCCTTCCTGTGCTTTCCGTTACCCTACGGTGGGATCTGTCCTTTCCTGTCCTTGCCGTTACCCTACAGTGGGATCTGTCCCTTCCTGTGCTTTCCGTTACCCTACGGTGGGATCTGTCCCTTCCTGTGCTTTCCGTTACCCTACGGTGGGATCTGTCCCTTCCTGTCCTTGCTGTTACCCTACGGTGGGATCTGTCCCTTCCTGTCCTTGCCGTTATCCTACGGTGGGATCTGTCCCTTCCTGTCCTTGCCGTTACCCTACGGTGGGATCTGTCCCTTCCTGTCCTTGTTTCCGTGTGGTAAGTCAGGCCGTCCTTGCCGTTACCCTACGGTGGGATCTGTCCCTTCCTGTCCTTGCCGTTATCCTACGGTGGGATCTGTCCCTTCCTGTCCTTGCCGTTACCCTACGGTGGGATCTGTCCCTTCCTGTCCTTGTTTCCGTGTGGTAAGTCAGGCCGTCCTTTCCGTTACCCTACGGTGGGATCTGTCCCTTCCTGTCCTTGCTGTTACCCTACGGTGGGATCTGTCCCTTCCTGTCCTTGCCGTTATCCTACGGTGGGATCTGTCCCTTCCTGTCCTTGCCGTTACCCTACGGTGGGATCTGTCCCTTCCTGTCCTTGTTTCCGTGTGGTAAGTCAGGCCGTCCTTGCCGTTACCCTACAGTGGGATCTGTCCCTTCCTGTGCTTTCCGTTACCCTACGGTGGGATCTGTCCCTCCCTGTCCTTGCTGTTACCCTACGGTGGGATCTGTCCCTTCCTGTGCTTTCCGTTACCCTACGGTGGGATCTGTCCCTTCCTGTCCTTGCCGTTATCCGACGGTGGGATCTGTCCCTCCCTGTCCTTGCTGTTACCCTACGGTGGGATCTGTCCCTTCCTGTCCTTGCCGTTATCCGACGGTGGGATCTGTCCCTCCCTGTCCTTGCTGTTACCCTACGGTGGGATCTGTCCCTTCCTGTCCTTGCCGTTACCCTACGGTGGGATCAGTCCAATCCTGTCCTTGCCGTTACCCTACGGTGGGATCTGTCCCTTCCTGTCCTTGCCGTTACCCTACGGTGGGATCTGACCCTTCCTGTGCTTTCCGTTACCCTACGGTGGGATCCGTCCCTTCCTGTCCTTGCCGTTACCCTACAGTGGGATCTGTCCCTTCCTGTCCTTGCCGTTACCCTACAGTGGGATCTGTCCCTTCCTGTGCTTTCCGTTACCCTACGGTGGGATCTGTCCCTCCCTGTCCTTGCTGTTACCCTACGGTGGGATCTGTCCCTTCCTGTGCTTTCCGTTACCCTACGGTGGGATCTGTCCCTTCCTGTCCTTGCTGTTACCCTACGGTGGGATCTGTCCCTTCCTGTCCTTGCTGTTACCCTACGGTGGGATCTGTCCCTTCCTGTCCTTGCCGTTACCCTACGGTGGGATCTGTCCCTCCCTGTCCTTGCCGTTACCCTACAGTGGGATCTGTCCCTCCCTGTCCTTGCCGTTACCCTACGGTGGGATCTGTCCCTTCCTGTCCTTGCCGTTACCCTACGGTGGGATCTGTCCCTTCCTGTCCTTGTTTCCGTTGGGTAAGTCAGGCCGTCCTTGCCGTTACCCTACGGTGGGATCAGTCCAATCCTGTCCTTGCCGTTACCCTACGGTGGGATCTGACCCTTCCTGTGCTTTCCGTTACCCTACGGTGGGATCCGTCCCTCCCTGTCCTTCCAGTTACCCTACGGTGGGATCTGTCCCTTCCTGTCCTTGTTTCCGTCTGGTAAGTCAGGCCGTCCTTGCCGTTACCCTACAGTGGGATCTGTCCCTTCCTGTCCTTGCCGTTACCCTACGGTGGGATCTGTCCCTTCCTGTCCTTGCCGTTACCCTACGGTGGGATCTGTCCCTTCCTGTCCTTGCCTCCGTTGGGTAAGCCAGGCCGTCCTTGCCGTTACCCTACGGTGGGATCTGTCCCTTCCTGTCCTTGCCTCCGTTGGGTAAGCCAGGCCGTCCTTGCCGTTACCCTACGGTGGGATCTGTCCCTTCCTGTCCTTGTTTCCGTGGGGTAAGTCAGGCCGTCCTTGCCGTTACCCTACGGTGGGATCTGTCCCTCCCTGTCCTTGCCGTTACCCTACGGTGGGATCTGTCCCTCCCTGTCCTTGCCGTTACCCTACGGTGGGATCAGTCCCTTCCTGTCCTTGCCTCCGTTGGGTAAGCCAGGCCGTCCTTGCCGTTACCCTACGGTGGGATCTGTCCCTTCCTGTCCTTGCCGTTACCCTACGGTGGGATCAGTCCAACCCTGCCCTTGCCATTACCCTACAGTGGGATCTGTCCCTCCCTGTCCTTGCCTCCGTTGGGTAAGCCAGGCCGCCTTTGCTGTTACCCTGAGGCTGTACTGTTCCCTTCCTTCCCTCTGAAGCCTGGCCTGAAGTCCTGCCTGCGACCTACACCTGTAATGCTGCCGGCAACCCACGCCTGAAGCCTTGCCGGCTACCCACGCCTGAAGCCTTGCCGGCTACCCACGTGTGAACCTTTGCCGGCTACCCACGCGTGAACCTTTGCCGGCAACCCAGGCCTGAACGTTTGCCGGCTACCCACGCCTGAACGTTTGCCGGCTACCCACGTGTGAAGGCTTGCCGGCAACCCAGGCCTGAACGTTTGCCGGCTACCCACGTGTGAAGGCTTGCCGGCAACCCACGCCTGTACCTTTGCCGGCTACCCACGCCTGTACCTTTGCCGGTTACCCACGCCTGCATCTTCGCCTGAATCGCCGGTGCGGAGAGAGAATCACTCTGTGTCTGACTACGGAAGAGTGTGACGGGACGGTGTGGAGGGCGATTCACTCTATGACTGACACTAGGGGATCTGGAGGGAGATTTACTCTGGGTCTGACCCGGAAAGGTGTGTTTGGACATTGTGTCGGGAGTTACACTCTGTATCTGAAACGTGATTGTGTGATTGCGTGTGTGTGAAGTTTGATGGAGATTCACTTGTGTCTGAACCCGGAGCTGTGTGATGAGACGATGTAGAGAGAGTTCGCCCATTGTGTGTGACGGGACTTTGTGGAGGAGCTTCAGTCTCTGTCGGACCACGCAGGTGTGTGTGATGGGACGGTGTACAGGGAGTTTCACTCTGTGTCTGACCCCGGGAGTGTGTGATGGGACGGTGTGGAGGGAGATTCACTCTGTGTCTGACGCCGGGAGAGTGTGATGGGACGGTGTGGAAGCAGCTTTACTCTGTGCCTAACGCTGTTTGTATGTGCTGGGACAGTGTTTTGGGATCTTGAATTTGTGTCTGATCCCAGGAATGTGTTTCGGGAAACTGTGTTGGAGTCTTCTCTGTGTGTCTGACAGCAGGACTATTTGCTGGTACAGTGCAGAGAGAGCTTCACTCTGTCTCTATCCCGGACAAGTCTATGTGATCGGACATTTCGGAGGGATCTTCACCTGACAACTGACACCGGGAAACTGTGATGGGCCGGTGTGAAAGATCCCCATTCAGTTTCCGACGACCTGCGGATGGAATTAAAGGTTTGGAGACGGATTTACTGCTCATTGGTCCTATTTTCCAGAACAGACGATGGAGCGAAGCAGCATTGTTCTAATTCTGTTTCAAAGCGTCTGGAAATACATTCACAACACAGACGAGGTGTGTGTGAGACACACAAACGATACATACACACAAGACAGAAACTCCCTCCAGTCCATACCATTCCCTAATTCCGCGGTCAGACGCACAGAGGAGCTCGCTCCACACCGTCCCATCAAACACTCCCGGGGTCAGACACAGAGTGAATCTCCGTCCTCACCGTCCCTTCACACACTCCCGGGGTCAGACACAGAGTGAATCTCCCTCCTCACAGTCCCTTCACACACTCCCAGGGTCAGACACAGAGTGAATCTCCCTCCACACCGTCCCATCACACACTCCCGGGGTCAGACACAGAGTGAATCTCCCTCCACACCTTTCCATCACACACTTACCGGGTCAGACTCAGAGTGAATCTCCCTCCACACCTTTCCATCACACGCTTGCGGGGTTAGACCCTGAATGAGCCTCCACTGCGCATTGTCCCAACACCATCTCCCGGGGTCAGTATCAGATTGAAGGTCCGTCAACTCCGCCCCAGCGCACAGCCCCTCGGTCAGACAAAGAGTGAACTCTCGTCCATACCGGCTTATCTCACACTCACGGGATCAGACACAGAGTGAATCTGCCGCCTTACCGTCCGATCACACGGTAATGGATTCAGAAAGAAAGCGACCCCCCCCTCACTCCCTCTCTCCCCTCTCACCAATCATCTGCACTTCAGTGTCCCTGCAGTCTCGAACAGTGTGTCTGTCTCAGAGGTAATAGGTATGAGTGAGGCCAGAAGTAGAGCTGAGGAGGAAGGGGGAGGGGAGTGAGGGCTGTGGAGGGGTGGTGAGTTCGCAGTCACTAGGAGAAAGGGGTGTGAAACCACACCGCCGGCCTGTACTCGCAGAGACGTAGAGCAGCTGAGAACCGAGAGATCGATATCCGGTGGAAATGAGCGGAAATAACACCAACGGTGTGCTCGGAGCTTCGCCCTGTGTCTGACCCCGGGAGTGTGTAATGGAGCGGTGTGGAGGGAGATTCACTGTGTGTCTGACCCCGGAGGTGTGTAATGGAACGGTGTGGAGGGAGATTCACTCTGTGTCTGACACCGGGAGTGTATGATTAGACGGTGTGGATGGAAATTCACTCTGTGTCTGACCCCGGGGTTGTGTGATGGGACGGTGCGGAGGGAGATTCACTCTGTGTCTGACCCCGGGAGTTTGTAATGGAACGGTAATTCCCCCATACTGCCTGATCGCACACTCCTGGGGTCAAACACAGAGTGAATCACCCTCCACACCGTCCCATCACACACTCCCGGGGTCAGACACAGAGTGAATCCCCCTCCACACCGCCCCATCACACACTCCCGTGGTCAGACACAGATTGAATCTTCCTCCACACCGTCCCATTACACACTCCCGGGGTCAGAGACAGAGAGAATCGCCCTCCACACCGTCCCATTGCACACTCCCGGGGTCAGACACAGAGTGAATCCCCCGCCACACCGTCCGATCACACACTCCCGTGGTCAGACATAGAGTGAAACTTCCTCCACACCGTCCCATCACACACTCCCGGGGTCAAACACAGAGGGAATCTCCCTCCGCACCGTCCCATCACACACTCCCGTGGTCAGACACAGAGTGAAGCTCCCTGCAAATCGAACCATCACACACTCCCATGGTTAGACACATATTGAGGCTCTCTCCAAACCGTCCCATCACACTTCCCCGGGATCAGACACGTGTTGCTGCATTCTATTCACAGTCACGACACATACTAACGGGGTCAGATGCGGAGTTATTCTACCTCCGGTGTGGAGGTACAAACAATGTGCTTTCAGACACATGGTGAAGCCCCATCCACGAAGTCCCATCACACGCTCCCGATGTCAGTCTCAGGGTGTAATTCCCCCCATACTGCCTTATCGCACACTCCTGGGGTCAAACACAAAGTGTAGCTCCCTCCACACCGTCCCATCAGACACTCCCGGGGTCAGACACAGAGTGAATCTCCCTCCACACCGTCCCATCACAGACTCCCGGAATCAGACACAGTGTGAATCTCCCTCTACACCGTCCCATCACACACTCCCGGGATAAGACACAGAGTGAATCTCCCTCCACACCGTCCCATCACACACCTCCGGGGTCAGACACAGAGTGAATCTCCCTCCACACCGTTCCCTCACACACTCCCGGAGTCAGACACAGAGTGAATCTGCCTCCCCACTGTCCTATCACACACACCCTGAATCAGGCACAGATTATAGCTTCTTACTTCTCTGCAATATGATGAGTAGCAGGAGATGGTGGCTTTGAGGATGATGTGTTAACTCACCTTTTCTGGTGGTCAGCAGTTGACAGATTTGGCCCTTCTCTGCTGTCAGGGTCCTGTACTTAATTTCGAGGTCAGTGATATTTTGACGGAGATTAGTTTTTGTTTGATTCAGATCGGTGAGATGGGTGTTCAGGACGGAGTTTTCATTTTCGATGTCGAATAATTTGCTTTCCAGGTTTGAGAGGGTCTCGTTGAGGGCGGAGGCATTCTTGAGACAGGTGCTCCGGGAGACAACCAGGCTGGAATTCTCGGCTATGCTGGATTCAGGGGTTGAGTTTAACTCATTTTCCTGGTCGACATTGCCGCTGGGTCCTGTTCATCTCCTGAGATTATTCCCAAAGTTCCTGGTGGTCTCGGTCGCAGGTGATCAGAGAGTGACGAATATGTGATACTGAGAGTGATAGTAAGTCGTGTGTCGGTGTTACAGTGAGTGGCGTGTGGGTATCACGGTTCATGGTGTGTCGGTGTCACAGTAAGTGACGTGTAGTTGTCAAGGTGAGTGGCGTGTCAGTGTTAGGTTGAGTAGTGTGTTGGTGTCACACTGAGGCGCTGTCGACTTCACCGTGATCGACTAGACCGTGTCACGATGATTGTCCTGTCTTCACTGATTGTCCTTGCCCTCAACTAGAATATACTTTTGTTGAGCACTGTGAAAAATCTCTTTGAAAGTCTACCCCTGTTTCTCAACAGTCCCACTATATTGTCTGTGTTCCCAGTCAACACTTCCCAAATCCTCCCTCATTCCATTGTGGTGTCACAGAGCGGGCTGTGTCGGTGTCACGGGTAGAGGATCGGCGGTGTCACGGTGAGGTGTTTGTCGGCGTCAAGGTGAGCTGACGGTCCGTGTCACGATGAGAGTTGTGTAAGAGTCACAATGAAGGCTGTGTCAGTGCCACTATGAGGGTTGTGTTTTTGTTACGGTGAGGGGAATGTCAGTGTCTCATTGAGGTGGGTGTCGGTGTCACGTTGAATGGAATGCAGTTTTCACGATACGGAGCCCGTCACTTTCAGGGAGTTGGTTTCACAGTGAGGTTTGTGTCAGTGTCACGGGTCGGATCGTGACCGTGCCCCGTGTTTGCGCGTATCGGTGTCACAGTGACGGGGCTTCCGGTGTTACGATTTGGAGCATGTCGTTTCACCATGTTGTTATCACAGTGATGGAATCACGGCGTCACGGTGAGGTGAAATTCAGCGTCACGGACAGGTACGAGTCGGCATCACGGTGTGGGCATAATGGAGTCATGGTGGGAGTTGTGTCCCTGTCAATGTGAGGGTAGTGTCAGTTTCACCACGAGGGCGTGTCGGTGTCACGGCGAGGTGCGTTTTGGTGTCACGGTGCATAGTGTGTCAGTGCCTCGCTGAGCGGCGAGTGCGTGTCATTGTGGTGTTTTAAGCTCACGTTTCATTGCACTCTGTTGGTTTACAGTCTAACTGCACTCAGAGAGCGGTCACTCACCATAGATCGAGAGCCCGGCCGCGATCGCGATGAGGACGGACGTAAGTAGGCAGAGTATGCAGATCTTCCGGTACGGTTTATTTCTGATTTTATCGTTCGGCTGCTCTGTCTGCGGACCTGTAGAAAGACAATTCAGCGTGTGCGTGAATTCAGCAATGACCCTCACTGAGACTCTCTCTCACACAACATCCTTGCTCTCTCCCTCCACCACGATCACCCCTCCCTATCTCAATCTCATCTACTTTCAGCCGTCATCGCTGAGAGACCAAATTCCTTGACTTGGCAAAGGCTTACAGTGTCTGACGGATTCCACAGATCAGTCAGATCTCCCCTGAGCCTCCTCCGCTCCAGAGGAAGCGACCCAGGTGTCCGACCTCTCGTTGTAAGAAATGCCACCGAATCCCGGCAGAGTCCTGTTATACCTCTCCGGAGGCTCCCCAACACCCCGACATCCTTCCGATAATGGGGTGACCAGAACTGTATACGATGCGCCTGATTCAGCCGAACTAGTAGTTTTAATAAAGTTGCAACATAATCCCTGATGTTTGTACTCAATGCCCCGAATCATAAAGGCACGAATGACATAACCATCCCTTCAAACTGTGCAACCACGTTCAGCGAGCTGTGAACATGGACTCCAAGATCCTCTGACCATTCAAAGTAAAGACATGTTCAGCAGAGCATTGTGCTTCGAAGGGCCTGTTTTGTGCTGTAGGATTTCCACGTGTCTATGTCTCAATACCGTTCAGGGTCTTGGCTTTGCTAATGTGTCATTTCTTTCATTTGACCTATGAAGTTGCCTGTCACGGTGCAACATTTTATGTTTGTCCGGGTTAAACTCAATCTGCCCGATCTCCAAACCATATCTGTAACTGATCTACATCCATCTGAATTCTTCCAGAACATCCAGATCATTTATAAACAATTAAGAGCCGAGAGGTAATGTTGCAACTATATAGGACGCTGGTCAAATCCCACATGGAGTACTGTGCTCAATTCTGGTCGCCTTCACTACAGGAAAGACATGGAAACCACAGAAAGGGTGCAGAGGAGATTTACAAGGCTGTTGCCTGGATTTTTGGTTTCAATATAATTATGCAGAAGGACAGGTCTGAACCCAGGATAGGGATTTTTGATTGGAGAAAGTCTAACTTTGAGGAGATGCGAAAGGATTTAGAAGCAGTGGATTGGAACAATTTGTTTTCTGGAAAGGATACAATAGAGAAATGGAGGTCATTTAAAGGTGACATTTTAGGGTACAGAATCTTTATCTTCCTGTTAGGTTGAAAGGAAAGGATAAACGTTTGAGAGAACCATGGTTTCAAGAAATTAGAAAAGCTAAAAGAGATGCGAACTTAATTGGAAGTTGCGCAGACTGAAGGGTTTCTTCTCCGATAAAGGGTTGCAAACCGATTGGGGGTCTGCGCATCTACACTCCATCCGCCGAACAGGCGGTATCTCCAAGTGGTCACCCATTTTGATTCCACTTCCCATTCCCATTCCGATATGTACATTCCTGAGATCCTCCATTGTCACGACAAGGCCACACGTAGGTGCGAGGAGCAACAGCTTATAATCCTTTTGGTTAGCTTCCAACCTGATGGCATGAACATTGATTTCTCAAACCTCTCCTTCACCATTTTCAACCCCTTTATTCCTCTCACTTAATATCTCCTTGCCCACCATAGCCTCCCTATGGTCCAGCTCCCCTTGCCCGATTTTCTTTCCTCCATAGCCTTCTGTCTCTGTCAGCAATCAACTTCCTAGCACTTTGTTTCATCCATCCACCTCCAAGTTTCACCTGTCGTCTGGCGTTTCTCTTTCCTCTCACATCACCTTTCAAATCTACTCCTCTGCTTTTTTTTCCCCTCCAGTCCTGCTGAAGGGCTTCGGCCCGAAACGTCGATGTGTTCTTTTCCATTGATGCTGCCTGGCCTGAGAAGTTTCTCCAGCATTTGGACTAATCAACCACCCCACTCCCCCGTTTTGTTAGGTATTCACTTATATGGGGCAGTAATGTACAGCATACAAGACTGCATTAAACTTTGACCCAGCTAATCGCATTCAGCCGACTCAAGGAGTTGGGTAAATCTCCATTTGAATTCTATGCACAGGGGAGGAAGTTAAAATATGGGTGTCTTAGGAATGCATTCCTGTGAATGACCGGGACACGCTGTTACATTATCACACTGGTCAGTGTTAAGGCTCCAGAGACAACAACATTATCATCATGGTCAACGATAGTCAAATTCCGCCGACACACACACAGATCAACCCAAATCCTTATGAACTCCCAGATACATCCACAGAAACGTGGCGACTCCATATTCGCCGACAAACCCCCAAATATGCTATCCCCAAATACAAGAGCATCCCCATAACAAGAACAAACCCCAAAAGCCGTGTGCATCCATGTGCACCCCGAGACCCTGTGCAACCCATTTTCGCTGACACGCAATACCCAATACCCAGTGCAGCTCGCACCCTAAATCTGACACCACCACATGCCCATGAGATTTTTCCGAGCAAGATGCATTCGAAACAGTTGAGGAAATGGCAGCCTCGACGTCAACAATCCGCATTCAACACATTCGTGTGCAAATCTTGATCCGCCAACACACCCAAATCTATGTGTATCCCCAAATACGTGTGAACGGCCATGTTTGAGACTAAATTTCGAGTGATGTCTAAGTTTCTTCCTTAAATCTCACCTGCCGTTCTTTTTTCGCATTCTCTTAAATTGCAGCAATTTCTAAAAGCGCAGCGCAGGACCTTTAAATCTAAATTTAAAATATATTGCAGTATTGATTAAGAATTAGACCAATAGTCTGTAAAGTTGCCCAGCGCTCCGGATTATCGGAATTTACTTTAGCAGAGGTTTTGCATCGATAAATCAAAACTGCCCGACGTGAATCCACAAAACATGTGCATATCACCAAATCAGTGCGCACTCCAAGCACACTGACACACCACATATATAATATATGAATTCCAAAGCAGAGTTCATGTCCAACAGTTCAGAAAATGGCTGTTTCAACACTTAAAATTCGCACCACCCGAAAATATGATTGCAATTGTTGATTGGTAAACAAACAGCCCCCGGAATATACGAACATCACAACATCTAATTACGTCCCCGTAATTAACTACAGACCCCTAAATTGGCGCGTATCCCCAAATCCTTGTACATATTTGCCGCCAAACCCTAAATCTACGCACACCCAAAATCAGTGCTCACTCCATATATTAGAGGACTCAATTTAAATCCGTGCGCATTCCCAAATCCAACTTCACACCATAGCAGTGGGCACCCCTTATTCTCCGACACGGCCCAATATCTGCACGAACCAATTCAGTGCGCACCCCAAAACCGCTAACATCCTGACATGCAGTTTAGAATCCTTTCAAGAATTCATAAAGTGGATGCCTCGACATTAAAATCCGCACACAGCCCAAAATTCGTGTGCAACTTCAGATCCGCCAACACGCCCAAATCTTTATCTCACCCCAAATCCGTGTTTACATGTACACAATCCCAAATCCATGTACACCTCAAATATGTGTACCACATCACCTAGGAGCGCACCCAAAATTCATGTGAATTTCATGCCTGCGGAGAAACCCACTTCCACATTAGACTATCCCAGAGGAAGTATCATTTAAAATACTTCATGTCAAATTTCAAATTAAATTCATTATTCACGTGATGGAAATGAACCAACTTTGAGGTTCGGCACACCTCCAAACCGCAGGCACCCCAAATACGTGAGAAATCCGTATGCATCTCCAAATGCAAATGCATCCCCAAAACTTCAAAACCGTGAACACACACCCGCTAATTAGATAATCTCAAAAGAAAAAAAGAACAGACATTCACAAGATGACAAAACCTGTGTACAACGAGCCCCACAAATGAACGTGGGGGTTTCAGCGCGTTTGGGCTGAGCATGGTGATGCGCACCAATTTGACGATGCACATGGATTTGGTGATGTTCGCAGATTTGGGTTGCCTTTTCCATCACGGGACACACATAGATTTGGTGAGTTGACGGATCAAACTTTGCGTGCGGATTATTACTCTCGAGGCTGCCATTTTCTCAATTGTTTTTATTGGTTGTTGCTCCGGGAAAATCTGATGTACAAGTGGCGGTGTCCGCGGGTTTAGGGTGCGCACTGAACTTGCGATTGTCAATTTTATTTTTTGTCTTCGAATATGGGTTGCACACGGTCTTCTGGTTCATATGGATCTAGGGTTGTGCCTGGATTTAGGAGCGTTCTCTAATAAAGGGTTCCAAACTGATTTAGGGGAGTGCTCTGATACAAGGGTGCGCACCTTTTTAGGGATAGCAAATTTCGGGTAGATTCTCCACGTTTTTGTGAGTGCATATCGATTTGGTGACTTCGGGATACGTGGTGGTTTTTACCAGACAGCCATTTTGACTTTGCAATGATTATCGGTCTGGGTCATCTAATATGCCTGTGGGGTGCTCTCGTATTTGAGGATGTGCGCAGATGTGGGGGTGCGGACGGATTTTAGTGATCAGTTAGGGGTGTAGTCTTGAATACGGGGCTGCACTCGGATTTGGGTTGACACGCAGATTTGGGTGTGTCGCCGATCTGCAAAATGATTTTGGTACACATATGGCTTGCTAACCTCGAGAAGGTCATTTTCTGAATTGATTGAAATGTTGCTTTGTCTGGAATAATCCATTATGCCTCTCGGGTGTCAGAGGGTTTGGGGTGCGCACCGATTTTGGGTTTGCGCAGATTTATGGCTGCTTCGGCATATATGGGCGGCAACCGATTTGCGATGCGAACAGATTTAGTGAAATCAGCGGATTTGGGGATACACACAGATTTGCTCTCTTTAGGAGAGTTTCGGCGAGTACGTGTGCACAGTGATGGGTGGATTTGGAACCACATACGTATCTGATGGTGGTATCTGATTGGGAGGTTCCACAAGATTAAGATTATGGGTGCACAGGACGTCAATATGGATTTGGGGTGCACACGGGTGCCTGACGATTTGGGATGTGGACAGTTTTAGGTGCGTGTCGGCGTGTATGGGTGCACATGAATTTGTTAGTGTCGGTCGATTTGGGGTTGTGGTGAATCTCAAAGTTATAGTCTGTTTAATAATAGCTGCACTATGTCCTCGCGATTTCTTTAAGGTGAATGCTGTCACTCTAAAGTGACCCTTCCTTTGGGAAAATCAAATGTGTATACGTGAGTATCAGCAGGATTGGTGTTGTACACGGTCTTAGATGCTCCCGGATTTGGGGTGTCTTTGGATTTGGGGTCCTGACAAATCTCACGGATGTTTCATTGATAGGTACTTTATTAATGCATACACTTTTTCTACACTGAAAGAAAAGAGTTTTCTACTCTGCTCTTGCTGTGATTTTTAAGTTGGAAGTTGCTAGTTTCTGAACTATTTTAAAGTATCTCTCCTCTCGGATAATCTAATCTGTAAGTGGGAGGTGTTGACAGGTTCGGAGTGCGCACCCATTTGGGTGTCCATACGGATTTGGGAGTGCACGTGGATTTTGGTTGTCGGAGGATTTTGGGTATAATGCCAAAATTCAAATTGTTTATTTTAGAGATACTTGGATAAATAATGTAATTTAACGTTGAGCCTTGTTCTTCCTATTTTTTTTAAAGTGGATTAAGCTATCTTGTGAAATAATTGAAATGTTTCTCTCTCTAGGATAAACAAATGTACATATCGTGGCGGACTCGAATTTGGGGATTCTCAGAGATTTTGACATGTGCGCGGCGAGCTTGGGTACTCACAGATTTGGGTGTGTCGGTGGATTGGGTGGGCGTGACAAATTACAAGGTTGTTTCACTTATAGATACTTTAATAATAGAACTTGGAAGTTTGTTTTAGATTTTTTGAACGCGAAGCTATTTTGTGAACTGTTTGACCTGACTCGTGATTTCGGATAATCCAGCGTGCATGTGGGTTTGTCGTCAGTACTGGGGTGCATATGGATTTAGGGCGAGCTAAATCCTAAATCATTTAGGATTTAGGTCATGCGCACAGATTTATGGTTGAATACGGACTTGGGAATGTGCGCAGATTTAGGCGTCTGTTGTCTAACATGGAGGTGCACAGGTTACACTCAGATCTGTGTGTGTCAAACGATCTGGAATTGCAGATGCATTTCGGGATGCGTGCTGATTTTAGTGTCTAAGCAATCATCTTCTGATCGATTTGAAATGATTCCCACTCTGAGATAATCTATTATGCATGTTGGGGAGTCAGCGTATGGAGAGAGCACTGATTTTTGGGATTACGCAGATTTAGGGCGGTGTCGGCAAATATGCTCTCACACACCAGTCTGGGGGTGCGAACAGATTTAGTGATGTGTCCGACAATACAGAGATGCTCATTGATGAGCGAGGAGTGTGCAGGCCAGTATGTGAATGTTTACAGGTTTCGGCAAATATGTCCTCACACACTAATCTGAGGATGAGAACAGATTCAGTGATTTGGAGTTGTTAGATATCTGAAGGTTGTTTAATTCAGAGATAATTTCAGAACCAATGCACTTTGAACTTTTCACCAGTATTCTTGTAACTTTATGCTGGAGGCAGGCATTTTGTGAGCTGTTCGAAATTATTCTTGCCCTGTGACACTGTATGGTGCATGTACGGGTGTCAGCGGGTTTGCGATGCCCATTGAATTGAACATTACACAGAGTTAAGGCAAAATAGTCAAACATGTAATGCCTTTGATGGCTGGATCTCAGAAGAATGAGGGGCGCGGATGTTGTTTTTGGAAATGATCGAATGTTTAAAGGCATCGATAAAGTAGATGTGGAGAGAAGGTTCCCGGTGTCGGGACAGTCAATACCAGCGGACCCACATCGGAATGGAGGTCGGTCCTTTCAGAACGGAGGTTGGGAGAGTCAGGTACACGTAAATGTGTGTGATAAAGCCATCAGCAGCAATAGAACAGACCTGGAGTCTGGGTTTGCTGTTAGCAAACATTATTCAATTAGCAACCACTTAGTATAGCATCTTAAACCAGGTAAATCGAAAGTTAGCAGAGTTATGCTGATATAGGCGAATAAAATAAAGTTCCCAAACTCATTCAAGTTCGGCTGGCAAGAGTTACAGTCTGACGATGGTCTGTAAGAAAGTTCAGTTCAATCCACAGAACTGAGCTGAGAGAGAGGTATTTGTAATCTGAATAAACAGGGGTCGTCGGTCCTGCCGTTCTCCTCTGAATTCTTCAAGTTAGTCAAATGTGACTCCCCTAAGGTTACCGTCATCAGTGGTAAATCTACTAACCCAGGCCAGGGTTAAACACACCGGTAGTTTGCACAGCGTCACCCTTGCACTCATTGTGACGGCCTCTGATCAATCTCACTTGATCGATCCTCAACCCACCCTGGTGTGCGCTCGAAGAGTTCATCCTGTGACTCCTTCGTCACCAGCCTCTGTGAGTCTCTTCTGTTTGTCTGCGAGAAAGACAGTTGACCTTACACACGCTGAACATCAGCTGTCCATCATGTAACTCCTCCTCTCTCTCTCTCTCTCTCTCTCTCTCTCTCTCTCTCTCTCTCTCTCTCTCTCTCTCTCTCTCTCTCTCTCTCTCTCTCTCTCTCTCTCTCTCTCTCTCTCTCCTTAAAGGCACAGTCCATAACGAATGAAGCATAAGATCCCATCACAGGAGGAATTAATTTCCTCACAGTATGGTAAATATGTAGAACAGGTTACATAGGCGGCTATGGAGTCTGACTTTAGATATATTGTAGTCAGAGATTGGCAGATTGTTGATTGCTCAGAACATGAAGGAATAGGGTGAAAAGGCAGGAGATTGGGGCTGAGGGGGACCTGGATCAGACATGATGAAATGGCGCAGCAGAATCGATGGCCTAATTCTGCTCCGATATCTCATGGTCTGATTTTAGGTTCCAGTGTTGCCGGGTGTCAGCATCTCAGTGGATCTGTCCTGGTGGGACCAACCGAGAGTGGGGGAGAGGGAGGGACTGACACAGACGCAGGAGAGGAATAGCAGGAGAAGTAGGAACAACTGGAAAGGGTAGTGGTGCACAGTACGGGGGAGTCACGGAGTCGGGGAAGGTTTTAGCGGATGGATGGGGTAACATAAAACTGTTCGAATGTCAGAGAGGGAGGAGATGACGGAGACGAAGAATGCTGTAGTTGAGGAAGTATTCAAGTTGAGAAGTCTCCTTTCTGTTGAAAAAGACGTTCGAGAGGGGCACCAAGTTCGGCTCTGCTCGCCCCCTTCTCTTCTGAGACCTCTGTCTCGAAGGCCGATGTAAGAATCATCCCTCAGGTGGGTGAACCCTCGCAGGTCACCGGGTTCCGAATGAGTACCTGATAGGGCACTGAAAACCTTTGCCACCAACAGGCTGGACTGTTCAAGGACTCGGTGGTGAGGAAGGCTAATAAAACGTTCACATTCATCTCCCAGGCAAGGATTTAATTTTAAGTCTCTGCTGAGGCCTCATTTGGAGTGCGCTTCGCTGTCACTTTCACTTTAAGACTCGGACTGACAGTTTCTGCCAGTCACAGTCCTTCCTGTAATGTCTGTAATTCAAGAGTTCGTGCTCAGTGCTCAGCCGTAGGAGATCCATTTCCAGCACTGTTGGTTGTGATCCGACACCTCCCAGTATTCTTATGAAACAGCGCTTGGGCTCCAACTTAGCAGGTTCATCTTTGCCAGAAAACTGCCTGGCCGAATCCACACTTGCCAGATCATTCCTGCCGCCAGAGAAGTCAGCCTTCATTCAATTTAGAACTAAACCCGAGGTCATAAATACCCTTTTCCATAATCACCTTGAATCTAATGGCAATATCATCACGAGATGCAAAGTGGTCACCTGCCTTGTTCCATTCCGCAGGAGGAGATCCAGTATTGCACTCTCTGTTTGGACTTATCTACCTGCGATTAAGGAAACTTTCTTGAAAACATTTGAGAAACTACTCCACTGGTCCTTTCACGGAACGGGGCTCACAGTTAATACCGGTTAAAATCACCCAATATCACAACCGTATGTTTCTCTACAGATTTGTTCCTCAGAATCACTGGGACTATTAGGTGATTGATAATATGGCCCCATGATCGAGTTCATACCTTTCTTATTCCTCAGTTCCTCCCAAAAAACCTCACCGGGACGAGTTCCCCAGTCTGTCCTGACTGAGCACGCCGTGACATTTTCCCTGACTGTAAAGCTGCCCCTCATGTTTGCATTATTTACGCATTAGCACGACTAAAACAGCCGACAACCGGAATATTGAGCTAACGGTCCTGCCTCTCCTGCAACCAAGTCTCACTACTGGCTACAATGCCATACTTCCAGACCTTGACTCCCGCCCTGAGCTCATCTGCCTTTCGTACAATACTTCCTGCAATGAAACGTAGGCAGCTCAGAACGTGATTCCCAGCAGGCTCAACTTTTTTCTTCCTGACTTCGTCTGAGGCCTTAACGACATCGGTTCCAACAAGCTTTCTTCTATCTGTGATGGCATTACGGTTTTCATCCCCCTGCATCTCTAGTTTAATGCCCACCCCACCCATCTTTTATGTCAAAAATCCCCGCTGAGATATCAATTCAACTCAAGTTGATGTGTAAACTGTGAGAGCCGATCACTGGCAGAGGAAGTGAAGGAGCTGCGCACGGCAGGCCGGTTTGGCGTGGCCTTCAGGCAGGAGTCTGTGCTGCCCCCCAGTGTTCGCTCGGCAGAAGACAGGCTCTGTTGTAGTCGACTGCAGATAGCAGTGCTATTCAGTTGACACAAGGCCTCAAACTGTATTTTTCTATTTTTTCATATTGTTTGTGCTTTGTTCCGTTTTTGAATGCTGACAATGTGTTTTACACGTTGTTTCTGGAGTAACGCTGTCACCTTTGGCTGTATTCATGGATGTTCATGTGTCGTCCTGACCTGTGAGACATACCTCGACTTGGCCATTTTAACCCGTTTCTCCCACCTAGAGGCATACAAACTGGTATACCTGTTATTGAGCCGCTTGGTCACAGGGGGACGCTGTACTGGGCCTGGATGTTTAACCCCTTTGAACCTCCGGACTGTCACCAGTTTCCTGCGGACTGAATATTCGGTATATTTTCCTCCCAATATGACTTGACAGAAAGTTACTGTATAACGACAAGACGATGAGAGGCATTGATCGTGTGCCTTTTTACCGGCGCTGAAATGGTTGCCACGAGAGGACACAGGTTTAAAGTGCTGTGGAGCAGGTACAGGGGAGATTTCAGGGGTAAGTTTTTTACTCAGAGAGTGGTGAGTGCGTGGACTGGGCTGCCGGTAACGGTGGTGGTGGCGGATTCGATCGGGTCTTTTCAGAGACTTTTGGATAGGTACATGCAGATTAGAACAATAGAGGGCTAAAGGTAAGCCTAGTAATTTTTTTAAGGTAGGGACGTGTTCGGCTCAACATTGTGGGCCGAAGGGCCTGCATTGTGCTGTAGGTTTTCTATGTTCCGATGTTTCTATCTTTATTTTCTTTTGCTGATGAAGCCGCCTTGCGGATTGGTTGTTGTTCAAACAAACGCGATGCACTGGTTTATAATCCACACATTTCCCGCTCCCGAACTCTGATTGGAGGCTGTCCCAAGGGGAAATATATATATATGAGTCACTGACACTGTCAGTCAGACCCAGAGCGAGACTCCTCCATACCATCCCATCCCACGCACCCGGAGTCAGACGCTGAGTGAATCTCCCTCCACACCGTCCCATCGCACACTCCCGGGGTCAGACACAGAGTGAATCTCCCTCCACACCGTCCCATCGCACACTCCCGGGGTCAGACACAGAGTGAATCTCCCTCCACACCGTCCCATCACACACTGCCGGGTTCAGACACAGAGTGTGTCGCCCGTCCACGCCGTGCTAAAACACACTCCCGGGATCAGACACAGTGTGACGATCCCTCCACACCGTCCCATCACACACTTTACGGAGCAGACACAGAGTGCAGGTCACTCCATACCGTCCCATGGCAGATCCCCGGCATCAAACACTCCCACGACACGGTCCCATCACATTCTTTCTGATACAGACCCAGATTGAAATCCCTGTTCCCCATCCTTCACACACTCACAATTCAGATACTGTTAGTTCAACTGCATCTCCCAGTCCAAAACCCGCACAATCGCATCACAGACTACTCAAGTCAATAGGAGAAGCTAAACCCCTCCGTTCCCCCCTCTCCCCTCTCAGCATCCCCAAAACTCCGCCATCCCCGTCGTCTGGAATTCTGTCTCGGACACTGTGAGTGCGGTCGTGACAGGATGTGGATTATTCAGCGGGCACGTGCTCCCATTTTTAATCACCGACTCCTAATCCCGGGCTGGTGTCCGTTCCCTCTGCAACTGTATGATAGACTCACTCATCCGGAAAACCACAGTCGGTAGCAACGTTACCGAGCGACAGGTTTGTATTGAGGACGCAGGGAGGCTGATGAAGGGCTCAGACAGATTAGGAGAATGAGAATAGACGCGGCAGATAGAATACAGTGCCTGGGAATCGTATGGGCATGCAATTTTTAAAAAGAGACATAAAATCGTAGAATATTTTTCTAAAGGGAGGTATTTTTTTTACCCAGGCAACCTGTTCATAATCTATAACTTCACAGAATGGTCTGGGTCAATTTTGACCCGGCCCGAGAATCCCCTCATAACAGTTTCTACATAAAAGTTTGAAACACTGATCTATTTACAATGCATAAATAGACTATCTCACATTAATGAACATGTGAAGAATCCTTAATTAATGATACAGAGAGCTAAAATCCATTTCAATAGATACGGGACAAATTCGACCCGGATCAGCCTAAATGTACAGAATTTTTAGCACCTGTACAAAAAGTATAATATTTTTAATTATTTTCATTTTTTGCGCACTTACGTTCACTTAAGTTCTCGGCTAAAAAGGGCATTTAGGGTGTTTTTACAATTGTCACGTGTCAAAACGGGTCAAACATGCCTGGCACAGTGTGTAAGGGGTTAAAAACAATCTGCGGTGCGGAGGGATTTGGGGAGACTTCGTGCAGCTTTCCCAGAAGTTTAACCTGCAGCTTGAGCCGGTGGTAAAGAAGGCAAATGCGATGACAGCATTCATTTCGAGAGGACTGGGACATAAAAGCAAGGACGTCATTCTCAAGCTCAATACGTCACAGGTGAGGGTCACATTTGGAGTTTTGTGAGCAGGTCTCGATCGCTTATCTCACAGGGGATGTGAGACATTGGAGAGGGTTCACGGGAATGATAACGGGATTGGACGTGGTATTATAGGAGGAGTATTTGACAGCTCCGGGAGACAGAACACCCACACACATTGATTCAGGAACAGTTTCTTCCCCTGGCCCCAGCACATCTTTCAACGCGGCCAGCGAGAACTCGTCATTTCTGCGGTGTTTATTAATGTTTGCAATTTACAACTTTGCTCCATACTGATGCTTCAAAAGAAAAAATTCCAGGGGTTATAAGCTTCAGATAATAATTGAAATAGCGATTTCGGCTGGAAAAACATCCGATGGGGTGGACAGGACAGTTGGCCCGCTGGTCTTCACCAGTCATACTGAGTACAGGAGTCGGGAGGTCACGTTGCCGTGGTACAAGACGTCGGTGACGCCGCCCTGCTTTAGGAAAAATGTCAGTGAACTGGATATATTGTACAGGGAGTTCTACGGGATATTGCCGAAACTCGGAGGGCTGAGTTATGGTGGAAGGGGAGGGAAGGTTGGGACTTTATTCCCTGGAGTGTAGTTATAAACTTACACAGTTCCATAACCCGAGAGGGGCACAGACAGTAGGAATGCGCACAGACTTTCACCCCAGGGTTGGGTTGTCGAGAACCAGACGGCACAGGATTGAGGTGAGAGTTGATGGAAAGCAGAAAGAGAGGGAAAGATCAGGGAGACCGAGGGTTTAGAGAGAACGGGGAAGGGAGGTAGAGAGTGCCTGGGGGAAGGAAGGGAAGAGAGGTGCTAGAGGTATGTAGAGGGAGCAGAGAAAGTGCGTGCGGAAGAAAGTTCGAGGGAAATAAGGGGAGTTAAGGGGTAGAGAGGAAGGTCGAGGGAACTAGGAAGAGCGGGACGGGGGGAGTGGCCGAGAACGAAGGGGATACACGGTGAGAGGGGTTTGTCGGTGTCTGGTGGGGAGAATTGATGGCGCCGAGGAGGAGATGTAGGAGGGAGGGGCAGAGAGGGTGCGGAGCGAATTTGAAAGGTTTTGCAGTGAGGGTGAAGGGGAGAGAAGAAGGAGAAAATGTGGTGCGTCACTTGATTCATGTCGACTCCACTGGCTGTTTGGCAGAGACCCTGGATCTTTTCAGCAACATCCGGGAACAAAGGTGCCGACCTCTCGCAGATGAAACGCCGGACACGATCACAAGTGCTCCCTCTTGCGTACGACTCGCAGTATATACAGACGGACGGCCCCGGGGACTCATTGTACAGGACGGCCAGGCTCACATTCCTATCCAAGAGAGTTAAACAATTTTAGCAGAGACAAAACAGCTCAGCAGAGAACCCGAGCCGAGGACCGTCCACAAGCTAATCCCATGAAATCGTTCTCTCCTAACAGCCTGTGTCAGTCCCCAAACTCATCTCACTCAACCAATCTCCCCCCACCGCCCCGTGTCAGTACCCAGACAGATAGCCAGTTCCAATGTCTCCCCACAGCACTTTGTCCCCCAATCTAATCCCACCGAACCGCTTCCTCACCACAGTCCACTATCAGTCCCCATACGAATCGAACAGGTCCACCCTCTCCCCTCAGATCTGTCTCAGTCCCCGAACAAACCCGACTATCCCACCGTCTCACCGCAGAGTTATGTCTGTCTCGAAATGAATCCACTGTTCCACACTCTTCCCTCAGCCCTGTGCCGGACCCAGGGTTAATCCCGTTGCCCCCTTCCTCTACCAGAGCTTCCTGTCTGTCTCCTAACATATCCCACTACATCGCGCTCTCCCCTCAGCCTCTGGTCCGCCTCCAGGCTTACACCACTGGCACCCTCTGTCCCAAATCCTTGCGTCAGTTCGCAAACTAATCCCGTTAACCAACTGTGTGCCTCCGCCCTGTATCGGTCTCCAAACTAATCCAGTTTTTCCTTCTCCCGCCCCCTCAGATCTAAGTCACTCACTAAACTAATCCCACTGTTGCTCCCTCTCCTCGCAGCCCGACGAATATCGCCAAATAACCCCACTGCACTGCGCTGTCCTCACCCACATCCGTCAGGACCAAAATAAAATAATTTATGTGTATTGAACTCTCCACACTGCCACTTGACAGTTTCCGAAATATTCCCACTGTCCTGTCCTTCCTCGACAGACACGTGTCGGCCCCAAAATGTTCCCATTGTACCATCCCACCCCATTGAATCACACAACCCTATACAACGTCAGTCTACAAACAAATCCCAAAACCCCCTCCCTGTTCCCGCAAAACCATTTCATTAAGTAAACATTCCCATACCCCACCCCAGAGAGCAGTCCAAATCTCACCCGACTTCACATTTTCCAATCCAGTATGGATATCTTTTATACAAAACTCTGTGCGATACAAAGCTCTGGGAAAATAAATTTATTTCATTAATGCCAAGAATCGAAAATTATCTACGTAGCCTTCTGTCCGTTGATTACAACACAGAATCTGTGATGGTTGGTTCACTCTGTGTATGACCCCGAGAGTGTGTGATGTGACGGTGTGGAGGGAGATTCACTCTGTGTCTGACCCCGGGAGTGTGTGATGGGACGGTGTTGGACGGAGCTTCACTCTGTGTCTGACCTGGAAGTGTGTGATGGAAAAGTGTGAAGGGAGATTCGCTCTGTGTCTGAACCCGTGAGTGTGTGATGGGAAGGTGTGGAAGGAGATTCAACTCTGTGTCTGACCCCGGGAGTGTGTGATGGGAAGGTGTGGAGATGGGAGATTCACTCTGTGGTCTGACCCCGGGAGTGTGTGATGGGACGGGTGTGGAGGGAGATTCACTCTGTGTCTGACCCCTGGAGGGTGTGTGATGATTCCTGTGTTACTGTGGGATCTTCTCGTGCTGTGACACATACCGCTTCATCCCTTGAATTGATTTCCAGCAGCCTTGAATCACGTTTGAACATTCTTGAATCGCTTGGCGGAAAGATGTTTCAAACTTGGATGCGTAATAAACACCGGTCTTTATTTGTGACCCAGTCCTCGGAACACGTTTGCTCTGAAAATCAGGAACAAGGAACGGTGACACACCCGGCTAGCACACAGAGTAAATTCCTTCGATGCGGTCCCATCACGCACACCTGAGGTCAGGCACAGAGTGAATCTCCACCAGCACCGTACTATTGCACAAATTACAAGGATCAGGCGTAGTGAAGTTCCCCTCCAAACCATCCATCACGCACTTCCGGTGTCAAGACACAGAGTGAATTTCGTACCACACTGTCTTATCGCACACGCCCGGGGAGAGAGACACAGAATCTCCAGTCAGGCACCGATTGAGGCTACCTCTACCCCTCCGCTGAAACACTCTCAAACTGATACTCGCTCCACACCGTCCTAATCATACTCTCGGCGTGTCGGAAACAGAGCGATGCTTCCTCCACACCGTTCCATCACAGACCCCTAGATCAAACACGGGAGTGAAGCTCACTCCACTGCGCCCCGTCACGCAGCCTCTGGGTCGGACCCAGAGTGAAGTACCCTCCACACTCTCCCATCGCACACCCCCGGGGTCAGGCCCAGAGTGAATCTTCCTCTACACCGTCCCATCACACACTCCCTGGTCAGCCGACTAAATTAATATCCCTCCACAGAGTCCAATCAAACACAGCCTTGTTCAGACACGGTGTGAATCTCTCTCTCCCACGGCCCCATCACACACTTCAGCGGTATGACACGGAAAGATACTCACTCTGCACACACGGCATTTGTCAGAGGGAGAGTGATTCTCCCTCTACAGCTTCCAGACACAACCACAGAGCAGAGTGTCAGACACAGAGGAAGCTGCCACCACACGGTCTCATCACATACTCCCGGGTCTTAACACGAGTCCCCCTCCTTACGTCCCATCGCACTCTCTGGCGAGTCGCAGAATGAAGCTCTCTCTGTATCGTCTCACAACACCTCCGCTTGTCCACACACAAAGAGAAGTTCACTCACGGGGTCAGACTCACTCCACAACATCCAATCACAGAATCCGGTGTCACATAGAATGAAGGTTCGTTTGCGCTGTCCCATCACAAACTCTTCGAGTCAGACACATACGCATTGTCTCCCTACGATCCCATTACACACTCTAGGAGTCAGACACAGTGAACCTCCCTTTGCACCGTCCCATCACTCACTCCCGCAGTCGGCACAGATTGAAGCCATCTCTGTACCGTTTCGTCACACAGAGTGAAACTCATTGCGCACGGTCCCATAACACACTGCAGAGTTCAGACATGGGGTGAATCTCTCTGGGCACTTCCCATCACACAATCCCGCTGTCAGACACAGAGTGTAGCTGGAGCCATACCGATCGATCAAAGAAATCCCCCGAGTCAGATACAGAACGAAGCTGTTATGTTACGTCTCACAATCCCGTGGTCAGACACAGAGTGAATCCATCTCCACAGCGTCATCACACTCTCCTCGATTCAGTGATAGAGAGAAACTTCCTCCACGCGGCCCCATCACACACTCACCGGGTCAAACACAGAGTGAATCACCCTCCATACCATCACTTCACACGCTCCCGATGTCAAGCACAGAGTGACTCTTCCTCTCTCCATGCCTGCCCTGTGATGAGGAGCGGGTGAAAGAGGGGGATGATGCCTCACCTCTTCTGCTGGTCATAAACTCACAGATTTGAGCCTTGGTTTCGTTGACAGATCTGTACTTCGTTTCCATCTCAGTGAACTGGTGACGGAGATCGCTGTGCATTCGGTTACGATCGGACAGATTAGAGTTGAGCGCAGAAAGCTTGGATTGAAGGGTTGAGGTTAATTCATGGCAGTTTCGGTCGGAGGTGATCTTAGACTGAAGAATCTGTGATACTGAGAGAGATGGGGAAGTATGTTTAGCCTTTACGTGAATCAGCGTCACGCTACCGAACGGGTCACAGAGAGTGTTGTGTCAGTGTCACGGTGAAGGGTGTCACAGTGAAAGATATGCTAGTGACACAGTGAGAGGCGTCGGCGTCACCCTTCGGGTCGTGTCTATATCACGCTAGGGGGTATATCAATGTCCCGTTGAAGGTTTTGTTGTTACCATGGGGGTCTGCGTCAATATAGTGCTGGACATGTCTGAGTTGCTGTGAGGAACGTGTCGGTGTCACTGTGATAGGAGTCTCCGTGCCCCGGCAAGAGGTGATAATGACGTGTCAGGGTCTCATGGTGTGGGGTGAGCTGGTCGCAAAGAGAAGGGTATGTCAGTCCCACGGTGAGAGACATGTCATGGCCACAGTGTGTGTGAGAGTGACACGCTGAGGTGTGTGTCCGTGCAACGGAGAGTACTATGTCGGTGCCATTGAGAATTATGTGTCGGTATCACGTTCAGGGTTTTACCTGTGTCAGGGTGAGGTGAGGGTAATTGCCTCAGTGAGCGGTGCATCGGCGTTATGTTGAGGGGTGATATTTTCTCGGTAAGGGATATTACAGTGACCTGTGAGTCTTTGTCACTGTGCGGTGTGGGGGCGGATCACGTTGAGGTGCATGAAGGTATCACAGTTTACGGTACCTCACTGTCACGGTGAAGTGTGTTGTGGTGTCACCTAGAGGAGTTTCTCAATGACACGGTCAGGAGCATGTCGATATCACATTGAGGGGTGCGTTGCGGTCAGTGTGACTGCCACGTGTGTGTCACGGTGATGGTCGTGTCAGTGTCGCGGTCAGGAGTGTATCTGTGTCTCGTGAAGTTCGTGACCGTGCTACGGTAACAGCATTTTAGATGTTATGATGAATGCGGTGCCGGTGTCAGGACGATTCTAGATTGTGTGACGGTAAAGGTCGTGTTTTTATCACGGTTAGGGGTGTGTCCGTGTTGTGGGGATGGGTTTTAATCAGGCTTTACTGTAAGGGGCTTGTCGCTGTCACTGTTTATGGTCTGACCCTCCACCCGGAGCCCGTTCGACTCACCATGGATCGAGAGACCGGCCACTGTCACAATGAGGGCGGACGTAACGAGGCAGAGTAGGCAGATCAGACGGTACGGTCTATTTCCGATCTTCACTTTTGACTTCCGCTCTTGCGCAGCTGTGGAGAGACCACACCAGCATGAGACCATACGATATAGTGGCAGAAGTAGGCTATTCGGGCCATCGAGTCTGCTCCGCCTTTCAACCATGGGGTGATCTAATACCTTCTTGTCATCCCCGCTCCACTGCCTTCTCCCTATACCCTTTGAAACGCTGGCTAATCAAGAACCTATCTATCTCTGTCTTGAATGCACCCAATGACTTGGCTTCCACAGCTGCTCGTCGTAACAAATTCCACAGATCTTCCACCCTCTGACAAAAGTAATTTCTCCGCATCTCATTTAAAAAAGGACGTCCTTCAATCCTGAGGGTCGCCTTCTTGTCCTACAATCCCTTACCACAGGATGTAAACATTTCCATATCTAGTCTGTTCAGGACCTTTAACAATCAGTATGTTTATATGAGATCCCCCCCTCATTCTCCTGAACCCCAGGGAATACAGCCCGAGAGCTGCCAGACGTTGCTCATACGGGACCACTTTCATTCCTGGAATCATTCTCGTGAATCTTCCCTGAACCCTCTCTAATGGAACGAAGGGAAATTCATGCTTGAATAATCTTCTGCAATTTTTTGATGATGTAATTATGAAAATGGACAAGGGAGAGCCAGTGGATGTAATGCACCTGGACTTTCAGAAAGACTTTGATAAGGCCCCACATAGGAGATTAGTGAGCAAATTTAGACCACATGGTATTGGGGTAGGGTACTAACAATATCCCAGATGTAATAGTGGCCAGAGGACCTAGGGCAACGAAGTAACTGACGGAAATCCACATTAGGCAGAAAATGGTGTTGGGTAGACTGATGGGACTGAAGGCAGATAAATCCCGAGGGCCTAATGGTCTGCATGCCAGAGTACTTAAAGAGGTGGGTCTAGAAATATTGGACACATTCGTAACCATTTTCCATTGTTCTATTGATTCAGGATCAGATCCTGTGGATTGGAGGATAGCTAATGTTATCCCACATTTTAAGAAAGGAGGGAGAGAGAACACAAGAAATTAGCCTGACATCAGTGGTGGGGAAGTGCTGGAGTCAATTATAAAAGATGAAATAGCGGCACATTTGGATAGCAGTAACAGGATCGGTCGATCATCGTGGACCTACGAAGGGGGAATCATGCTTGACTAATTTCTGGAATTTGTTGAGGATGTAACTGCTGAAAATGGAAAAAGGAGAGCCAATGGATGTAGTGCATCTGGGCTTTCAGAAAGCCTTTTATGAGGTCCCACATAGGGGAATAGTGGACAGAAATTAAAGCAGATCGTATTGGGAATAGGGCACTAACATGGATAGAATATTGGTTGGCAGACAGGAAACAAATAGTAGGAATGAACGGGTACTTTTCAGAATGGCAGCAGTGACTAGTGGGGTACCGCAAGGCTCGGTGCTGAGATCGCATCTATGTACAATATACATGCATGATTAGATGAATGGATTAAAAGTAACATTAAGAAATTTGCAGATGTCTCAAAGCTGGGTGGCAGTGTGAAATATGAGGAGGATGTTAGGAGAATGCAGGGTGACTTGGGACAGTCTAGGTGAGTGGGCAGATGCATGCCAGATGAAGTTTAATGTGGATAAATGTGAGGTTATCCACTTTGGTGACAAGAACGGGAAGGCAGATTACTATCTGAAAGGTGTCAGGTTAGTAAAAGGGGAAGTACAACGAGATCTAGGTGTTCTTGTGCTTCAGTCACTTAAAGTAAGCATGGAGGTACAGCAGGCAGTGAAGAAAGCTAATGAAATGTTGGCCTTCATAACAAGGGGAGTTGAGTACAGGAGCAAAGAGGTCCTTCTCCAGATGTACAGGGTCCTGGTGAATCCCACCTGCAGTATTGTGTTCAGTTTTGGTCTCCGATTTGAGGAAGGACATTCTTGCTATTGAGGGAGTGCAGCGTAGGTTCACGAGGTTAATTCCCGACTTGGCAGGGCTGTCAATGTTGAAAGATTGGAGCGACCGGGCTTGTATATGCTGGAATTTAGAAGGATGAGTGGGGATCTGATTGAAACATATAACATTATTAAGGACTGGACACGCTAGAAAGCTGGAAACATGTTAACGTTCTTGGGGGAATCCAGAACCTGAGGACACAGTTTTAGCCATTACTGCGACCACTGACCTGTCTGTGCAGTGATTGGCTGCTCGCCGGGCCGCGAGGCGTTGCGGTGATCCTCAGACTCAGCAATGAGGGGTTCGTCTTTCGAAAACTTCAGTTCTGCGTAGGTGGAGGTCAGACCGTCTGGGAAAGAGAGACAGAAAATATATGTGTGTGTGTGTGTGTGTGTGTGTGTGTGTGTGTGTGTGTGTGTGTGTTGTGTGTGTGTGTGGTGTGTGTGTGTGTGTGTGTGTGTGTGTGGTGTGTGTGTGTGTGTGTGTGTGTGTGTGAGAGAGAGAGAGAGAGAGAGAGAGAGAGGCGAGAGAGAGAGAGAGTGAGTGGAGAGAGAGAGAGAGAGGAGAGAGAGAGAGAGAGAGAGAGAGAGAGAGAGAGAGAGAGAGAGAGAGAGAGAGAGAGAGAGAGAGAGAGAGCCTGAAGGAAATGGATGGAGGACGATGGTGGCAATGGGCGGGGAAATGGGAGAAAATAGGGGAAAGAGAACGGAGAGAGACAGGGTAGAGAGAGGGAAGAGGAGTACGAGGGATATTATGAGTGAAGAAATATTGAAAGGGGTGAGAGAGAGAAAAATGTGGGGAGAGGTGGACGGGGGTAACAGACAAAGAGAGCGACAGAGACAGAGTGAGAGGGGGAAAGAAGGATAAGAGAGACCGGAGAGAGCGCGAAGCAGAAAGAGGGGAGGGGTGGATAATGGAAAATGGGGGTGGGGAGCGAGAGGGGACGGACACGGAGATAGATTGAGAGAGTTAACAGGGAGCGAGGGTGTGCGGGAAGAGGAAGAGCGGGTGAGGGGCGGTGTGATTGAGGGGCTGTAGAGCGTTTTGAACAGTGAGAGAGAATGAAGGGGAGAGTCGGTAGAAAGAGTGAGATGAGGGAAAGAGTAGGGAGAGAACGTGTTGAGAGATGGAGAGACGCAAGAGGGCGTAAGGTGAAAGTCGAGAGAAAAGGGGAATAGAGGGAGAGAGGTGTGAGAAATAGTGGAGAGAAAGGATGAACAATAAGAGGGGCGAGAACGGGGGAAAAGAGGGAGAGGGTTAGTGAGGTAGTAGGAGAAAGAGAGCAGCGAGGAGGGAGAAAGGGAATAGAGACTGGGGTAAGAAAGAGCAGAGTGTGGTTTCAATTTTATATAGCGCCCCTTCCACTGTCCTCTATCCTCATCAGTCCTCCCTCGGTGTTTCCTGCTGTCTGCCATCCCCCACAGCGCTCCTTTCTTAATGTCTCCTGCTCAACACCCCTCCCGCAGTACAACCTCCATACCGCCCTACTATGACATTTGCTCTTCACTGACCCCTCCCACTACACCTCTTTCTTCATCCTATTCCATAGCGCTCCCTCTATACCGCCCCTCCCCAGCTCTGTCTCCACTCCCCTGCCCCGAGTGCAGGCTCCGCGCCAATCCTCCAACAGAGCTCCCTCTAATCGCTTATCCCAGCTTTCAGCTGGGGACAGAATAGTGAACGTGATGGTTTCGTGGGTTCCCTCTGATTAATCGTTTGGGACAATTGAGCGCTTCCCCCTGAGATCTCCCGACAGGAACGAACACATCAGCTAAAGACAGTCAAACTGACAGAGATGAAACTGACCTCCACCTGTCCGGACCCGGGGAACAGAGCTGGTCCTGAGATTAAGTTCCCACGTACGACATATCAGGTACAGCTGGGGACAGAACAGTGAGAGTCCGTGAGGCTCCCTCCACCCGTCAGATCACACACACCCGGGATCAAACACAGAATGGAGGATCAAACACAGAATGGAGCTCTCAACCCAGCTTTTTTCTGACCCACTCACCGTTGGAAGGTGACTGTGCATCCGTTTCTCTCCGAACTTCACATTTACGTAGGTCTTGAACTCGTCCATCTTGTTCAGGGCTCTCTGCTTCTCTGAGCTGAAAACGACCGTTGTCAGAGGAAACCCGTGTTGAGAAGGCGGTCAAACCGACACCAGCAAACTCCAGGTGGAGAGCTGATAAAGAGAGGAACCGAAAGCAGGGGGTGGAATTGCGGAGAGGACAGAGAATGAGGAAATGGGAGTACGTTGCTGAGAGAGATTAGAGTGGCGGGTGCTGGGAGAATATTGAGAGTGGGGGAGAAAGAGAGGGAGGGGTGAGAGGGGAAGATTATGGATCAGCGGGAGAAGAGGTGAGCGGCAGCGTACAGAAGGTCGAGGGGGTGAGAGAAGGGGTAGAGTGTGAAGAGAGATGGAAGGTAAGCGTGACGGAAATGGGGAAACAGGAGTATTGAGGAGGGATGTAGAGAATAGAGGGTGAGGAGTTTCGGCGAAAAGATTGGGAAAGAGGGAGAAAAGAGGTGGTGAACGGGAGAAAGAGAGGGAGAGGGAGAGCCGGAAAGACAGGAGGCAGAGTGGAGGAGAGAAAAGGGGAGAGAGAGCACTTCAGAGAGTGAAAAGAGAACCGTGGGGTGGAATGGAGGAGAGGAATATAGACAACAGATGTAGGGAGGAAGATAAACAGGGGGAGAAAAAGAAAAGGAATGGAAGGAAGGGAGAAGATATTGAGGGCCGGAGGAATGTCGGAGGGATTTGTGTCAGTCATACAGAGCCAGTAATTCTCGGGAGATATGCATTCACCGTTGGTTCCTGGTTTGGGCGTTGGTCTGATCCTGCTCATCGCCGGGGCTCCAGGCCTTCAGTCCGCGAGAAGCCCACGACCCTAGGTCAAAGCCCGAACACACACCGAAGTGAGTGAGCCCACACCCTCCTCCGAGTGAAATAAACTCCTCCCCTCGAACACTGGCGCACTCTCGCCTTTTCTTCATTACTCCATGGCATTCTCCTTATCTCTCTCTCTCTCTCTCTCTCTCTCTCTCTCTCTCTCTCTCCTCTCTCTCTCTCTCCTCTCTCTCTCTCTCATCTCTCTCTCTCTCTCTCTCTCTCTCTCTCTCTCTCTCTCTCTCCCCTCTCTCTCTCTCCTCTCTCTCTCTCTCTCTCTCTCTCTCTCTCTCTCCTCCCTATCTCTCTCCTCTCTCTCTCTCTCTCTCTCCTCTCTCTCTCTCTCTCTCTCTCTCTCTCCTCTCCCTCCTCTCTCTCCTCTCTCTCTCTCTCTCTCTCTCTCTCTCTCTCTCTCTCTCTCTCTCTTCTCCTTTTTTCTCCTTCTCCATCCTTCCATCACTCTCCCCTTTCCCCCATCATTCCTCTCTCTCCCTTTCTCTCCTACCTTCCTCGCTTCCTCAACCCTCGCATTAGGAGAACTGGAGGCATCGTCCATTCGTTCTCGTCTCAGCTCCCATTAGAACAACTTCCCTGCTTCGATCTTTTCTATCACTTTTTTATCTCTTTCTCTAAGATCTCCTCACTTTCTTTGGATTCCAGTGAGTAGAGCGCCAGGCGACTCGATCTCTCCTCATATTTCCCCCCCCCCCAATCTACTGAATGAACCTGGTGAGCCTCTTCTGCACCTCCTCCAAATGAACAACACTTCACAGTCTCTCTCAATCTCTGTCAAATCTACACCAAATTTACACCAGCAGAAGTCACGAAAACAAGATTTCCATGTTTAGACTGTGCTGTATTTAGCAAACAAAATGGGTGTCTCGATAATTGAAGTTTACAGGAAACCAGCGCAGCTGATCGGTATCTACGGTTAGACTCTCCTCTCCAATTAGAACGCCAGTTGGGGGTTATTACACCTCCCAGGGGTCAGACACAGACTGACGCTCCATCCACACCGTCCCATCACACACTCCGGGGGTCGGACACAAAGTGAATCTCCCTCCACACCGTCACATCACACACTCCGGGGTCGGACACAGAGTGAAATCTCCCTCCACACCGTCCCATCACACACTCCCGGGATCAGGCACAGAGTGAACCTCCCTCCACACCGTCCCACCACAAACTCCCGGGGACAAACACAACTTGATCCTCTCTCCGCACATCTTTCTACCCCTTTACCTCAGGAAGGAGTCTCAGAGTCCGTTTTTGTGAACTTCACATTCATGCAAGTCTCGCTGTCGTCCATTCTGTCGAGGATACTCTGCGTCCCTGAGCTCAGAAAGGGGAAGCAGCTGTTATTAAAGGAAGTCTGTGTTTACAGGGGAGTTGGACCGACACAAACAAACAGCAGATCAAGGGCCGATAAAGGGAGAGGCCGAGAGCATGGGAGGAGGTGCCGGGCAGGAGGGGGAATGAGTTTGTGAATAGCGTGTTTTCGAGAGGTGAGAGCGGCGGGGGGAGGAGTTGTGAGAGCGGGGGATAAAGAGGGGAAGTGGAGAATAAGGGAAGGATTGGGAGTTCAGAGAGGGAGACCTGGGTGACGGGGAGCAGAGAGGGAAGTGTGGAGATAAAGAGAGGGTACGGTCAGATGTAGAAGAGAATGGACATACAGAGAGGGAAACGGCGGGGAATATTTGAGGACAATTTAGGTGTGAGAGGGAGAAAGCAGAGGGCGAGCTGATGAGGGGAATGATAGATAGAAAGAGAGAGAGAGGTACATGGAGATGGCGAAGTGTATGAGAGGGAGCGGAGAGTGTGCTACAGAGAGGGAGGCGAGATGCAGGAGAGGGACGATGGAGGGTGATAGAAATAGAAGGGAGGGAGAAAGGAGTGGAAGAAGGGATTCGAGAGGGATACAATGAGTCGATAAAGAGTGAAAGACAGAGGGGTATGTGTCACACATGCTGAGCCTTGTTGTCCGGGGGAATTGTACCCCCTTGCCATCCACCCACCCACGGTTGGTTCCTGGTATGACCGTCGGACCATCGCACTTCTGTGCTCATTGCCGGGGATTCAGACACTTTGTGCGGGGGAAAAACGGCCCCGGGGACAAACACCCAACACCCACCGAAGCAAGCGAGCCCCCCACCCTCCGAGTGAAATGAACAACTACTCACAGTCTCTCTCTATCTCTGTCATATCTAGAACAAACATTCTCCAGCAGAAGTCTCGAAAACAAGATTGCCATGTTTAGACTGTGCGGTATTTAGCAAACAAAATGGGTGTCTCGATATTGAAGATTACAGGAAACCAGCGCACGCTGATCGGTATCTACGGTTAGACTCCTCCTCTCCAATTAGAACACAAGTTGGGAGGTTATACACTCCCAAGGGTCAGACACAGAATGGACGCTCCATCCACACCGTCTCATCACACACTCCCGGGGTCAGACACAGAATGACGCTCCATCCACACCGTCTCATCACACACTCCCGGGGTCAGACACAGAGTGAAGCTCCATCCACACCGTCCCATCACACACTCCTGCGGTCAGACACAGAATGAAGCTCCCTCCACACCGTCCTATCACACACTCCGGGGATCGGACACAAAGTGAATCTCTCTCCACACCGTCACATCACACACCCCCGGGGTCAGACACAGAGTGAATCTCCCTCCACACACCATCACATCACACACTCCCGGGGTCAGACACAGAGTGAATCTCCCTCCATACCGCCCCATCACACACTCCCGGGGTCAGACACTGAGTGAAACTCCCTCCACACCGTCCCATCAACACTCCCGGGGTCAGACACAGAGTGAATCTCCCTCCACACCGTCCCATCACTCACTCCCGGGGTCAGACACAGAGTGAATCTCCCTCACCACACCGTCCCATCACACACTCCGGGGATCAGACACAGAGTGCAGCTCCTTCTGCACGGTCCGGTAACACAGTGAGGTAGTATGTAGCAGCGAATCTCCCTCTCTTCCCATTCAGTATAGGCTCAGAACTGAGAGATTGATTTGCGGTTGAAGGGGGGAGTCTAACTCCAGACGTGAACTCTCCCCCATTCTCCCCACAAATCCCTGTGAACACAGAGAGGGAGGCGTTTCTGGAGAGAGGGATGTGACAGAGACGAGAGGGTTGCATGGCTGTGGGGGACACGGGGAATGGGTATCGGGGAGGGAGGCGATGACGGAGAGGGTGATTGTTTTAGATGTCGAAGGGGATCGAAGGAGACTGAGAGGCGTGTAGGTGAGTGTTAAGGTGACGGAAGTGGGGAGAACTGCAGCGGAGTTTGGTGTGTCCGAGGACATCTTCAGTCTCTCTCTGCTGCAGTCGGAATTTCCCCCCTGCTTCAACAGGGCGACAATCACACCAGTGCCTGAGAAGAACAGGGAGAGCTGCCTCAACAACAATCGCCCAGTGACACTCACACCTACTGGGATTAAGTGCTTGAGAGGCTGGTCATACCCAAAGTCAACCCCTTCTCCAGCGAGGACGCGGACCCTCTGTAATTTGAGGAACTCCGCAAAAGGTCCACAGCGAATACAATCTAATTTGCTCTCCTCTGGACCCTTGACCACCTGGACAGTACAACACCAACGGCAGGCTGCTGTTGACTGACAACAGCTCGGCGTTCAGCAGAATCCTCCCCTCAGATCCTGGGCCAGTGAACCTCCCTCTGTAACTGGATGATGGACATCCTCATCGGGAAACTTCAGTCAGTGCAGACCGGCAGTGACGTCACCGATCTACAGGTGGTGCTGAGGAAGCAGGGAGGCTACAGAAGGGTTCGGAGAGACGGGACGAATGGTCAATGAAGCTGCGGGTGGATTGCCGTGTCGGGAGATATATGGCCATGCACTGTGGCCGATGAAATAGAGGGTTAGACTGTTTTTTTAAATAGAAAGAAAATTCAGAAAAATTGAGGCACAGAGATTAGGTGAAAGTAAGTGTTCGGCACGTACTAGAAGGGTAGAGATGACCGTGTCGTAATTGTTATAATGTTATATGGTTATAGGGACGTGGGAGACCTCGTGCAGGATGCCCTAAATGTAAATTTACAGGTGGAGTCGGTGGCGAGGAAGCCAAGTACAATTTGAGCATTCATGTCAAGGGGATGAGAATGTAAAAATAAGGATGTGAAGTTGAGGCTTTATAAAGCACCGGTGAGACCTTACGGAGTATTGTGAGCAGTTCCAGGTCCCTGATCTATCCCTGCCAGGCGTGCTTGCATTGGGAAGGGTTGAAAGGAAGATCACGGAATGACTCCGGGATTGAAACGCTTATCAGGTCAGGAGCGTTTGATGGCTGGAACTCAGAAGAATGAAGGGGGCCGTGGAAGGATTGTTGTTGTTGAAACCGTTAGCACGTTTAAAGGCCCCGATAAAGTTGATGTGGAGAGAAGGCTCTCTGTGGTGGAACAGTCGAAGACCAGAGGACCCACATCGGAATGGAGGTCCGTCCTTTCAGAACGGAGATTGGGAGGATTGCATTTAGCCTTAGTATGGTAAATGTGTAGAATGAGTTATACAGGCGGCTGTGGAGCCTGACATTGGGTGTATTGAAATCAGAGGTGGACAGATTGTTGATTACTCAGACCATGAAGGAATACGGTGAAAAGGCAGGAGATTGGGGCTGAGGGGGACCTGGATCAGACATGATGAAATGGCGCAGCAGACTCGATGGACTAATTCTGCTCCTGTATCTCATCGTCCGTCTTCAGGTTACTGTGTTGCCGGGTGTCAGCATCTCAGTTGGTGTATCCTGGGCCCAAAACATTCATGCAAACACGAAGAAGGTGTGATGTTTCCGACTGAACAGTGGAAGACATCCACGTGACGGCACGTCCATTCCCCGGAGTGTGGCGAGCTGTCACTTTCCCTTTAAGGCTCAGACTGACAATTATTGCCCGTCAGCATTGCTTCATGGAAAGTCTGTCGTTGACTTCCCCGTGCTGAGAACTCAGTGCTCAACAGTAGGAGATCCATTTCGAGAACTATTCTTTGCGATATAAACTTTATATGTCTTTACTGTCGTCTTGTTTATTTCGAGTCTGCGTTTCAGTGTATTTCAGACAATTACACTCCCATCACCACCATAGATCTCTCGTTACAGAAGGAATTACAACGTGACCCACTTGAGAGGATTTGATCTTTCATTGAAGACCAGCAAATGATCGCTGGGATCATTCTGACTTGTTGCATCGCCGCCTGGTGTGGAGGCTGCAACGCACGAGGTCGCCAGATCCATCACGGGTACACCCTCCGCAGCATCGAGGATGCGATCCCTCGAAAAGGCGGCATCCATCACTGAGGCCGCTCACCCCGGGGATAAACTCCCTGCTCATTGCTACCATCGGGAAGAAACACAGGAACCTAAAATCTCAAGGATTCTGGTACACCTCCATCCCCTCCGGCATCATATTTTTGAATGTATGAGCACCACGTCCACATTTTCGCAGTATTTATTATCTTTTTTGCATCTTACATTAATATTGCATTCTTGCGACGCACTGATCATGCAAAGATACAAAGCCCAGGGCGGATAAGTCACAGATAATGAGTCAGGCGGTAAACATCCGATACAGTCCTTTAATACTGGGAGCGGGAGGCCTGAGAGTGAGGGGAAGGAAAATGGGGATGAAATAGGGGGAGATGGCAGGCGAGTAGTTATGAGAGAGAGCGAGCTTGGAGGAACGAGGGTAAAGAAAGAGCGAGATGCCGTGTAAGAGTGCCATAGGTAGAGAGAAGAGATTAGTGTAGGGGAGAGAGGCGGAGCGGATGGGTTTGTCAGAGTCTGGGAGAGAGCTGGAATTGGGGTAAGAGAATGATGCCACTTGATTTAACTCGGTTCCCCGGGATTTTGACAGAGATCCCGGATCTTTTCAGGAATATCCGGGAACAAAGCTGCAGGCTTCTCACAAATGAAACGGTGCTGATCAGTTTTGCAACTGCCAAGCCAACGAGATTTACATTCACCGCATTCGAACTTTCCAGCGTTCACCTTGTACACGACGGTCGAGGCCGCTTCCCTGTCAAGGAGGGATAAACAATTTCAAAAGGGACAACACAACTCCAGCAGACAGTCCGGTGTCAGTCCCCAAAATACTCCCATTGACTCAATCTCTTCTCACCGATCGGTCCCCAAAATACTCCCACTGTCTCAATCTCTCCTCACCGACCGGTGTCAGTCCCCAAAATACTCACTCTGACCCTTTCTCTCCCCACATAACTGTTCCAGTTTCCAAGAAACTCTCATTGACCCATTCTCCGCAGCGCTGTGTCAGTCCCCGAATAATCCCTTGCCCAACACTCTACTCACTGCGCTGTGTCGGTCCCCAAAATAACCCCACGATCACACCTTCTCCCCACAGTACCTTGTCCCTCCTCAAATTACTCCCAGAGCCGTGGCCTCTCCCCACGACCCTGTCTCCGTTCCGAAGATACTCCCACAGACCCACTCTCTCCCAAGGAACCGTGTCTGTCACCAAACTAATCACACTGCTCCACTCTCCCCACAGCCCTGTCTCATTCCCCAAAATACTCATACTGACACACTCTCTCTCCCAAGGCCTCAAAGTACTCCTACATCCTACTCTCCACCCACATTCCCGTCAGTTGTCAATATGATCCCACTGTCCAACCTTCTGCCTGCAGACATGTGCCAATCACAAAAACACTCTCACTTTCCACTCCCTTCCCACAGTCCATGACAGCCCACAAATTAAACCAACTCTCCGCTCCCTACCAAGAGCCCGTCTCGGTCCCCAAACTAACCGCATTGACTAATCTCACCGCACAGACCCGTGTCAGTCCCAAATTAATCGCAGTACTTCACTCCCTGTCCACAGCGTCCCTCCCCAAATAGACCCACCGCAGCATTTGCTCTCCACGGACCCATGTTAGTCCCCAAAATAGTCCCCCTTTCCACTTTCCTCCCTCAGACTGCGTCAGTCAACAAATTAATCTCTCTGCCCAGTCTCTTCCTGCAGGGGATGCAAGGCCACAGAATAATTCTATCGCCTTACACTCTCCCCATTGACCTGTTTCTGTCCTGAAAATATCCCCAGGGACCCACCACAGATGCATCCCCCAAAAGCACCACGTACCCCACTTCCCCCACAGACATGTGTCAGTTCTCGAAATAAATCCCACTGCCCAATCTCTCTCCAAGACCGACATGACCACAACTCTCACCCCGCTTTGCATGTTCCAATCCAATATGAACTGTCTTCTCCGCGGACAGCGTTGTTAACAAAATTCTGTGAAGTTAAATTGCCATCGTTAATGATTGAAATCGAGCACAATTTAAGGACCGTCATTTTATGTCTGACCTGGGGACTGTGTGATGGGACGGTGTGGAGGGAGATTCACGCTGTGCCTGACCCCGGGAGTGTGCGATGGGACGGTGTGGAGGGAGATAGATAGATAGATAGATAGATAGATACTTTATTCATCCCCATGGGGAAATTCAACTTTTTTTTCCAATGTCCCATACACTTGTTGTAGCAAAACTAATTACATACAATACTTAACTCAGTAAAAAATATGATATGCATCTAAATCACTATCTCAAAAAGCATTAATAATAGCTTTTAAAAAGTTCTTAAGTCCTGGCGGTAGAATTGTAAAGCCTAATGGCATTGGGGAGTATTGACCTCTTCATCCTGTCTGAGGAGCATTGTATCGATAGTAACCTGTCGCTGAAACTGCTTCTCTGTCTCTGGATGGTGCTATGTAGAGGATGTTCAGAGTTATCCATAATTGACCGTAGCCTACTCAGCGCCCTTCGCTCAGCTACCAATGACAGAGCCGCCTTCCTTACCAGCTTATTAAGACGTGAGGCGTCCCTCTTCTTAATGCTTCCTCCCCAACACGCCACCACAAAGAAGAGGGCGCTCTCCACAACTGACCTATAGAACATCTTCAGCAACTCACTACAGACATTGAATGACGCCAACCTTCTTAGGAAGTACAGTCGACTCTGTGCCTTCCTGCACAAGGCATCTGTGTTGGCAGTCCAGTCTAGCTTCTCGTCTAACTGTACTGCCAGATACTTGTAGGTCTTAACCTGCTCCACACATTCTCCATTAATGATCACTGGCTCCATATGAGGCCTAGATCTCCTAAAGTCCACCACCATCTCCTTGGTCTTGGTGATATTGAGACGCAGGTAGTTTGAGTTGCACCATATCACAAAGTCCTGTATCAGTTTCCTATACTCCTCCTCCTGTCCATTCCTGACACACCCCACTATGGCCGTGTCATCAGCGAACTTCTGCACATAGCAGGACTCCGAGTTATATTGGAAGTCTGATGTGTACAGGGTGAACAAGACTGGAGAGAGTACGGTTCCCTGTGGCGCTCCTGTGCTGCTGACCACCGTGTCAGACCTACAGTCTCCCAACCGCACATTCACTCTGTGTCTGACCCCGGGAGTGTGTGATGGGACGGTGTGGAGGGAGATTCACGCTGTGCCTGACCCCGGGAGTGTGTGATGGGATGGTGTGGAGGGAGAGTCACTCTGTGCCTGACCCCGGGAGTGTGTGATGGGACGGTGTGGAGGGAGATTCACTCTGTCTGACCCCGGGACTGTGTGATGGGACGGTGTGGAGGGAGATTCACGCTGTGCCTGACCCCGGGAGTGTGTGATGGGATGGTGTGGAGGGAGAGTCACTCTGTGCCTGACCCCGGGAGTGTGTGATGGGACGGTGTGGAGGGAGATTCACTCTGTCTGACCCCGGGACTGTGTGATGGGACGGTGGGGAGGGAGATTCACTCTGTGCCTGACCCCGGGTTGTGTGATGGGGCGGTGTGGAGGGAGATTCACTCTGTGTCTGACCCCGGGAGTGTGTGATGGGACGGAGTAGAGGGGAGATTCACTCCGCCTCTGACCCCGGGAGTGTGTGATGGGACGGTGTGGAGGGTGATTCACTCGGTGTCTGACCTTGGGAGTGTGTGATGGGACGGTCTGGAGAGTGATTCACTCTGTGTTTGACCCCGGGAGTGTGTGAAGGGACGGTGTGGAGGGAGATTCACTCTGTGTCTGACCCCGGGTATATAGGTCGGCGGTGTGGAGGGAGATTAACTCTGTTTCTACACTTGAATTGTGTGATTGGACGGTGTGGAGGGAGATTCACTCTGAGTCTGTCCCCGGGAGAATGTGATGGGACGGTGTGGAGGTAGATTCACTCTGATATGGATATTTTTTTCTGTCAATCTGACACATACCTCTTCCTCGTTTGAATTTATTTCAAGAAGCTTTGAAGCAGAGATAGAACAAAGTTGCTTCGCCCCCTCGTAAGAACTTTCAAACGTGGAAATGAAATAACACAGCCCTTGATTTCTGCTCCAGTCCTGGGAACACGCTTTATCTGGAAATCATGTACAAGGAACAGTATTGTCCATTACGTCCGCTGAAAGTCAGATACAGATAGATGATAACTCCACACCGTCCCATCACAGAACCGTGGGGTCCAAAACGGAGTGAATCGCCCTCCATACCATCCCCTAACACACTTAAGTAGTCAGGCAGAGTGTAAAATCTGCTACACACCGTCCTATCACACACACTGATGTCAGACACAAGAGTGCAACACACCCGTCACCATCCCATCACGCCCTCCCGCGGTCACACAGAGTAATGCTCACTGCACTCAGTCCATTCTTAGACTCCCGTGGTCACACAAAATGAAGCTCCCTCCACACCATTCCATTATAGACTGTCGGGTCGGCCACAGACAGAATTTCTATCCACACTGTCAAGTCACAGAGAGCTCGTGGTCAGACAGAGAGCGCAGCTGCTAACAGAAACACCTGGTGTCAAACGCAGAGTAACAGTCCCTATGCAGCAATGCCAGACGCTGAGAGAAGCTACCTGTGTGGCGCGGTATCATGCACTCCCGGGTCCAGTCACTAGGTGGCACTCTCTCCACACTGTCCATACACTCCCAGAGTCGGACAATGGGTGTCGTTCCACCCACACCGTCTCATCACACACACCCGGAGTCACACTGTGAGTGTCTCTCCAATCGCAACTTCTCATTGCACATTCCCGAGATCGGCCACAGGGTATAGGAGTGGGAGAATGGCGGATGTTCTCTCACCTTTTCTGCTGGTCAGAAGCTGGCAGATTTGAGCCTTGGTTTCGTTGAGAGTTCTACACTTCAGTTCGAGGTGACTGAAGTTGTGACGGAGATCGGTTTGCGTTTGATGCTGATCAGAGAGATCGGTGCTCATTACCGAGAGGTTGCTTTCCAGGACGAACAATTTGTTTTCAAGGATGGAGTGGTTTCTTTCGAGGATAAACAATTTATGTTCGAGGATGGAGACGTTGTTCCTTGGGACGGAAACGTTCTTTAGACAGGTGCTCTGGGAGAGATGCAAGCCGGAATTCTCTGATGTTATGGATTCCAGGGTTGAGTTCGGCTCGTGGATTTGTACTCGACATTGGCACTGGGTCCTGTTCATCTGCTGATTTTGCTCCCAAAGTCTCTGGTACTTTTGATCAGCGGCGAGCAGAGACTGACGGATCTGTAACACTGGGAGAAATGGTGAGGTGTGTGTCTGTGTCACGGTAATTCGCGGGTCGTTCGTACAGTGAGGGGAGTGTGGGTATCACGTTGGGTTGTGTCCATGTCGTGGAGAGGGGTGTGTCGATGTCACACTGAGGGCCGTGTCCGTGTTATGGAGAGGGGTGTGCCCTTGGCACGGAGAGGATCTTGCCAGTGTTACGGTAAAGGCTGTTTCGGTGTTCCTGTGAGGGATGTGTCAGTGTCACGGTGAGAGGTGACTTCACGTCACTCTGAGATGTATTTCTGTGTGATGGTGAAGGCCCGGTCAGTTTTTAAATCTCTTGCTCGCTCTTCGGAAAACAAGCGACTGCTCGCGATGACTGAAGCCCGCCAAAAAAACCCATAAGGCCCCTTGCACATTTTAAATCTCTTGCTGGCTCAGCACAGATCAGCTGGCAAAGTACTTACCGACTTTCCGTGCTTCATTCTGATGTTTTACCTCCTTTGAAAAGACAACTATAATCACAGAACTTCAGATTCCAGTTTAAGATCATTCTGGTGAATCTGACAGACTTCTGGCTAGGAGACAACAGCCTGGCACTCACCGTCAGTATGACGAAAGAGCTTATTCTGGACTTCAGGAAGGTTAAGACGAAAGAACACATACCAAACTTCATAGAGGGATCAGAAGTGGAGAGAGTGGGCAGCTTCAAGTTCCTGGGTGTCAAGATCTCTAAGGATCTATATGGTCCCAACATATCACTGTTGTTATAAAGAAGGCAAGACAGCGTCTATAATTTATTAGAAGTTTGAAGGGATTTGGCACGTTGTAACGTGTAGAGCTTTCTGACAGGCTGCATCACTGTCTGGCATGGAGGGGCTACTGTATAGGACCGAAAGTAGCAGCAGAATTTTCTGAGGCTTGTCAGCCTACAAAGTACCCAGGACAATATGAGTGAGCGTTTTCCCAGGACGACAGCATCCATTATGAATGACCACCAGCAGCCAGGTACGCCCAATTCACACTCTCACCATCAGAAAGGAGGAAAAGGAGCCTGGATGCACACACTCAGTGGTTCAGGAACAGCTTCATCCCCTCCGCCGTCCGATTTCAAAATGGGTACTGAACCGTTGGACACTACCTGGCTTTTAATATATAGTATTTCAGTTTTGCTTGATTTATCATTCATTCTATTTACTAAAATTTATCTATCTATCTATTTATATATATATATTTGTTTGTTTATGTATTTATTTATTATTTTCTTCTATGTTATGTATTACCTTGTAGCGAAAAACAAGGCATGTAGGCTGATAGAGCGGCTTGGCATTGTTGGTGAAAAAAAATGAAATCAAACCATTGGAGAGTATTGACAGAGGATCGTCAGGTCCAGAATCATTGCGGATCGAGTCACGGCACTGCAATGTTAAAAAGCCAAATACATCAAAGAGGAAACGAAATGTTTCTTCAGATTTATAACGTGTAAAAGAATGCCGAGAGTAGATATTGGGTCACTGGAAAATGATAGTAATGGGCGACAGGGAGATGATGAAGGAACGGAATAAATCTTTTGCTTCAGTATTTACTGTGAAAGGCGCCAGCAGTCGGCCTGAGGTTCGAGACAGTCTGAGGGCAGAAGTGAGTAACGGTGCCATGTGTAGAGAAGGTGAGAGGAGTGCAGGTGGATAAGTCATTTTAAGTAGATTGTCTACACCCAGGGTTCTGAAGTGTTGGAGACAGTCTGAGGGCAGAAGTGAGTAACGGTGCCATGTGTAGAGAAGGTGCTGGAGTAAGTGAGAGGAGTGAAGGTGGATAAGTCATTTTAAGTAGATTGTCTACACCCAGGGTTCTGAAGTGTTGGAGACAGTCTGAGGGCAAAAGTGAGTAACGGTGCCATGTGTAGAGAAGGTCCTGGAGAAAGTGAGAGTTGTGAAGGTGGATAAGTCATTTTGAATAGATTGTCTACACCCAGGGTTCTGCAGTGTTGGAGACAGTCTGAGGGCAGAAGTGAGTAGAGGTGCCATGTGTAGAGAAGGTGCTGGAGAAAGTGAGAGGTGTGAAGGTGGGTAGGTCATTTTAAGTAGATTGTCTACACCCAGGGTTCTGAAGTGTTGGAGACAGTCTGAGGGCAGAAGTGAGTAACGGTGCCATGTGTAGAGAAGGTGAGAGGAGTGCAGGTGGATAAGTCATTTTAAGTAGATTGTCTACACCCAGGGTTCTGAAGTGTTGGAGACAGTCTGAGGGCAGAAGTGAGTAACGGTGCCATGTGTAGAGAAGGTGCTGGAGAAAGTGAGAGGTGTGAAGGTGGATAAGTCATTTTAAATAGATTGTCTACACCCAGGGTTCTGAAGTGTTGGAGACAGTCTGAGGACGGAAGTGAGTAACGGTGCCATGTGTAGAGAAGGTGCTGGAGAAAGTGAGAGGTGTGAAGGTGGATAAGTCATTTTAAATAGATTGTCTACACCCAGGGTTCTGAAGTGTTGGAGACAGTCTGAGGACGGAAGTGAGTAACGGTGCCATGTGTAGAGAAGGTGCTGGAGAAAGTGAGAGGTGTGAAGGAGGACAAGTCATTTTCAATAGATTATCTACACCCAGGGTTCTGAAGGAGGCAGCTGAAGAAATCGTGGATCATTACTACTGCTTCTTCAAGAAGAATTGGATTCTGCCCTGGTTCCGGAGACTCGGAAGTTGCAGGTGTCACTCCACCCTTCAACAACGGAGAGAGGCAGTGTTCCCGGCAGGTGAATATGCTGGTTGAGTCTGTGGTGAGGAAGGAAAATGAGACGCTAGCATTGATTTCGAGCGGACTAGAGCACAAAAGCAAGGATCTCATGTTGAGCCTTTATAAAGCCCTGGTGAGGCCTCAGGTGGGGTATTATGAGCTGCTGTGGGCCCCCTTATCTAAGAACTGATGTGTTGACATTGGAGATGATTCAAACGAGAATCACCAAAATGAATTCAAGCTTGTCGAATGAAGAACATTTCATATCTCTGGGCCTGGACTCACTGGAGGTCAGAAGGGTGAAGTGGGAATCTCATTGAAACCCATCGGTGACACGAGGCTTCAGAGTCCGTGGCCGTGTCGCTGTCAGGGGGCTATTGTTCGGTAATGAGCGTGTTGGTGTCAAAAGTGAGGGTTGTGTCGGCGTCACTGTGAGATTTTACGTGGTCAGCTGAATCCACTCCGTTTCTTTACTGTCCGACTCCACACGCAGCCTGTTTGACTCACCATGGATCGAGAGCCCGGCAACTATCGCGACGAGGCCGGACGTAACGAGGCAGAGTAGGCACATCTTACGGCACGGTCTATGTCTCGGCTCCTGTTCATGCGCTGCTGTGGAGAGACCATTCAGCGTGTGCGTGAATTCAGCTGTGACCCCCCAGTGGGATTCCCTTCCACCCACCACCCGCGCTCTCTCCTTCCACCACGATCACCCCCTCCCGCCTCTCGCTTTCTCATCCACTTTCCAGCCGGCGTCTTTGACAGTCCCAAATCCTGTACTCGTCAAAGACTCACAGATATCTGATTGACTTTTCCTAGTTGTAAATTGTTCAGACCTTGGTAAATATTTGAGTAAAGATTTGTTGATAACTGTATTTTGAATACTGAACTTTTGACTTTGAGTTGGCCTGCCCACACGAGCCAGAGGAAGTGACGCATGGGACTTATTCTCGCAAGTGGTCTGAGACTAATCGTGTTCCGCAGTGACCTGCCCGGGACCTCTGGTATTTTTGATGTATCGGATTGACAAGGATGAAAAAGGAGCTGGGTGGGCTGTAATCTTGCGAATCGCCCAAAGTTTGGTGATATTGTGGACTGTGTGGAAGATCGCCCACGGATTCACTGGGATATCGATCAGTTGTAACTGTGGGTGGGGAAAAGGGAGATGGAGTTTAACCCGTGTAAGTGAGACGTTTTGAGCTTTGCCAAGTCAAATGTAAAGGGGCAGGACAGAGGTGACGGCAGGAATCTTCAATGTCGACCGACAAAGTGACCTTGGGTTGATAGTGCAGGTTAGTGAGTGTTAAAGAGTTGACTTCTGACGGGCCTTTGACAACGTCTCTCTCATGGGAGATTCATTCACAATTTGCGAGGCATGGGATCCACGGTGAATTAGCCATTCGTAATCCGAATTGGCTTATCCACAGAACACAGAGGGCGGAGGCCGCTTGTTGGAGGTCAGTGACAAGTGGAAAAACCCGGATGAAAACCGGGATAATAATCTCGGCTTACTGTGTTCAGGACATTCCGCCTGGTAGATTTGGAAATTGGTTTATTATTGTCACAGAGAGAAGGCAGAGCAAGGAGTTCAACACATAACAGACCACAGTGTTTTCCAGAGTACATTCCCTCTGGTAGTAGTCATTTCAACTTTAGGTGGAAAGAAGGTTCTGTCAGTCTACTCTGCCTGTGCTTCTCATAATCTTATAAACCTCTGTCCTATCTCCCCGCATCTTCCGCCGCTCCAGGGAAAACAACCCAAGTGCCGGACCTCTCGTTGTAACACACGTCTTCGAATCCGGGCGGCGTCCTGTTGGCCCTCTCTGGAGGCTCTCCAAAGCCCCGACATCCTTCCGATAATGTGGTGACCGGAACTCTACACAATGCGCCTGATACAGCCCAATCTGAGCATTATAATGTTGCAGTATAACCTCCTGACTTGCTGACATAACGCCCCGACTAATAAAGGCAACCATGGCATTTGACTTCTCAAACATCCTATCAAACTGTGTAGCCACGAACAATGACACTGGGTCCCAAGATCCCACTGCTCTGGGCGTTGGCTTTAATAGTGAGCCTTCTCAAACATCCTATCAGACTGTGTAGCCACGAGCAATGACACTGGGTCCCAAGATCCCACTGCTCTGGGCGTTGGCTTTAATAGTGAGCCTTCTCAAACATCCTATCAGACTGTGTAGCCACGAGCAATAACACTGGGCCCCAAGATCCCGCTGCTCTGGACGTTGGCTTTAATAGTGAGACATCTCAAACATCCTATCAGACTGTGTAGCCACGAACAATGACACTGGGTCCCAAGATCCCACTGCTCTGGGCGTTGGCTTTAATAGTGAGCCTTCTCAAACATCCTATCAGACTGTGTAGCCACGAGCAATGACACTGGGCCCCAAGATCCCACTGCTCTGGGCGTTGGCTTTAATAGTGAGCCTTCTCTGGGCGTTGGCTTTAATAGTGAGCCTTCTCTTCGCATTTGTCATACCAAAGAACAAAATTTTACGTTTTTACTGGGTTACTGCATCTGCCCTTTCTCCAACCCATATCTATAAATGATCCATATCCCAGTGAATATCCCAGTCTGGGCTCCTTATTTAAGAAAGGATGTGCTGACATTGGAGAGGGTTCAGAGAAGATTCACTAGAATGATTCCGGGAATGAGAGGGTTAACATGTGAGAACGTGTGACCGCTCTTGGACTGTACTCCTTGGAGTTCAGAAGAATGAGCGGGGACCTCATAGAAACATATCGAATGCTGAAAGGCCTGGACAGAGTGGATGTGGCAAAGTTGTTTCCCATGGTGGGGGAGTCTAGTACGAGAGGACACAACTTGAGGATTGTAGGGCGCCCATTCAGAAGAAGGATTGCGAATTTTTTGGCCAGAGGGTGGTGAATCTCTTGAATTTTTTGCCACGGGTGGCAGTGGAGGCTAAGTCATTGGGTGTATTTACTGCAGAGATTGGTAAGTATCTGAGTAGTCAGGGCATCAAAAGTTATGGTAAGAAGGTGGGGGAATGTGACTAAAGGGGAGATTAGATCAGCTCATGATGAAATGGCGGAGCAGACTCGATGGGCCGAATGGCCAACTTCTGCTCCTTTGTCTTATTGTCTTCTGGAATATTTTCCACAACACCACCTACATTGGGCCCATCTGCAAATCTACTAACCCACTGATCTACATTGTCTCCAGATTATTTATATACATCACATGCAATGCTCCTCAGACAGGATGAAGAGGTCAATACTCCCCAATGCTATTAGGCTTTACAATTCAACTGCCAGGACTTAAGAACTTTTTTTTTAAAGCTATTATTAATGCTTTTTGAGTTAGTGATTTAGATGCATATCATATTATTACTGAGTTAAGTATTGTATGTAATGAGTTTTTGCTACAACAAGTGTATGGGACATTGGAAAAAATGTTGAATTTCCCCATGGGGATGAATAAAGTATCTATCTATCTATCTATCTATCTATCTATCTATCTATCTATCTATCTATCTATCTATCTATCTATCTATCTATCTATCTATCTATCTATCTATCTATCATACAGAAGAGGTCCCAGTTACATCCATAGATACTGGTCACTTTACTGGAGAACAAGGCAAATCAATCACAGAGTGCAGAATAAAGTGTCACGCGTACGGAGGAAAAGAGGTGCAGGCGGACAATGAAGTGCACCGGCCGCGACGAGGGAGATTGTGAGGTCAAGAGCCCATTCTATCTTGCTAGGGGACGGTTCAGCAGTCTGATATCAGCCCGGCAGAAACAGCCCAGATGGTAAACTACTCTGGAGGATGATGTGAAATCCATGGAGATCTGTGGGATTCATGTGGTTATCGAGGACCGAGGGGTAGGGATGGTGGATGTAATGCGCATAGATTTAAACGACTGCACAGATGGATTGACTTACAGACATTACATGTCGATGGTCGTTTTCCAGAGTAGAAGCCCATCTTAATGGTATTTACCAGGGAATCTCGGACGGGTCGGGTGATCATTGTCAGCTCTATTTACCATTTGTAGCAGATTATACAAGGTGCGGTTGGTAAGCTTCAGACGGCACTAACTTTGGTGGCTTGGTAAACCGGGAATATAGTTATCTCTACAGCGGGATCTCGACTGGCTGGGGAGGTGTGCCGAGGAGGCAAAGGCAATTTAGAACAGGGAAGTGCGAGCTATCGTATTCCAGTATGACAACCCAGGGTGGCACATTGGGGAGGGCGGATTCCTGAAAAGTGTAGTAGAACAGAGGGACCCAAGATACAGGAACACCATTCCTTAAAAGTGGAGTAACAGGTAGGCAGGGACCCTGTGGAGTGCTGTAGATCAGAGGGTCTCAGGGGTACAGGGACACGTTTCCCTGAAAGTGGAGTCACAGGTAGACAGGGACCCTGGGGAGTGTTGTAGATCAGAGGGTCCCAGGGGTACAGGGACACGGTTCCCTGGAAGTGGAGTCACGGCTAGACAGGGACCCTGGAGTGTGTTGTAAATCAGAAAGACTCAGGGGTACAGGGCCACGGTTCCCTGAAAGTGGATTCACAGGTAGACAGGGACGCTGGGGAGTGTTGTGGAACAGAGGTACCCAGGGGTACAAGGATAAGGTTCCCTCGGAGTGGAGACATGGGTAGACAGGGACAATGGGGAGTGTTGTAGAACAGAGGGACCCACGGGTGCAGGGACAGGGTTTCCTGAAAGTGGATTCACAGGTTGACAGCGACCCTGTGAACTGTTGTAGAACAGAGGGACCCACGGGTACAGGGACATGGTTTCCTGAAAGTGGAGTCACAGGTTGACAGCGACCCTGTGAACTGTTGTAGAACAGAGGAACCCACGGGTACAGGGACATGGTTTGCTGGTGAAGTCACAGGTAGATGGGGCGCTGAAGATGGCAAAGAAGAGAGGGGAACGAGTGGTAGAGGGTGAAGGAAAGGGGACAGAGAGGAGGAGACAGATGGAGTGAAGAGTGACAGAGGGTGAGAGACAGGAAGAGAGGAGGGAGAGGACGGGGGGAGTTTGTTGAAAAACGGGAGAGGGGAGAAAGGGGAAAACGGGGGAGATGTTGTGTGGGTTATAAAGGAATGAAGGGGAGATGGAGCGGAAGAGGGAGGAGAGAGGGGATGACAGAGGGGGTAGATCGATGAGGGAAAGGAAGAGGGGGGAAGAGAATGGAGACAGTAAGAAAGGAAGGAAGAAGAAGAGGAGAGGGGAACAGATAAAGGGAGAGTGGGGAGGCAGGAAGCAGAAGTGGAGAGAGGGAATAGTGGGATGAGAAACGAGAGAGACTGGATCTTAAAATGTTATCGAAATCAACCCTCATCACCGCCTCTCCCATTCCCGTCACAGATAAACATTCCTTCAATGGTTCTTCTAAATCACCTGTCATCACCCAGCGATCACTCCTCAATGCCCCTTCCCCCGCACCATCCCTCCAGCGACATTCACACCACGGCCCCCTTCCCACGGCATTTTCTTCTCCCACGCCACCTCTCCTCACATCTTTGATAAGGCTGCCCCCACAGAGTCACTGCCACGGCGATCCCTACACCCCGTCCTTCCAAAAGCACAGCATCCACACAAACGCCGCCACACGTTCACTATGCCCCCTCTTATGTCCCGCTCTCACGAGTTCCGTCTCAATCAGGGAATCACTCGTGTCAGTTCCACGCTTGTGCTAAGATTTCTCAACAGCATGGGACACGCCACCTAAACACAGCGCAAGCAACGAAGATGAAACTGACGTCCATCTGTCCGGAGACGGGGCTCAGGCAGGGCCGGGAAATTAGGTCCAACGTACCACACACCAGGTTCAGCTCGGCACAGTGCAATGAGGGTCGGAAACAGAGTGAATCTTCCTCCACCCCGTCCCTTCACACACTCCCGGGGTCAGACACAGAGTGAATCTCCCACCACACCGTCCCATCACACCCTCCCGGGGTCAGACACAGAGTGAATCTCCCTCCACACCGTCCCATCACAGACTCCCGTGGTCAGACACAGTGTGAATCTCCCTCCACACCGTCCCATCACACACTCCCGGGGTCAGACACAGAGTGAATCTCCCTTCACTCCGTCCCATCACACACTCCCGGGGTCAGGCACAGAGTGAATCTCCCTCCCCACCGTCCCATCACACACTCCCGGGGTCAGACACAGAGTGAATCTCCCTCCACACCGTCCCAACACACACTCCCGGGGTCAGACCCAGAGTGAATCTCCCTCCACACCATTCCAGCTAACACTCCAGGACTCAGACAGAGAGCGGAACTCCCTCCACCTGTCCGATCAAACGCAGCCTAGATCAGACACGTAATGGAACTCTCTCCCTCCGTCTTTCTGTCCCACTCACCTCTGGAAGGAGACCGTGATTCCATCTTGGCGAACTTTGCATTCATGTAAGTATCTCTCAGTCCTCCTGTCGAGGATCCTCTGCGTCTCTGAGCTCAGAGAGTGGAAGTAACCGTTGTCAGAGGAAGCCCGTGTTGACACGGGGATCAGAGCGACACAAACAAACACCGGATGAGCAGCTGATAAAGAGACCAGGGGGAGGAGAGAGAGACTGAGGATGTTGGGGAGGGTGATCGAGTGAGTCGGGGGTGGCGGGGCAATGAACAGTGAGAGTGGGGAGATAGGGGGGAGGGAGTGAGATTGGTGTTGCCGGAGAGTGATAAGTGGCTAACAGAGGGCAGTCTGGTTAGAGAGGGTTAGAGAAGGGGGGGTTTGAGGCGTGACCTGGAAAAGTAAGAGGTGGAGACGGCAAACGTGAGGACAGGGAGACTTGGTGAGGGACTGAGAGACAGAGGGAGAAAAGAGAGGGCGAGCAAGCGGGGGAAAGAGAGAGAATAAGAGATGGAATGTGAGGAACGGAGAGGAGAAGGGGACGAGAGGGAGAGCGGGAGAGTGAAGAGGGGCTCATGGAAGGGAGGACTGAAAGTGAGAGAATGACGATGGAGGGAGAGAGTTCTCGAATGAGCGGGAGAGGAAACAATTTGAGCGAGGGGAGTGGGAAGGGAGGGGAGTAGAGAGAGAGGACAGGCGCAAGGAGGTGGAATTGGAGGGAATGTCGGAGGGATTTGTCTCACTAATACAGAGAATCCATGGTCCTGGAGATTTACATCGCCCCGACGGTTCCTGGTTTGATCGTCGGACGCTTCCACTGCTCAGGCTCATCCCTTCTGTCCATGAGAAACCGCGACCCCGGGACAAACACCCAAACCCCACCGAGGTAACTGAGGAACCCCCACCCTCCCCCCTTCTCTTGCCGTCTCTGACTGTGTCTCTGTCTCTCCGTGAGGACTCACAAAACCAGGACAAATACACCTTGGCACACGGAAAGGTGAGGGCCAGAGTGGAGTCCTCGCCTCCTCCCTCCGCAATTCCCTACCCGCCTTCCGGCTCCTCTGCATCACTCTCTCCTGTTCCCCTCGCTTTACCTCTCCTCTCCCTTTCTATCCGCACTCTCTCCTCCGTGTCTCTGTCTCCCGCCTCCCTACCCGCTACGCCGTGTTTATCTCTCTCTATCTCACCCTCTCTGTCTATTCTCCCCCCTCACCGTAACAGCTCTATCTCCCCCTTCTCTGTCTCTATAACTCTCTGCATTCTGCCCACACCGTAATATCGCTGTAACATCTCTATCCACACCCCCCCCCCCCACACACACACACACACTATCTTTATCAGACAGTAGCAAGCCAAGGGAACTGGAACATCAGCCGGTCATTGGCTCAGGAATGAGGATGAAACCTGGGTCAAGCTCCTACGCTGACTTGGATTTGTTACCTGGGTTTCAGCACCTAAGTTACAGGGAAAGGTTGAACAAATGAGGCTATTCTTTGGAGCGTAGAAGGTTGAGGGGGAACTTGATAGAGGTATTTAAAATTATGAGGGGGATAGAGTTGACGTGGATAGGCTTTTTCCATTGAGAGTAGCGGAGATTCAAACAAGAGGACATGAGGACATGATTTGAGAGTTGGGGGACAAAAGTTTAGGGGTAACACGAGGGGGAATTTCTTTACTCAGAGTGTGGTAGCTGTGTGGAACGAGCTTCCAGTAGAAATGGTAGATGAAGGTTCGATATTGTCATTAAAGAATGAATAGGTATATGGACAGGAAAAGAATGGAGAGTTATGGGCTGAGTGCAGATCGGTGGGACTAGGTGAGATTAAGTATTCGGCATGGACTGGAAGGACCGAGATGGCCTGTTTCCATGCTGTAATTGTTATAGGGTTAACCTCAAACTCCATGACGCAAAAGCCTTCACAGTACACATCAGCTCGGTGGATGAAAATATCAAATTTACACCGGACGCGTCGAGAACAATAGACTGCCTTTTTTAGACTGTGGAGTCCTTATCAAAGGAAATGGACATCTGGATATTGAAGTTCACAGGAAACCAACACAGACAGATCACCATTCTACGGTTTGTCTTCGATCACTCATTAGAACATAATTGTGGGTTATCAGAACACGACATCACGGTGCCGAGTGCAAGCCCACCAATATTACAGCTAAAGACAGGGAGCGCAGGTATTTGAGAGAAACCTTGAAGGCGTGCGGCCACGCGGAATGGCCATTCGTCAAGACATCAACAACATCTAAACAGCGGTGACGTCAGCCCAGCAGACAGCCGTAAGGAGCAAAGCAAACGGAAAAACAGAGTCTTGCCATCCGAAGCTGGAGCTTCAGAGAAACTCAGAAGGGTTTTCAACAACCACCCCTCCTTCTCCACTCCCTCTCACTCCATCCCACACCCTTCTCTTTCTCACCGTCCCTATATAACTTTTTCAACCAACTACCTCTCCCTATATCTCTATGTCCTCTCTGTGAAACTCCTGCTGTCACATGTTGACTATCCTGTTCTCTCCCTCTCCTGCTCGTTCCGTCTCTCTACTCTCTCTATCCCTCTGCCTTTCCATCTCACTGCACTCCTCACTGGGCCGTCTCTGAATATCTCTCCTCTTCCTTTCTCCCCTATCCTTTCAACACTCCTTTCTCTCTTCCCTCTCTCTCCCATTCCCACAGAATTTTCACCTGACGGAAATCTGACGGCTCGAGCACACCTCCCCGGGTCAGAGACAGAGTGACGCTCCCTCAAGACGGCCCCATCACACACTCCCGGGGTCAGACACAATGTTAAGGTCCCTGCACCCTGAAATATCACACAATTAATAGAATCCCATCCAGTGTGCAGCTCCCTCCACACTGTCCCATCACACACTCCCGGGGTCAGACACAGAGTGTATCTTCCTCCACACCGCCCCATCACACACTCCCGGGGTCAGACACAGAGTGAATCTCCCTCCACACCGTCCCATCACACACTCCCGGGGTCAGACACAGAGTGTATCTTCCTCCACACCGTCCCATCACACACTACCGGGGTCAGACACAGAGTGAATCTCCCTCCACACCGCCCCATCACACACTCCCGGGGTCAGACACAGAGTGAATCTCCCTCCACACCGTCCCATCACACACTCCCGGGGTCAGACACAGAGTGAATCTCCCTCCACACGGTCCCATCACACACTCCCAGGGTCAGACACAGAGTGAATCTCCCTCCACACCGTCCCATCACACACTCCCGGGGTCAGACACAGAGTGAAACTCCCTCCACACGGTCCCATCACACACTCCCAGGGTCAGACACAGAGTGAATCTCCCTCCACACCGTCCCATCACACACTCCCGGGGTCAGACACCGAGTGAATCTCCCTCCTCACCGTCCCATCACACACTTCCAGGGTCAGACACCAGGTGCCGCTTCGTCCGCACCGTCCCAACACACAATCCGCAGGCCAGACCCTCAGTGAAGTTCTCTTCGCTCTCTGCCATAATACCGTAACGGAGTCAGAAACTCTGTCAATCCCTTTCTCTTTGACCACTCTCCCTCTCACCGATCCCCAGCACTTCCGCGTTCCTGTAGTCTTGAATTCTGTGTCTGTTTCAGAGATGGTATGTGTGTGTGACTGGACGCAGCGCAGAAGGAAAATTGGGAGAGGGAAGGCTGTGAAGATGTGGTGAGGTTGCAGTTACTGACCGGTAACCGTGTGGAACCACACGACCGGTCTGTCCATGTGGAAACGCAGAGAGGCTCAGCCCGAGAGATCGATATCAGATGGTGAGGAGGAAGTGTAACACGGGACGTCAGCTCTCCCCCATTCTCCCCACAATTCCCTGTGATCACAGAGAGGGAGGCGTTTCGATGGGAGTAGGTAGTAACGGAGAAGTTGGGGCTGTTGTAGATGAGGTCGGAAACGGGAAATCGGCATCGGGGAGGGAGGGCATGGCAGAGAAGGGGAGGGGTGTAGATCCCACAATGTGGCGAAAACAAAGGGGCTGTTTGTGGACTGTAAGCGGACTGGAGACAGGCTGAGCTCTATTGACATCAGTGGATTTGCGGTTGAGAGTGTGACCAGCTTTAAGTTCCTCGGCATTCACATCACCGAGGATCTAACGCGATCTGTACATACCAGCTGTGTGGTGAAAAATGCACAACAGCGTCTCTTTCACCTCAGACAGTAGACCAAGTTTGGTCTGGGTCCCCAAAACATTAGAACTTTCCACAGGGACACAATAGAGAGCATCCTGAGTGGATACATCACTGCCTGGTCTGGGTCCCCAAAACATTAAAACTTTCCACAGGGACAGAATAGAGAGCATCCTGAGTGGATACATCACTGCCTGGTCTGGGTCACCGAAACATTAGACCTTTCCACAGGGACACAATAGGGAGCATCCTGAGTGTATACATCACTGCCTGGTCTGGGAACCGTATTTCACTCAATCGCAGGACTCTACAGAGAGCGGTGTTGACAGCCCAGCGATTCTGTAGATGAGAACTTCCCACGATTCAGAACATTTACAGAGACAGGTGTGTAAAAGGGGCGTGAAGGATTTTCGGGGACCCGAGTCACCCCAACAACCAACCGTTCCAGCTGCTACCATCCGAGATCGTGTACCGCAGTGAAAAATAAATAAATAAATAAACGGATAAATAAATAAATAGATAGACAGATAGATAGATAGATAGATAGATAGATAGATAGATAGATAGATAGATAGATAGATAGATAGATAGAGAGAGAGAGAGACAGACAGACAGACAGACAGACAGATAGATAGATAGATAGATAGATAGATAGATAGATAGATAGATAGATAGATAGATAGATAGAGAGATAAATAAATAAATAAATAAATAAATAAATAAATAAATAAATAAATAAATAAATAAATAAATAAATAAATGGATAAATAAATAAATGAATAAATAAGCAGTACCATCAAGTTCCGGGAGAGCGTCTTCGGTCAGGCCATCAGACTGATTAATTCACGCTGATATAACTGAATTTCTAAGTTATATTGACTGTCCTGTTGTACATAATGTTTATTACAAATTGATATAAATTGCACTTTCCACATTTAGACATAACATAAAATTTTTTACTCCTCATATATATGAAGCATGGAAGTAATAACGTCAATTCAATTCAATTGACGAGGACGGGGAGGGGTGTAGAAGAGGGATAAGGTGACGGAGACGGGGAGGGTTGTAGATGAGGGACAAGGTGGCGGAGATGGGGAGGACTGTAGAGTGGACTGGAGTTGCCGAGGATATCTTCAATCCCTCAGTGCTGCAGACGGGATTTCCCCCCACTTGAAAATGCCGACATTGACTCCATGCCCGAGAAGAGTAGGGTGAGCTTCCTCAACGACACTCGCCCAGTGACACTCACAACTGCTGTGATTAAGCGCTTTGAGAGTCGGCAGTGAAATCCCCGATCTACAGATAGTGCTGAGGAAGCAGAGAGGCTACAGAATGTTCCAGAGAGATTGAGAGAATGGGGAAAGAAGCGGCGGATGGATCACAGTGTCGGGATGTGTATGGTCATGCACTTTGGTGGAGGAAATAAAGGCACAGACTGTTTTATAAATGGGGAGAGAATTCAAACACTTGAGATACAAAGAGACTTGGGAGTCCTTGTGCTGGATTCCCTGAAGATGAATTTGCCGGCGGAGTCGGTGGCGAGGAAGCCAAATGCAATGTCGCATTCATGTCGAGAGGATTAGAATACAAAAGCAGGGATGTAAAGTTGAGGCTTTATAAAGCACTGGGGAGGTCTCACGGAAGATTGTAAGCAGTTCTGGGTCCTTCACCTAATCCGGCCGGATGTGTTTGCATTGGAGAGGGTTGAAAGGAAGTTCACGGAAATGATTCAGGGATTGAAACGGTTATCAAACCAGGGGCGTTTCGAGTAGATACCGTAAGAAGTAGATTTCGAGAGAAGTTTCCCTCCGGTGGGACAGTCTAAGGCCAGTGGGCGCACATAAAATAGCGGGACGTCCTTTTATAATGCAGATTAGGAGAATTTATTTCGCCTTACTGGGATGGACCTATGGAATCTGTTGCCACAGCAGACTGTGAAAGTTAACGTTTGATGTTTAAGGCAAAGGTTGAGAGAATCTTGATCAGTCAGGTCATGTAGGGATACAGGGAGACGGCGGGAGATCGGGGCTGAGAGGGAAATGGATCGGCCATCATGAAATGGCGGAGCAGACCCGATGGGCCAAAGAGCTTAATTCTGCCTCTCTATCCTATGATCGTATTTGAAGTTCCTGTGTTGCTGAGTGTCAGCATCTCAGAGGATCTACATTGGGCATGTAAACACGAAGAAAGTGTCTTCATCGGCAGGCATCCAAGATTCGGAACCTCCATTTCAAGGAGTGTAGTTAGCTGTCATTTTCCCTTTAAGGCTCCGACTGCCAATTATTGCCTGGCAGCAGTTAAAGAGCTCGTGCTGTATTAGCATTTCCAACGCTGCAGATTGTGATCTAATCTTTGATTTCTGTCACCGTCGTCTTGTTCATTTCTACTCTGAGTCTGAGTGTATTCCAGACCATAATCTACACTTCCCTTCACCGTCACCCATAGCTCTCTCATTACAGAAGGTGTTGCAACGTCAGGAAATTGAGAAGATTTTGCCTTTTACTGAATACCAGGAAATGTTTACAGATGGACGTTGGGAGCATTCAGACTTGTAGCATCGCCGTCTGGTGTGGAGGCTGCGGGGATATGGCCGAAACCCAGAGGAGTGAGTTATGGTGGGAGGGAGGGAAGGTTGAGACTTTATTCCCTCGACAGTAGTTGTAAATTTACAGAGTTGCATAAACCTCGCAAGGGACAGAGTCACCGGAGGGTGCAGAGGAATGGAGACTCAACCAGCGTCAAAGGCACCACCTTCCTCAGCATCGAGGACATCTTCAAGATGCGATGCCTCGAGAAGGGGGCATCCATCAGCGAGGCCCCTCACCCCGGGACAAGCACTCTGCTCAATACCACCATCGGGCAGGAGGTAGAGAAGCCTGAACACTCAACGCTTCGGAAACACCTCCTTGCCCTCCAGCACCACGTTTTCCAACGGATGTGCACCACCTCCAAATTTTTCAGGTTTTTATTTTATTTATTTTTTTGCAATTTACATTGATTCTACATCTTTGCGCCGGATCGATGCTGCAAAATAACAAATTCCAGGTTATATAAGTTTCAGATAATAATTGAAATAGCGATTCCGCTGGAAAACATCCGGTAGGGTGGACAAGACACTTGGCACGCTGGTCTTCACCAGTCACACTGAGTACAGGAGTCGGGAGGTCACGTTGCCGTGGTACAAGATGTCGGTGAGGCCGCCCTGCTTTAGGAAAAATGCAAGTGAACTGGATATATTGTACAGGGAGTTCTACGGGGATATTGCCTGAACTCGGAGGACTGAGTTATGGTGGGAGGGAGGGAAGGTTGGGACTTTCTTCCCTGGAGCGGAGTTATAACCTTACAGAGTTCCATAAACACGAGAGGGGCACAGACAGAGGGAATGAGCACAGACCTTCACCCAGGGTTGGGTTATCGAGAACCAGGCGGCACAGGATTGTGGTGAGAGTGAGTGGAAAACAGAAAGAGAGTGAGAGATCAGGGAGACCGAGGGTTTAGATTAAACAGGAAGTGGAGGTAGAGAGTTCCTGAGGAGGGAAAGGGAGAGAGGTGAAAGAAGAGTCCAGAGGGAGCAGAGAAAGTGCGGGCGGAGAAAGTTCCAGGGAATAAGGGGAGCTGAGGGGTAGAGGGAGCGGGGAAGAGCGGGACGGGGGGAATGGCGAGAACGAAGGGGATAGACGGCGAGAGGGGTTTGTCGGTGTCTGGTGCGGAGAATATGATGGCGACAAGAGGAGGAGATGGAGTAGGAGGGAGGGGCAGAGAGGGTGGGGAGGGAATTTGACAGGATTTAGGAGTGAGAGTGAAGGGGAGAGAAGGAGAAAATGGGGGTAGTCACTTGATTCATGTCGACTCCACTGGCTGTTGACAGAGATCCTGGATCTTTTCAGGAACATCCGGGAACAAAGTTGCCGACCTCTCGCAGATGAAACTCCAATTACCATCACAAGGGTTACTCCTTACGCACTGACTGCAGACGGGCGATTCAGAGGACCCCTTGTACAGGAGACTGTGGCCCACATTCCTATCCAGGAGTGTTAAACAATTCCATCAGAGAAAAAAAACAAAACAGCTGCAGTAGAGAACCCGAGCGGAGACCGCCCCCAAGCAAATCCCATTATTTCGATCTCTCCAAATTGCCTGTGTGAGTCCCCAAAATCATCCCACTCAACCACTCTCTCCCCAGAGCTCCGTACCGGTACCCAGAAAATACCACGGTCCCAATGTCTCCCCACAATCCTGAGTCAGTTCCCTAACTAATTGTACTGACCAAATGTCTCCCCACAATCCTGAGTCAATTTCCTAACTAATCGTACTGACCCAATGTCTCCCCACAATCCTGAGTCAGTTCCCTAACTAATCGTACTAACCCAATGTCTCCCCACAATCCTGAGTCAGTTCCCTAACTAATCGTACTGACCCGATGTTTCCCCACAGCCCCGTATCCTCCAAACTAATCCCACCGAACCGCTTTCTCACCACAGTCCCCTTTCGATTCCCAAACTCATCCCACTCAACCACTCTCTCCCCACATCCCCGGGCCGGTACCCAGAAAAATACCACGGTCCCAATGTCTCCCCACAATCCTGCGTCAGTTCCCTAACTAATTGTACTGACCCGATGTATCCCCACAGCCCCGTAGCCCCCAAACTAAACCCACCGAACCGCTTTCTCACCACAGTCCCCTTTCAGTCCCCCTACGAATCGAACAGGCCCACCCTCCCCCCCGATCTATTTCAGTCCCCGAACAAACCCCACGGTCCCATCGTTTCCCCACAGACCTATGGCTGTCCCGAAATGAATCCCACTGTTCCACACTCTTTCCTCAGCCCTGTGTGGTTCCAGGTTCATCTCGTTGCCCCATCCTCTACCCAGACCTTCGTGTCTGTCTCCCGACATATCCCACTACACCGCGCTCTCCCCATCGCCTCTGGTACGCCTCCAGACTTATACCACTGGCACCCTCTCCCCCATATCCTTGCCTCAGTTCGCAAACTAATTCCGTTAACCCCACTGTGTGCCACCGCCCTGCATCGGTCTCCAAACTACTCCAGTTGTCCTACTCTCACCCCACAGATCCGTGTCGTTCACTAAACTATTCCCACTGTTGCTCCATTCATCAAAGCCCGGAACTATCTCCAAAATGATCCCACTGCACCGCGCTGTAATCACTCACATGGGTCAGGGCCAAAATAATCTCTGTCACTGATCACTCCCCACTACCCCTGGCAGTTTCCGAAATATTCCCACTGCAGTGTCCTTCCCCTACAGACACGGGTCGGCCCCAAAATGTTCCCATTGTACCACGCTAACCCCTACCAACGTACAGTCTACAAACAATTCTCAATGCCCCTCCCTTTTACGACAAAACTACTTCAGTCCGTAAACTAATCCCATTTTCTCCCGTCAGGACTACGTCAATAACCAATTTTCACCCCACAGATTAGTGATAATCTCACCCGTTTTCGCATTTTTCAATCCAGAATCCAGAGTCGTTGTCCAGAAGATTGTGGGATACAAAGAGCTGGGAAGGTAAATTTACTTGATTAATGCCAAGAAATGAAAACGATCTACGTACCTTCTCTCTATTGATTATAACCGGAATCTGTGATGGGACGGTGTGGAGGGAGATTCCCTCTGTGTCTGACCCCGTGAGTGTGTGATGGTACGGTGTGGAGGGAGATTCACTTTGTGTCTGACTCGGGGAGTGTGAGATGGGACGGTGGGGAGGGAGATACACTCTGTGCCTGATCCCAGGAGTGTGTGTTGGGGCGGTGGGGAGGGAGATTCACTCTGTGTCGGATCCCTCGAGTGTGTAATGATTCCTGTGTTACTGTGGGAGCTTCTCGTACTGTGACACATACCGCTTCATCCCTTGAATTGATTTCCAGCAGCCTTGAATAACGGTTTGAACATTCTTGAATCGCTTTTTGGAAAGATGTTTCTATCGTGGATACGTAATAACTCCGGTCTTTATTTGTGACCCAGTTCTTGGAACACGTTTGCTCTGAAAATCAGGGACAAAGAACAGTGACACAAAGAGTGAAACTCCCTTCACACTTCCCCATCACACACACCGGGGATCGCACACAGAGCGAAATTCCCTCCACGCAGCCCCATCACGCGCACTGAAGTCAGGCGCAGAGTGAATATCCCTCCGCAACGTCCCATCGTAAATTAACAAGGATCAGACACAGTGAGGTTCCCTCCACACCATCCATCACACACTCCTGGGGTCAAGTCACAGAGTGAATAGAACATAGAATAGTACAGCACAGTAGAGGCCCTGTGGCCCACAATGTTGTGCCGACACTTATACCCCGCCTCTCATATAACCCCCCCACCCCACCTTAATTTCCTCCATGTACCTGTCGGATAGTCTCTTAAATTCCATTAGTGTATCTGTCTCCACCACTAACTCAGGCAGTGCATTCCACGCACCAACAGCTCTCTGAGAGTAAAACCTTCCTCTAATATCTTCCTTGAACTTCCCTCCCCTTACCTTAAAGCCATGTCCTCTTGTGTTGAGCAGTGGTGCCCTGGGGAAGTGGCGCTGGCTACCCACTCTATTTATTCCACTTAATATCTTGTATACCTCTATCATTTCTCCTCTCCAGGCATGCGTCACCGTTCCATGTGTCAGACACACACACGACCACAAACTCTCACCCACCCCCATTCCCGCCCTAGCTTCTCATCACACGCACACTGTGTCAAACACAGAGTCGCATCATACATATACGGGGTGAGACACAGATTTAAGATCCCTGCACCGTCCTATCACACACTAACATGGCCAGACGCAGATTGAATCTCTCCCTCCACGGACCCATCACACACTCCAGGCGTCAGACGTGGAGTGAAGCTCCGTGCACACTGCTTTTTATAAACGCCAGAGGTCAGACGTGGAGAGAAGCTCCGTGCACACTGCCTTTTATACACTCCGGCGGTCAGATGTGGAGTGAGGCTCCGTGCACACTGCCTTTTATAGACGCCCGGGGTCAGACGTGGAGTGAAGCTCCATGCACAATGCCTTTTATAAACGCCCGGGGTCAGACGTGGAGTGAAGTTCCATGCACACTGACTTTTATAAACGCCCGGGGTCAGACGTGGAGTGAAGCTCCATGCACACTGCCTTTTATAAACGCCCGGGGTCAGACGTGGAGTGAAGCTCCGTGCACATTGCCTTTTATAAACGCCCGGGGTCAGACGTGAAGTGAAGCTCCGTGCACACTGCCTTTTATAAACGCCCGGGGTCAGCCGTGGAGTGAAGCTCCGTGCACACTGCCTTTTATAAACGCCCGGGGTCAGACGTGGAGTGAAGCTCCGTGCACACTGCCTTTTATAAACGCCCGGGGTCAGACGTGGAGTGAAGCTCCATGCACACTGCCTTTTATAAACGCCCGGGGTCAGACGTGGAGTGAAGCTCCGTGCACACTGCCTTTTATAAACGCCCGGGGTCAGACGTGGAGTGAAGCTCCATGCACACTGACTTTTATAAACGCCCGGGGTCAGACGTGGAGTGAAGCTCCGTGCACATTGCCTTTTATAAACGCCCGGGGTCAGACGTGGAGTGAAGCTCCGTGCACACTGCCTTTTATAAACACCCGGGGTCAGACGTGGAATGAAGCTCCGTGCACACTGCCTTTTATAAACGCCCGGGGTCAGACGTGGAGTGAAGCTTCCATCTGCAATATCCCATCAAACACTCTCGGAGTCAGACACAGACACTCATTCCAGCGGTCAGACGTGGTGAAATTTCCTGCACACCGCCCTGTCACACTCTTCCGGGGTCAGATTCTGAGTGCTACTCCTTGCACACCGCCCCTCACACACGCCCGGGGTCAGACACAGAGTAAAGCTCCCTCAGCACCGCCCCTCACACACTCCCGGGGTCATACACAGAGGAAAACTCCCTCAACACCGTCCCTCACAAACTCCCGGGGTCAGACAACAGAATTTAGATCCTCTACAAAGACCAATCACACACAGCTTGATCAGGCACAATGTGAATCTCTCTCTCCACGGCCCCATCACACACTCGCCGGGTCAAACACAGAGTGAATCACCCTCCATACCATCTCTTCCCACCTCCCAATATCAAGCACAGAGTGACGCTTTCTCTCTCTATGCCTTCCCTGTGATGAGGAGTGGGTGAAAGAGGGGGATGATGCCTCACCTCTTCTGCTGGTCAACAATTCACAGAACTGGTGACGGAGATAGCTGTGCATTTGTTTAAGGTCGGACAGATTAGAGTTGAGCGTAGAAAGCTTGGATTGAAGGGTTGAGTTTAACTCATGGTAGTTACGGTGGTAGGTTTCCTTAGACTGACGAATCTGTGATACTGAGAGAGATGGTAAAGGAAGTTTAGCGTTTGAAGTGACACGTGAGTCAGCGTCACGCTACCGAACGGGTCACGGAGATTATAACCATGTAACAATATAACAATTACAGCACGGAAACAGGCTATCTCGGCCCTTCTAGTCCGTTCCCAACGCTTACTCACACCTATTTCCACCGCACTGCACTCAGCCCATAACCCTCCATTCCTTTCCTGTCCACATACCTATCCAATTTTACTTTAAATGACAATACCGAACATGCCTCTACCACTTCTACTGGAAGCTCATTCCACACAGCAACCAGTCGCTGAGTAAAAAAAAAAAATTCGTGTTACCCCTTAACTTTTGCCCCCTAAGTCTCAACTCATGTCCTCTTGTTTGAATCTCCCCTACTCTCAATGGAAAAAAAAAACTATCCACGTCAACTCTGTCTATCCCCCTCATAATTTTAAATACCTCTATCAAGTCCCCCCTCAACCTTATACGCTCCAAAGAATGAAGACCTAACTTGTTCAGCCTTTCCCTGTAACTCAGGTGCTGAAACCCAGGTAACAATCTAGTAAATCTTCTCTATACTCTCTCTATTTTGTTGACATATTTCCTATAATTCGGTGACCAGAACAGTACACAATACTCCAAATTTGGCCTCACCAATGACTTGTACAATTTTAACATTACACCCCAACTCCTATACTGAATGCTCTGATTTTTAAAGGCCAGCATACCAAAAGCTTTCTTCACCACCCTATGCACATGAGCTTCCACCTTCAGGGAGCTATGCACCATTATTATTTTGTTGTGTCAGTGTCACGGTGAAGGGTGTCACAGTGAAGGAGGTGCTGATGGCACAGTGAGAGGCGCCGGCGCCACCTTGAGTGGCGTGTCTGTGTCACACTAGGGTGTATATCAATGTCCCGGTGAAGATGTTGATGTTACAATGGGGGTCTGCGTCAGTATCATGCTGGACATGTCCGATTTGCTGTGAGGGACGTGTCTGTGTCACACTAGGGTGTATATCAATGTCCCGATGAAGATGTTGATGTTACAATGGGGGTCTGCGTCAGTATCATGCTGGACATGTCCGATTTGCTGTGAGGGACGTGTCTGTGTCACACTAGGGTGTGTATCAATGTCCCTGTGAAGATGTTGTTGATGTTACAATGGGGGTCTGCGTCAGTATTAGGCTGGATGTCCGATTTGCTGTGAGGGACGTGTCTGTGTCACACTAGGGTGTATATCAATGTCCCGGTGAAGATGCTGATGTTACAATGGGGGTCTGCGTCAGTATCATGCTGGACATGTCCGATTTGCTGTGAGGGGCGTGTGAGGAAACTGTGAGGAGATTCTGTGCCCCGGCGAGAGGTGTGCCGGATCCCAATGAACTGTATCTCGATGTCAAGTCGAGGAAAATGTCTGTGTGGGGGGCTTGTGGTGTCACCGTGGGTGGAGTATCTGTGTCATGGTGTGTGGTGTGCTGGTCTCATAGAGCGGGGTATGTCTGTGTCACGGTGAGAGACATGTCATGGCCACGGTGGGTGTGAGAGGGTCACGGTGAGGTGTGTGTCCGTGTCACAGAGTGTACTATGTCGGTGTCATTGTGAATTTAGGTGTCGGTATCATGTTAAGGGGTTTGCCTGTGTCAGGGTGAGGTGTGGGGAATTGCCTGAGCGAGCGGTGCATCGGTTTTTATGCTGAGGAGCGATACTGTCTCTGAGTCTTTTTCACGATGCGGTGCGGAGCGGATCACGCTGAGGAGCGTGAAGGTGTCACGGTGTCTCAGTGTCACGGTGAATAGCGTGTCGGTGTCACTGTGAGGTTTGTGTCGGTGTCGCTTGAGGGATTTATCAGTGACACGTTCAGGGGCATGTCGATGTTACAGCGAGGGGCACGTTGCGGTCAGTGTAACAGCCATGTGTGTGTGTGTGTGTGTGTGACGGCGATGGTCGTGTCAGTGTCGCGGTTAGGAGTGTATTTGTGTCTCGTTGAACGTCATGACCCTGACAGCGTTGTTGATGTTATAGTGAATGGCGTTTCAGGACGAGTCTTGATTTTGTTATGGTAAATGCCGTGCTTTTATCACGGTTAACAATTCATTCCACTCTCTTTATTTATGGTCTGACTCCAGCGGGAGACCATTCCACTCACCATGGATCGAGAGACCGGCCACTATCACGAGGAAGACGCCTATAACTAGGCAGAGTAGGCAGATCTGACGGAACGGTTCATTTCCGATCTTCACTTTCGGCTGCTGTTCATGCGCAGCTGTGGAGAGACCACAAGACCATGAGAGCATAAGATATGGTAGCAGAAGTAGGCCATTCGGTTATTCAATTCTGCCCCGCCATTCAATCATGGGCTGAACAAATCCTTCCGTCATCCCCACTCCCGCTGCATACTGCAAATACCCTTCGATATCCCGGCTAATCAAGAAACTATCGATCTCTGCCTTAAATGCACCAAATGATTTGGCCTCCACAGCCGCTTGTGGCAACAAATTCCACAGCTTTACCAGTCTCTGACTAACACGTAATTTAGCCGCATCTCTGTTCTAAATGGACCATCTTCAATCCTGAAGTCGTGACCTCTTGTCCTAGACTCCCTTATAATGGGAAATAACTTACTATATCTAATCTGTTCAGGCCTTTTAACAATCGGAAAGTTTCTGTGAGATCCCCCCCCCCTCAGTCTCCTGAACTCCAGGGAATACAGCCCAAAAGCTCCAGATGTTCCTCATACAGTAACCCTCTCATTCCTGGAACCATTCTGGTGAATCTTCCCTGAAACCTCTCCAATGTCAGCACATCCATAAGGAGCCCCAAACCGCAGAGAATACTCCAAGTGTGGTCTCCGAGTGCCTCAACATCACATCCCTGTTCTTGTATTCTGTACCTCTAGAAATCAATGGCAACATTGCACTCGCCTTCTCCACCCCCGACTCAAACTGGAGAATGACCTTCAGGGTATCCAAGTCCCTTTGCACTTCTGCATTGGAATTTTCTGTCCATCTAAACAATAGTCCGCCCGTTCATTTCTCCCACTAATGTGTGTACGTATACATTTTCCCAACGTTGTACCTCAATTAGGGTAAGATACCCTCGGGTCTTTTATAGAAACATGGATAGATACCCCACACAGAAATAGGGTCTTTCAAGAGACTTCTGGACAGGTACATGCAACTTTGAAAAATAGAGGGCGAACGGGAAATCTAGTAATTTCTATTGTAGGGACATGTTCGGCACAACTTTGTGGGCCGAAGGAACTGTGCTGTGCTGTAGGTTTTACATGTTGGCTGACGGTGTCCTGTGTTGTTCCACAGTGTCTTGTTGTGACCGATTATTCTTCTATTATGTAAAAGACTAGGATGCTTGAATTAATACGCCTGTTGCTGTTTGCAGACGACGTGAAGATTGCTGGAGGACAGGGAGCTTTGAGGAATGAAGGAGTCTGTAGGAGGACGGGGAGCTTTGAGAAATGAAGGAGTCTGTAGGAGGACGGGGAGCTTTGAGGAATGAAGGAGTCTGTAGGAGGACAGGGAGCTTTGAGGAATGAAGGAGTCTGTAGGAGGACGGGGAGCTTTGAGGAATGAAGGAGTCTGTAGGAGGACGGGGAGCTTTGAGGAATGAAGGAGTCTGTAGGAGGACAGAGAGCTTTGAGGAATGAAGGAGTCTGTAGGAGGACGGGGAGCTTTGAGGAATGAAGGAGTCTGTAGGAGGACAGGGAGCTTTGAGGAATTGAAGGAGTCTGTAGGAGGACAGGGAGCTTTGAGGAATGAAGGAGTCTGTAGGAGGACGGGGAGCTTTGAGGAATGAAGGAGTCTGTAGGAGGACGGGGAGCTTTGAGGAATGAAGGAGTCTGTAGGAGGACGGGGAGCTTTGAGGAATGAAGGAGTCTGTAGGAGGAGGGGGAGCTTTGAGGAATGAAGGAGTCTGTAGGAGGACAGGGAGCTTTGAGGAATGAAGGAGTCTGTAGGAGGACAGGGAGCTTTGAGGAATGAAGGAGTCTGTAGGAGGACGGGGAGCTTTGAGGAATGAAGGAGTCTGTAGGAGGACGGGGAGCTTTGAGGAATGAAGGAGTCTGTAGGAGGACAGGGAGCTTTGAGGAATGAAGGAGTCTGTAGGAGGACGGGGAGCTTTGAGGAATGAAGGAGTCTGTAGGAGGACGGGAGTCACAGGTCGACAGGCTGGTGAAGAAGATGTTCGACACGTTTGCCTTTATCAGTCAGGACACTGAGTACGGGAGTCGGGAGGTCACATCCCAGTTGTACAAGACGTCGGCGAGGAGGCACTCGGATTTCGATGCTCAGTCTTGGTTCGCCCTGCTTGCGGAAAGATGTAACTGAGCTGGAAAGAGTGCAGAGGGAGATTTACCAGGATGTTGCCCGAGCTCGAGGGACTGAGTTATGAAGTGATGTCGGGCAGTTCAGGACTTGATTCCTTGGATCCTAGGAGTGACCTCACAGAGGGGCTTTGTTCGTTGGAGTGTACGGGTGACCTCACAGAGGGGCTTTGTTCGTTGGAGCGTACGGGTGACCTTACAGAGGTGTACAAAACCATGTGGGTCACATCAGCTAAGTCACGGACCAGAGCGTACACGGCGAAGGTGAGAGAGGAAAGAAATTTAATTGGGCACCCAAGTAACTAATTTTTGTACCCAAATGGTGGTCGGTATGTGGAACGAGATGCTAGGAAAGTGGATGAAGGAGAGAAATTTGCAGCATTTACAAAAACACACACAGGTCTGCATATAACGTATGATCTGTCCACAGTGACGTCATAATTGTGAACTCTGACCTGTTTGGGCATTGGTTGGCAGCTCACGGGGTCCCGCGGCAATGGGAGGAGCCTGATCCTCATCGATGACGGGCTCGTCGTTCGGAAAGTTCACCTCTGCGTAGGTGGAGCTCAGTCCGCCTGGAACCCAAAGCGAGGGAGGAATAGAGAGAAGGTAATAGAAAGAGGAGTGAGGACAGAGAGAGGGGGCGGAGAAAGGCGAAAGGAGAGTAGGGGAAGTGTGGGTTAAGTAAAAGGGGGAAGGATGAGAGTCAGGGATAAAGAATGTGAGGGAACGGGGAACACGGGGGGGGGAGAGAGGATGATAGATGGATAGAGAAGAGGAGACAGTGGTGAGCAGAGAGGCAATGAGCGGGAATATAGGAGAGAGAGAATTGGAATGAGAATATTTAGCGGAGACGGAAAGAGTGGCAGAGGAAGAGAGAGCGGAGGTAGAGGGTAAGAGTGAGGGGAGGGAGAGGGACGAGAGAAAGCAAAGAGAGCAGAGGGAGGTAGGAGAGTGAGTGTAGAAGAAAAGTGGGATACCGAGAGGGTAAGGAACAGAGGATTAGAAAGAGAGATTGTGAGAGAGGGGAAAAGGAGAAGGGACAGATAGAGAGAAGAGGTTGCGGAGCGGGAGATGCGGAAAATGGGGCGAAGGGGAGTGAACAGTTTGACAGGGGGGCGGAGATAGCCGGAGGTGAGAGAATGAGCATTGAATGAGGGAAAGAGTGCGAAGGAGAGTGCGAGGCTGAGGAAGGGAGAAAGGGGGAGTGTGAAAGAGGTGCGAGTTTGGAGAGTTGGGCAAGTGAGGTAAGGGGAGAGAGGTTGAAATTGGGGAGAAGGGGAATAGGTTGGAAGAGGAGAGGGGGAAGGGCATGGGGAGAGATCCCGATAGAGAGAGATATAGGTATTTTTGATAGATGTGCGAAATTAGAGTGAGTGAGCAGAGAGAGGGGCAAGGGAGGGAAGTGGGTGAAAGAGCTGGAAAAGATGGAGAAGTTGAGAGGGGAATGAAAGATGTGTGCGGGGGAGGGTGTTGGAAGGCAGATGAGAGGAGAAAAGGGAGTGGAATAAGGGAGAGAAAGCGCGGAAAGGAGGAGAGAGAGAGGGAGACGGAGAGATCAGAGAGAAAAAGGTGGTTCGAAAGTTGAGAGATTCGTTCAAATTTTCTACAGCGCTGCCTCCTTTCCGCTTCGTCCATGACCCTCCCTCATCACCACCCCTCCAATGCTGTTTCGTTTTTATCGACCCTCCCACAGAGGTCCCTCCTCACCGAGTCCTCCCACGGAGTGCCCTCCGCTCCGTGCTCCCCACCGTGCTCCCTCCTCAATGTCCTTTACCCCTCAGCGACCACTCCCACAGCAAATCCTCCTCACCGAATTCCACGCCTCACCCACCACTCTACACCTCCCAGAGAATCCCCTCCTTAGCGCCCCCTCCCACAACACTGCCTCCTCACCCCATCCCACAGGGCTCTGTCCAGACAACCCCTCACGAAGGCACCATCCACACCAAACACCGCCCCCCAGTTCCAATGTGCTGAATGCTCACCGTACGTCCAAGTGCACCCCTTCCACACCGACCCTCCCACAGAGCTCCCTCATCATGGTTTATATCACGATAAGAGAGAAGGTGATAGAAGGAGGAGTGAGGGCAGAGAGAGGGAGCACGAAAAGGGGAAAGGAGAGTAGGGAAAGTATGGGTTAAGTAAAGGGGGAAGATGAGAGGCAGGGAGAAAGAATGTGAGGGAACGGGGAACACGGGGGGAGAGAGGATGATAGATGGATAGAGAGGGGGAGACAGTGGTGAGCGATAGAGGTAATGAGCGGGAAAATAGAAGAGAGAGAATTGGAATGAGAATGGTTAGGGGAGACGGAGAGACGGAGGCAGAGGAAGAGAGAGCGGAGGTAGAGGGTAAGAGTGAGGGGATGGAGAGGGACGATAGAGAGCAAAGAGAGCAGAGGGAGATAGGAGAGTGAGGTTAGAGTAAAAGTGGGATACCGAGAGGGTAAGGAACAGAGGAAGAAAAAGAGAGATTGTGAGAGAGGGGAAAAGGGGAATGCAAAGATAGAGAGAAGAGGTTGCGGAGCGGGAGATAAGCGGAAAATGGGGCGAAGTGGACTGAACAGTTTGAGAGGTGGGCGGACATAGCCGGAGGTGAGAGAATGAGCATTGAATGAGGGAAAGAGTGCGAAGGAGAGTGCGAGGGTGAGGAAGGGAGATAGGGGGAGTGTGATAGACGGGCGAGTTTGGAGAGTTGGGCAAGTGAGGGAAGGGGAGTGAGGTTGAAATTAGGGAGAAGGGGAATAGGTTGGAAGAGGAGAGGGAAAAGGGCATGAGGAGATATCCCGATATAGAGAGATATAGGGATTTTCGATAGTTGTGCGAAATTAGAGTGAGTGGGCAGAGAGAGGGGCAAGGGAGGGAAGTGGGAGAAAGAGGTGGAAAAGATGGAGAGGTTGAGAGTGGATTAAATGATGTGTGGGGGGAGGGTGGTGGAAGGCAGAGGAGAGGAGAAAAAGGAGGGGAAGAAGGGAGGGAAATCGCGGAAAGGAGGAGAGAGAGAGGGAGACAGAGAGATCAGAGGAGAGAGAAAGGTGGTTCGCAAGTTGAGAGATTCGTTCAAATTTTCTACAGCGCTGCCTCCTTTCCGCTTCGTCCATGACCCTCCCTCATCACCACCCCTCCAATGCTGTTTCCTTTTTATCGACCCTCCCACAGAGGTCCCTCCTCTCCGAGCCCTCCCACGGCGTTCCCTTCGCTCCGTGCTCCCCACCGTGCTCCCTCCTCAATGTCCTTTACCCCTCAGCGACCACTCCCACAGCAAATCCTCCTCACCGAATTCGACGCCACACCCACCACTACACGCCTCCCAGAGAATCCCCTCCTCAGCGCCCCCTCCCACAACACTGCCTCCTCACCCCATCGCACAGGGCTCTGTCCACATATCCCCTCACGAAGGCACCCTCCACACCGACCCTCCCACAGCACTGCCTCCTCAACCCATCCCACAGGGCTCTGTCCACACATCCCCTCACGATGCACCCTCCACACCGACCCTCCCACAGCACTGCCTCCTCACCCCATCCCACAGGGCTCTGTCCACACATCCCCTCACGATGCACCCTCCACACCGACCCTCCCACAGCACTGCCTCCTCACCCCATCCCACAGGGCTCTGTCCACACATCCCCTCACGAAGGCACCCTCCACACCGACCCTCCCACAGAGCTCCCTCCTCACCCCATCCCACAGGGCTCTGTCCACACATCCCCTCACGATGCACCTTCCACACCGACCCTCCCACAGAGCTCCCTCATCATGGTCTATATCACGCGTTCCCTCTGACGTATTCTGCAGCAGCGGATTATCGGGGTCAACTGTACGTTTGCCCTGAGATCCCTCGAAAGGAATCGACACGTCACCTAAACACAGTCAAACCAACAAAGATGAAACTGACCTCCATCTCTCCGGACCCGGCGCGCCGAGGTGGCCGTGATATTCAGTTGCGCGTACGATACATCCGGTTCAGCTGGAGACAGAGCATCTGAGGGTGAGAATCTAGGAGAGGCTTCCTCCTCACCGTCACACCACACATTCCCGGGGTCAGACGCAGAGTGAATCTCCCTCCACACCTTCACACAACACACTCACGGTTGAGGCACAGAGAGAAACCCTCTCCACACAGTCCTATCACACATTTCTTAGACAGAAACACAGTGCAGCTCGCTCCACACTGTCCCTTCACAGATCCCGGGTCAGTGACTGGGAGGCATGTAAACCACACCGCCATCTAGCGTTTGGGTAGTGAATTGCAGAGCGACGCAGACATACCAAGGCACAGATATAAATGCTCACAACGGCGCAGGCCACTTGCAAAGGCTACGCCTTAGGCTACTACGCAGAGTATAAATCAGCCGTAAAACTCCCTTCACAGCGACTCGTCATGAGCTCCTGGGGTCAGACACCGAGTAAAGCGCCCTCAGCACCGACCGACCACTCCACATCCCCGGGGTCAGCCATGGAGAGTAGCTCCGTCCACGCTATATTATCTCATATTCCCGGGGTTAGAGACAGCGGTAACCTCTCTCCCTCTCTCTGCACTACTCACCTCCCAAAGGAGCTTGTGGGTCCGTTCCTGTGAGCCGCATGTTCGCGTAGGTCTCGCTCTCGTCCATCCTGTCGAGTCTCTGAACTCCTGAAAGGGATGGGACCTTCGGGACCGGAAACCCGGAGTGGGACACCGTAGTCCACTAACACCTGATGAACAGCCGAAAAAGAGAGGGACAGAGATGAGAGAGGAAGTGCGGGGAGGAGAGAGATTGTGTGTGTGAGAGAGGGTGGTTGAGTGAGATGAGAGCGGCGGGGGCGGGTTTATGAGAAATAGAGGGAGGAGAGAGATCTGGAGAGTGACTGGCCAAAGGACACACCCCAGCACGCACTCGACTTCCTTGTCCTCTATCTTCCCTGAACGCACGGCATTCTCTCTCTCTGTCTCTGTCTCTCTCTCTCTCTCTGTCTCTCTCTCTCTGTCTCTCTCTCTCTCTCGCCCTCTCTCTCTCTCTCAATCCATCTCGCTCTCATTCTCCCGCTCCCACCTTCCTGCTTTTATCACTCTCTCCTTTCCTTCTTCCCTTCCTTTCTCTCTCCCATTCCCCTTTTCTCTTCTAATCCCACTCGCTCTCCTTCCACATATCCCACTACACTTTCCCCTTCCGACTTTTCGAGGGTGGGGTAGGGTTTTGTGTTTCTTAACTCGGCACACGTGCCGTCTCTCACCTTCTCCTATTCCCCCAATACCCACCCTCCTCACCCGTTCACTCCGTCTGCCTTTTTCATTTCTCGTTCCCTTCCCTCCACACCCTCTTTCGCTTCCCCTTCCCACCCCCACACATTTCCTCTTTCCCTCTCCCCTACTGGTCCCTCCCTCCCCTCTTCCCTCACCACCCGCCCTCCGTATCCCTCAACTCGCACCCTCAGCCCTCACCCGCTCCTTCTCTCCCTCTCACAATTCCTCCCTTACCCACCATCTCCTTACCTCTGGCCGCTCCAGAAGTCTTGACTCATGTGTCTGCCTCGGAGACGGCGCGTCTGTGTCTGTGTGTGTCTGATAGCTGTTGTGTTGCAGAGGGAAGAGGAAGGAAGGAGAGGCGAGGAGTGGGCGGGTCCGGGTTGGTGACATTGAACACACGACAAGAACCAAATAATCGGCCTATCTACACAGAACTGTGGAGAGGCTCAGAAACGAGAGACCGATATCGAGTAGAAAATGACGTAAGACCAGGCGTCAAAACTCCCCAATCCTCCTGAAGAATCCCGTGAATAGAGAGAGGGAGATTTGTAGAGGAGGGGCCGGGTTGTCGCCAGAGATCTGGAGGGCTGTTGGTGATGGAGCGGTAGAAGCAAACAGAGAGTTGTGTCGTGGAGGTCGGGAATGAGGCAGAAGGGTGCAGTGGAGCAAAGGGGTGACTGAGTTAGGAGGAGTTTAGGCGAGGTAGGCTGTGACGGAGATGGCAGAGGAGTCAGGAGCTCATGGAGATGATCAGTGGTGAAAGAGAGGGCTGGGATGACTGGACACCTCGTCTTCTGTCATCTCTGTTTCAGGCACAACGTCAGAACGTCCTTCAGGTGTGTGAACCCTCTCAAGGTGTCAGTCCTCTATGATGTCCTCAATAGGGATCTGCAGACCTCGGTCAACCATCAGACTGGATCTAAATGGAGAGAAAACTGAAATATCTTTGATTTGGGAGACCTCGTGCATGACTCCTTTAAGGTTATGTTTTAGATTGAATTGGCGGCGAAGAAGGCGATTGTGATGATATCATACATTTCGGGTCGTCCAGAATATATAAATAAGTTTGAGATATTGAGACTTTATAAGACACTGGTGGGGCCTCATTCGGAGCGTTGTTGGCGGTTTCCAGACCCTGATCGAGGAAAGGATGTGTTTACATCGGAGACGGTTCAAAGGCGGTTCACAAGAATGATTCCGGGATTGAATGGCTTGTCATATGGGGAACATTTCATGGCTCTGAGCCTGAACTCACTGTAACTCAGAGGGATAGGACGTGAATGAAGGCCGTCCCTCTATTCTGAGGCTGTACCTTCTGGTCTTTGACTCTCCCAGCGCACGGCAAATCCACTACACATCCACTCTAGCAAAACCTTTCACCATTCGAGAGGTTTCAATGAGGTCACCCCTCATCCTTCTGAATTCCATTGAATACCGACCCAGAGCCACCATACGCTCTTCATATGACAATCCTTTACATCCCGGGATAATTTCTGTGCACCCCCTTTAAAACCCTCTCCAGTTTCCGCACAGCCTTGGTAAAATAAGCGGCCCAGGTCTGGTCTCAATACTGCCCGTGACGCCTCAGCATTGCTTTATGAGTTCAGAACGTGAAATCCTTGCGTTAAATTTCCCTGGAAATAAATGCTCACGTGGCATTGGACTTCCTGATCACAGACTCAACATGCAAATTAACCTTCAGGGAATCCTCACAAGGTCTCCCAAGTCCCTGTCAGTGTCAGCCTCCGTTTGTATTTTCCCTATTTTGTACAGTTACAGAATTGTCTACGTTTTCATTTCTTCTGCCAACATGCGTGGCCTTTTATTTCCCAACACTGTATTCATCTGCCATTTCTTTGACCATTCTCCTAATTTGTCCGATTCCATCTGTAGACTCTCTACCTCCTTATAACTGCCTGCCCCTCCATTTATCTTCCTGTAGTTTGCAATCTTTGCAACAAAGCCATCAATTCTATTATCCAAATGATTGACACTGAATGTGCAAAGTATCAACACAAAACCCAGTGGAACAGGATGAGTCACCGGCAGTCAATCAGATAAAAAAAACGTTTCCCTTTATTCCCACACTTCGCCCCCTGCCAAATAGCCACAGCTTTATACATGCTTGAATTTTCACTCCAATACCATGAGCTCGTAGCTTGTTAATCAGCCTCATGTGTAGCACCTTTTCAAAGGCCTTCTGACAATCCAAAGAACACGACATTAAACGATTCTCCTTTGCGGATCTGCATGTTATTTCATCAAAAATCACAGCAGATTTATCAGGCAGCTTTTCCCCTCAAAGAAACTCTGGCCGATTTTCCCATATGCCTCCAAATACCCTGCGACCTCATCCTTAACAATGGTCTCTAATACCTTCCCAACCGCTGAGCTCAGACTAACTGGCCCAGAGTTTCCTTAACAATGGTCTCTAATACCTTCCCAACCGCTGAGCTCAGACTAACTGGCCTAGAGTTTCCTTAACAATGGACTCTAACACCTTCCCAACCGCTGAGCTCAGACTAACTGGCCCAGAGTTTCCTTAACAATGGTCTCTAATACCTTCCCAACCGCTGAGCTCAGACTAACTGGCTTAGAGTTTCCTTTCTTCTGCATTTCCCTGTTCTTGAAGAAAGGAGTATCATTCATAATTTCCAATCTTCAGGAACCATTCCAGAATCTAATGATTATTGAAAGGTCATTACTAATGCCTCCACGATCTCCTCAGCCACCTCAGAGCCCAGGCGTGTAGAGCACCAACTCCAGCTGGCTCAACTAACTTCAGACCTTTCAGTATCGCAAGAACCTTCTGTCCAGTGATGGTAACTTCTCTCACTTCAGGCACCCTGACACCTATAACTTCCATCCTACTGGTCGTGTCTGCCACAGTGAAGACTCGTGTCAGTCCATCTGTTGTTTCTTTCTCACCATTACGAACTGTCGAGCATCATCTTCCAGCGGTCCTACACCCACCTCCCCACCTCGTTCCGTTTCATCCATCTGAAGAAACTTCAGGCATTCTCTTTAAAATTATTGTCTAGCTTAATTTCCTATCCCATCTTTACCTCTTTAGTTTCTTTTTAAATTACGTTAGGTTAGTTTTTAAACGCTTCTCAGTCGCCCAACTTCCCAAGAAAATTTTTTTCCAATATATGCCCTCTCTTTAACTTTCATGTGGTCTTTGACTTCGTCTGTTAGCCACGATTGTGCCAGCCTTCCTTGAGAATAGATCTTCCTCTTTCGAATGTACATGTCCTGTTCCTTCTAAATTGCTTCCAGAAATTCCAGCCATTGCTGCTGTGCTGTCATCCCTGCCAGGGCTCTTCTCCATCCGATTCTGGCCAACTGTTCCCTCAGACATCTGTATTTCCCCCCACTGTAGCACTGATACATTGGAGTTGAGCCTCTTCTACTCAAATTTAAGGATGAAACTTTTGATGTTATAATCACTCGCCCCCGAGTGTTCTTTTACCTCCAGCTCTCCAATCAGATACGGTTGACTGACCAACACCCAGTCCAGAATACCCGATACCCAGTTGGCCTCAGCCGCGAGCTTCTCTAAAAGCCAGATTGTCGGCCCTCTGGAAAAACCCCTCCTGGAATCCAGCACCGACCAGATTTTCCTAATCTACCCGCATACTGTCGCCCCCCATGACGATTGCGACATTGCCCTTTTGGCATTTTCCGTGTCCTGTTGTATTTTGTAGGCCGGATCCTGACCCCTCTTTGTGTGTCTGTATACAATTCCGATCAGATGTTTTTTTCTCGAGCATTTCAATATCCCTGACCTCTACGATTCAACACCTAGCGACCCTAGGTCACTGCTGAAAGGACTGGGCCCGAAACGTCGTCTGTATTCTTTCCCACAGATGCTGCCCGGCCTGCTGAGTTCTTCCAGCATTTTGTGTCCGTTGCTCGGATGTCATCTCTTTCTTACGACTTGATTTCCTTTTTACCAACAGAACTAGACGCCCTCTCTACATTCCCGGCTGTGGTCTCGACAGAATGTGTATCCTTGGGCATTAAGTTCCCAGCTATGGTCTTTCAGCCATGATTCAGTGATGCCCTCAACATCAGACCTGTCAATCCGCAACTGTGCTGCAAGTTCAGCTTTGTGTTATGGTTACCGAGCACATTCAAAATCCACACATTCAGTCCTGTGTTCATCCTTTTCATTATCTTATTTTATCCTTTTCCATTTTGTCCACCGTTTAAGTTGCAGCTCAGCCGATTGACTGCAATTTCCCCCAGTCATCAACTATTCCTCAGTCTGCATTGCCTCTGTTTCTAAACCAATTACTTCATCATCAGCTTTATTATCCGCCTTTCCTACAATTCTTCTGCAATGAAATGTATGCAGTTCAGGGCAGGAGTTGCACTGAGCTCAATCATATGATTCCGAATATTTAGTGAGGTCTTACAACCATCTGCCTCCACACATAAACTGCTCTGGCAATCTGGCTCCCATCCCTCAGCAACTGGTTCGAACCGATAACTGTCAGCTGTACAGTTTTCCTGGTTCTGGGCTCACCATCACGTGGCACGAGCAGCAATCCTGAGATCGCCACCCCGGACATCCTGCCCTTTAACTTAGAACCTAACTCCCTGCAATCCCTCCTCATACGCCCTATCCATAGCACTGAAACCTACAAGTAACACGATTTCACTTGCTCTGCACTGGGCCTGGGACCATCTGGACAAGAGCAATACTTGTCAAACTGCGGTTTATTGGCAACAGCTCAGCGTTCAGCACAGTCATTTCCTCAGTTCTCATCAACAAGCTCCAAATCCTGAGCCGTTGCATCTCTCTCTGCAAAATAATGTTTGATTTCCTCATCGTGAAACCACAGACCGTGCAAATAGGTCTTAACATTTCCGATCCAGGTGTAGTATTGAAGTAGCAGAGAGGTTACAAGTTTTACACAGATTAGGAAAAAACGGGCAATCTACTGGCAGATGGAATACAGTGCGTGGAAGTGTACGGTCATGCAATTTGCCAGAAGAAATAAAAGTGTAGACAATTTTCTTTAAAAAAAAATAATAATCCACGGCGCAAAGCGAATTTGGGAGTCCTGCTGCAGAATTCCCTCGAGGTTAATTTACAGGTGGAGTCGGTGATGAGAAAGACAAGCGCAATGTTCGCATTCATTTCCAGATGACCGCAACATCAGATCAAAGATTTTTTTTCAAATTTTTAGACTATACAAGGCACTAGTGTGGGCTCATTTGTAGCATTATGAGCAGTGTTTGTCCCCTTATAAAATAAAGGGTTTGCTGACATTGGAGATGATACGACCAGAAGGCATTGCGAAGCATAAGACCATTCAGCCCATCGAAACTGATTTTCCATTCCATTCATGGCTGCTCCCGGATCTCACTCAACATTCCTTCTCGCCGTATAATTGTTTGCCCTGCCCAATCAGAAAGCTGTCAAATTCCGCCTCGTTGCACTTGGCCTCCAGCATGGTTTGTGGCAGAGCGTTCCGCATATTCTCTTGTCCCTGGCAACAGACTCTCCTCTTTGCTTCTACTCTAAAAGGTTGTCCCGCAACTCTGAGCATGTGCCGTCTAGTTCTGCATATCCCCGCCACCGGAAACATCCGCCCCGCATCCACCGTGTTTAGCCCTTTCAACTTCTACATTTAAATGAGTGCAGGCACATAGTTGCCGAACGCTCCCCACATGTTAACCCCTTCATTTCCATAATTATCATCGTTAAACCCGTCTGGACTGTCTCCAATGACAGCACATCCCTTCGGACAGGTGGGGCCCAGACCCTTGCCAATACTCCAAATGCGGCCTTGTTGTTGCCTTATAAAGCCTCGCAATTATCACCTTTTATTTCCCTTTGAAATAAATACCGCTATCGCATTTGCCTTCTTACCCCAGACTCAAACTGCAAATTAAACTTCTGGGGTCTCGCACAATGGATCCAAGTCGTTCTGCCCCTGTGATGTTTGAAACGTCTCCGCATTTAGATAATTGTCTGCCCTATTATTCCTCTAACCAAAACGCATGATCATGCATCTCCCTACACTGTGTTCCATATGATACTCCCTTCCCATTTTCCCAATCTCTCTAAGTCCTGTCCTGTTGCAATCCCATTGCTTCCTCAACACTAGCTTCCCCTCCACCTATCTTCATATCATGCGCAACTTTTCCCACAGAACCGTCCAAATCATGATCCAAATAACTGTCAAACAATGTGAAAATATCGATCCAAACACTGGCATCTGAGGAAAAGCTTTAGTTACAGGCAGCCAACCAGAAATGGCCCTTGTAATTCCCTCTCGCTGCCTCCTGCCTGACAGACATCCCTCTATCCAGGGCAGTATCCTTCCCGGAACGCCACGGGATTTTGTTAAGGAGCATCGTGTATTGAACCTGATCAAATTCCTTCTGAAAATCCAGGTAAATGGCATCCATTGTCTCTCCTTTGCCCGGGCTGTTGGTTACTTCTTCCAGGAACTCTAACAGATTTGTCGGGCAAGATCTCCCTCAACAGAAACCATGCTGACTTTAACTTATTTTATCATTCCCCTCCATGAACCCCGAAAGCTTAACCTTAAAAATAGACTCCAACACTTTCTCAACAACTGAGATTAGGCTGACTGGCCTTTAATTTCAGTTCTTTAGACTCCCTTCCTTCTCTAAGAGTGAAATGACATTTGCAATCTTCCTGTCCTCCGGGAGATACGTGATTTCCAAAGATCAGGACCAAAGCATCCGCTTTCTTTTCAGAAACCTCTCTCAGGTATTTGAGATGTAGTCTGTCTGCTCTAGGTGACCTATCCACCTTAACACCTTTGAGTGTTACTCGCACATTGCCCTTTGTAATCGTAATGATCCTCACTCCTGCTCCCGGACACTCATGGCTCTCTGGCGCAAGGCTGGTTCCCTCCACAGTGAAGACAAATGCAAAGTACACATTCCGTCCATCTGCCATTTTTGTCACCATTAATACCTCACCAGAATTAATTTCCAGTGGCCTGATAACAGCTCTCACCTTCCCATTAACGGTAGTATTACCGAGGAAAATGAATTATGGTATCCTGCTTTATTTTATTGTCTAGTTTGTCATCATGTTCCATTTTTATTCCATTTTATAGCCTTTTGGTTGTCCCTTGAGGGGTTTTAAAAACTTTCAAATCATCTGCTTTCCCACGCAATTTTGCTACCTGATATGTCCTTTTATTGGCTTAACTGCAGTCCTTAACTTCCTTTGTCAGCGTCAGTTGCCAGTGCCTGCCATTTGGGAAATTCTTCTGTGGGACATATCTATCCTGCTCATTGTGAACAATTACCAGACATTTCAGCCATCCCTGCTCTGCCGCCATCCCAGCCATTATCCCCGTCCGTTCTCCCTGGGCTAGTTCCTCTCTGATGCCTCTGTAAATCCCATTATTCCATTGTGATACTGATACATATGACTGATGCTTCTCCCACACAAATTGGAGTATGTAAATAATCCTACTTCTTCAGTAAACAGGCTTTTGGCTTTTTGGCGTTCGAACTTCCGAATGCTGGGAATCCGGTTTGAACTATTCATGACCCTGGCACGCAGGAGGCAACAGGCCATCCGGGAATCTCATTCTGGCACCGTGCACCTCCTGTCTGTTCCCCGAACTAACGAATCCCCTATCACCAAGGCGTGTCTCTTCTTTTCCTTTCCCTTCTGAGTCAAGAGGCAGACCACTGGAACACTGAAACACCCTTCTCTCTATTAGTTCGTTTGCCCGACTGTATCTAAAGTGCTTTACCTGGGCTACTGATGAGGATGACCACAGGGGTACTCTGCACTGGCTCTCTGTCCGCTTTCCCCGTCCTATCTGTCACCCAGTCTCCTGTGTCCTCCACCTTGGGTGTAACTGCCTCTCTATAAGTCCTATCTATTACCCGGTTACAAAATGATTTGAATATCCCGGATCTTAGCATCTTAAAGGATCTACACAGGGCCCAAAACGTTGACCAGATGTACTTTGTCCCTTTCCACGATAGGTCCACAATGGGTGCAATCTCATTTCCTCTCCACCGGGCCCTGGACCATTGCACAACAGCAATAGTTACGTCAGGCTGCGGTTTATTGTCCATAACTCAGCGTTCAGCACAATCATTTCCTTAGTTCATAAAAACAAGCTCTAAATCCTAGGCCAGGGTACATAACATAGATCATAGAACATAGAATACACAGTACAGGCCCTTCGGCCCACCATGTTGTGTAGACCCTTAAACCCTGCCTCACATATAACACCCCACCTTAAATTCCTCCACATACCTGTCTGGTAGTCTCTTAAATTACACTAGTGTATCTGCCTCCACCACTGGCTCAGGCAGTGCATTTGACGTTCCAACCACTCTCTGAGTGAAAAACATTCCTCTAATATCCCCTTTGAACTTCCCACCCCTTCTCTTAAAGCTATGTCCTCTTGTATTGAGCAGTGGTGCCCTGGGGAAGAGGCGCTGGCTGTCAACTCTATCTAACCATCTTAATATTTTGTATACATCTGTCATAACTCCTCTCATCCTCCTTCTCTCTTTCCGCCATTACAGATATTGACACTACACGCTGCATCCGCAAAGCAAACAGCATTACGCCGGACCCCACGCACCCTTCACACAAACTCTTCTCCCTCCTGCCGTCTGGGAAAAGGCACAGAAGCATTCGGACTCTCACGTCCAGACTTTGTAACAATATCTACCTCCAAGCTATCAGACTCCTCAATACCCAGAGCAGGGACTGAAACCTTACTGCCCTATTGTCCTGTATATCACTTATTGTAATGCCTGCGTAGCTCCGTTGTTTTGTGTAGATTTTGTTTTTGTTTTTTTTTGTTTGTTATTTTTTTTACGTAGTTCAGTCTAGTTTTTGTATTGTGTTATGTAACACCATGGTCCTGAAAAACGTTGTCATGTTTCCACTATGTACTATACCAGCAGTTATGGTCGAAAAGACGAATAAAAAGTGTCTTGACTTGACTGCTCTCCAAAGAGTACTGCACTAGTTCCCTTAATCTCTGATCATAATGCATACTCCCTTCAGCAGGTAGCATTCTGCTAATCTCCTCTGTATTGTTTCCAATGTTTCCACATCCTTCCTACAGTGAGGCGACCAGAACTGTTGACAATACTCCAAGCGTGGCCCAACCAGAGTTTTATAGAACATCATTACTTCGCGAAACTTAAACTCTATCCCTCGACTTATGAAAACTAACACCCCATAATCTTTTTTAACTACCCTATCTACCTGTGAGGCAACTTTCTGAGATCAGAGGACATTTCCCCCCCCCCCCCACCCCGATCGCTGTATTCCTCCACACTACCATGTATCCTGCAATTTACTTTGTACTCTGCTTTGGAGTTTGTCCTTCTAAAGTGAAACACCTCACACTTCTCCGGGTTGAACTCCATCTGCCACTTCTCAGCCCACTTCTGCATCCTATCAATGTCTCTCTGCAAACTTCGACAATCTTCTACACTATCCAAAAAACCACCAATCTTTGTGTCGTCTGCAAACTTGCCAACCCACCCTTCTACCCCCACATCCAGGTCATTAATAATAATCCCAAAAAGTAGGGATCCCAGAACCAACATGCGCCAGAACTTCAATCTCATTCATATTGTCCTCACCGTCATCAAGTTCCCTCCCATTGGTGAATACCGAAGACAAATATTCATTGAGTATTTCGCTCTCTTCCACAGCCTCCATGTCCACCTTCCACCTTCTCTAACCGGTCCTACCTTCACTCCTATCATCCTTTTTCTCCTCACATCATTGAACAGTGCCATGCTGTTCTCCTTTACCCTTCTCGCCAAGGCCTTCTCATACCTCCTCTCCTCAGCCCCTTCTTAAGCTCCTTTCTTCCTACCCTATATTCCTCAATAGACACATCTGATCCTTGCTTTCGAACCAATTCATCCTTAGTTTGTTTTTCTTTCCGAATTTTCTCTCCATTTAAAAAAATAGGATCTATAATCTCTGCTTCCTGAAAACAGTCTGTCACTCCACCTATCTACAAATCCTCTGCAAACTTCGCAACAACGCAATCAGCTCCATCATCCAAATGATTGACATACAAGGTAAAACGTTTTGGTCCCAACACAGACCCCTGTGGAATGTGATGAGCCACCGGCAGCCAAACAGAAAGTCTCCGTTCATTCCAACTCTTTGCCCCTGTAACTAAACCACCGCTTTATCCATTATACTGCGCACATTAAAATTCAACACTTTCAGTTCTGTATTTATCCTTTTCTATGGTGTCTACATTCTAAACTGCAACTCAGCCAATTGACTGCAATATTGCCCCCTTAACAGCCTCTCCTCCGTAATCATTGCCTATGTTCTGAAACCAGTTACCTCATCTTCAGAACTGCTCTCAGCCAATCCCGATCCTTCTACATTGAAATGTATGCAGCCCAGGACAATATTTTCTCTGATGTCAACCATCTGATCACCATCTTTGTGTGAGTTCTTACCACCATCCGCCTCCACAACCTCTCCAATAGTTGTTCTGGATCTCTGTCTCCCATCTCTCTGTAATTACCTGAGACCCATGAGCGTAAACTGTACTCCCTTCATGGTTCTTAGCACGGCTAGCAATGGTATTGGAGATCCTGCCCTTTAACCTAACTCCCTGTATCACCTCCTCACTTATCCTACCCATGCCACTGGTAGCCAAATGGAACACGATCAGAAAGTCTCCCCCCTGGGCCTCGGACCATCTGGACAATTGCAATACCTACGTCAGGCTGCGGTTTACTGACAACAGCTCAGAGTTCAGCACAATCATTTCCTCAGTTCTTATCGACAAGCTCCTAATCCTGGGCCGTTGCATCTCCATCTGCAACAGAATGTTTTACTTCCTCATCGGGAAACCACACTCGGTGTAGATCGGCCATAACACTTCCGATCAACAAACAGTGTTGAAGTAGCAGACAGGCTACAGAGGGGTTTATACAGATTAGGAAAATGGGGAAACTAGTGGCTGATGGGATACCGTGTCTGAAGGGGCATTGCCATGCAAATTGGTAGCAGAAATAAAGGTGTAGACTATTTTCTAAATGTAGAGAAAATTCAGCAGTCTACGTAGAAAAGTGTTTGGGCATCCTCGTGCAGGGTTCAGTCAAAATTATGTTACAGGTGGAGTAGGTGGTAAGGAAGGCTAATACAACGTCAGCATTGAATTCCATATTAGGAGAAGATAAAGCAACGATCAAAAACTGGCTTTACTAATCCCTGAAATTTGGCCTCATCCGGTCTGTGGCAGAACATTCCACAGATTCACGATTCCCTGGCTAAAGAAATAATTCCTCCCGACCTCTGTTCTGAGAGGGTGCCCCTCAATTCTGAGGGTGTTTACAGTAGTTCTGCATCCCCCAGCAAAGGAAACGACCTTCCGTATCCACCCTGTCGTGTTCTTTCTGCATTCGGTAGGTTTCAATGAGGCTTAGCCCACACCCCACACCCGCTCTTCGGCCTCTCTCTGTTAGCTCGTTTGCGCAACTGTATCTAAAGTGTTCTACATTCTACTAATGAGGATGACAACAGGGGTACTCTGCACTGGCTCATTAACCGCCTTCCTCTGCAACGCTGTCACCCAGTTTCCTGTGTCCTCCACCTTGGGTGCAACTGCCTCTCTATAAGTCCTGTCTGTCACCCGGAAAGCCTCTAGAATTATTTCAATATCCCGGATGTTAGAATCTCAGAGTATCTATAGAGAGCCCAGAATGTTGACCAGCTGCACATTGTGTCTCTCCACGATAGGTCCACCACGGGTGCAATCTCCTTTTCCCTCCACCGGGCCCTGGACCATTGCACAACAGCAATAGTTACGTCAGGCTGCGGTTTATTGTCCATAGCTCAGCGTTCAGCACAATCATTTCCTCAGTTCTGAAAAACATGCTCTAGTTCTTAACAACTGAGGAGACTTTAAACTAGAATGGTTGGGGGTGGGAATCAAATTGAAGAGACTAGGAGCGAGGAGGTTAGTTCACAAATAGAGAAAGCTTGAAGACAGAATTTGAGGGAGGATAGGCAGGTGATAGAGAAGTGGAGCGCTCAGACCGAAGATCTAGGGGAGAAGGAAGAAAAATATAATATAGTTGTTTGCACCGTTAGGGATAAACAGAGAGTAAGAGGTTAAAAGTTTCTTAAATACATCTATTTTAATGCAAGGAGCTTTGTAAGAAAGGTGGATGAGCTTAGAGCATGGATTGATACCTGGAAATATGATGTTGTGGCTATTAGTGAAACATGGTTGCAGAAGGGATGTGATTGGCAACTAAATATTCCTGGATTTCGTTGCTTCAGGTGTGATAGAATCGGAGGGGCAAGAGGGAGAGGTGTTGCTTCTCAGAGAAAATATTACAGCTCTGCTTTGGCAGGATAGAATAGAGGGCTCGTGCAGGGAGCCTATTTGGGTGGAATTAAGGAATGGGAAAGGTGCGTTAACACTTATAGCGGTGTATTATAGACCACCTAATGGGGACCGAGAATTGGAGGAGCAAATTTTTCAGGACATAGTAGATATTTGTAGTAAGCACAAGGTTGTTATTGTGGGAAATTTTAATTTTCCACACATAGATTGGAAGGCCCATTCTGTAAAAGGGCTGGATGGTTTGGAGTGTGTAAAATGTGTGCAGGATAGTTTTTCTGCTGCAATACATCGAGGTACCAACTAGAGAGGAGGTAGTGTTGGTTCTCCTGTTAGGGAATGAGATAGGTCAGGTGACGGAGGTATGATTTGGGGGGCACTTCGTGTCCAGTGATCACAATACCATAAGTTTCAATAAAATTATGGAGTAGCATAGGACTGGGCACAGGATTGAGATTTTTGATCGGAGAAAGGCTAACGTTGAGGAGATGCGAAAGGATTTAGAAGGATTGAAATGGGACAATTTGTTTTATGGGAAGGATGTTATAGAGAAATGGAGGTAATTTAAAGGTGACACTTCTGGCGTACAGAACCTTTATGTTCCTGTCAGGTTGAAAGGAAAGGTTAGAAGTTTGAGAGAGGCATGTTTTTCAAGGGCTATTGGAATCTTGGTTCGGGAAAAGAGAGAGAGCTACAATAAATATAGGTAGGATGGAGTAAATGAGGTGTTCGAGAAATATTAAGAATATAAAAATAATCTTAAGAAAGAAATTAGAAAAGCTAACAGAAGATACGAGGTTGCATGGGCAAGTAAGGTGAAAATAAATCCGAAGGGTTTCTAAAGTTATATTAATAGCAAAAGGATAGTGAGGGATAAATTTGTCCCTTAGTGAATTACAGTGGACAGTTATTTGTGGAGCCGAAAGAGAGGGGGGAGATTTTGAACAATGTATTTTCATCGGTATTCACTAAGGAGAAGGATATTGAATTGTGTAAGGTAAGGGAAACAAGTAGGGAAGTTATGGAAACTATGACAATTAAAGAGGAGGAAGTACTGGCACTCTTAAGGAATATAAAAGCAGATAAAACTCCGGGTCTGATAGAAATATTTCAAATGTTGTCAGAAACGGGGATAGTGCGGGAGGATTGGCGTATTGCTCATGTGGCTCCATTGTTTTAAAAGGGTTCTAAGAGTAAACCTGGCAATTATAGGTCTGTCATTTTGACATCAATGGAGGGTAAATTAATGGAAAGTATTCTTAGAGATGGTATATATAATTATCTGGATAGACAGAGTCTGATTTGAAACAGTCAGCATGGATTTGTGCGTGGAAGGTCATGTTCGACAAATCTTATTGGATTTTTGGAACAGGTTCCGAGGAAAGTTGACGAGGGTAAAGCAGGTGATCTTTTCTGTATGGACTTCAGTAAGGCCTTTGACAAGGTTCCGCACGGAAGGTTAGTTAGGAAGGTTCAATCTTTCGGTATTAATATTGAAGTAGTAAAATGGATTCAACAGTGGCTGGATGGGAGATGCCAGAGAGTAGTGGTGGATAACTGTTTGTCAGGTTGGAGGCCGGTGATTACTGGTGTGCCTCAGGGATCTGTACTGGGTCCAATGTTGTTTCTCATATACATTAATGATCTAGATGATGGGGTGGTAAATTGGATTAGTAAGTACGCAGATGATATTAAGATAGGTGGCGTTGTTGATAATGAAGTAGTTTTAAAAATCTTGCAGACAGGTTTAGGCCAGTTAGAAGAGTGGGCCTAACGTTGTCAGATGGAGTTTAATGCTGATAAGTGTGAGTTGGTACACTTTGGTAGGAATAATCCAAATAGGACATACCTGTTAAATGGTAGGGCATTGAAGAATGCAGTAGAACAGTGATCGAGGAATAATGGTGCATAATTCCTTGAAGGTGGAATCTCATGTGGGTAGGCTGGTGAAGAAGACTTTTGGTATGCTGGCCTTTATAAATCAGAACATTGAGTATAGGAGTTGGGATGTAATGTTAAAATTTTACAAGGCATTGGTAAAGCCGAATGTGGAGTATTACGTACATTTCTGGTCACTAAATTATAGGAAAGATGTCAATAAAATAGAGAGAGTACAGAGAAGATTTACTAGAATGTTACTTGGGGTTCAGCACCTAAGTTACAGGGAAGGATTGAATAAGTTAGGTCTTTATTTTTTGGACCGTTGAAGGTTGAGGGGGAACTTGATAGAGGTATTTAAAGGAATGTGGGGGATAGATCGAGTTCACATTGATAGGCTTTTTTCCATTGAGAGCAGGGGAGATTCAAACAAGCGGACATGAGTTGATCGTTAGGGGCAAAAGCTTAAGGGTAACAAGAGTGGGAATTTCTTTAATCAGAGAGTGGTAGCTGTGTGGAACGAGCTGCCAGAAGAAGTGGCAGAGGCAGGTTCGGTATTGTCATTTAAAGTAAGATTGGATAGGTATATGGGCCGGAAAGGAATGGAGTGTTATGGGGTGAGTGCGGGCCAGTGGGACTAAGGGAGAGTAAGTGTTCAGCACAGACTAGAAGGGCCGAGATGGCCTGTTTCCTTGCTGTAATTGTTATATGGTTATATGGTTAACTTCTCTGTTTTTTGTGCTGGAATTCTTATGTGTTTAAATGCAAAAAAATTAAATGTTCTCAACGTCTTGTCTAAACTATAGTATGAGAATATGAAATCTGTGGAGTGGCTAAACAATAAGTTTTAATGACTTCTCCCGAGGCGTATGTAAACTTGTAACCCACTGGTTTGTGGTGAAAGAAATAACAGCTGAAATAAATCACTCTCTCTACCATTATTCTGACATTCCGCATTCTTAAATTAAAGTAGTGATCCTAACTGAACTAAGACAGGGGATGTTTCCCAGGATTAAATGTCAGGAATTGGGAAAAACTGAGTAGAAATGCATTTGGCTGAGGTGTACGTAAACTTCTGACTTCAACTGTGTGCTTTGTGCCGAGTATGACTGTTTCTATTGTGCTCAGCAGCTTGATCCTGGCTGTATTCATGGGCTTTTCTGTGTGATAGAATTCTAATAAAACAAATTGAGTTGAAACGAACTGAAATGAAACCGCCTCGTCGGTAGAGGTCGCACCTTCCGTTGAAGAGAGCACAGTGATTCAGATATATGAAGACCTCTTTGCAACCCTAACTCTTTAGCCACATGTTAAACTGAATGCTCTTTATAATTTTGGGCACCCGGGCACATACATAAGTTTGCAGAACCAGATCCCTCTTCTTTCCTATATACCGGTGCCCATAACACAGAAACATAGAAACATAGAAAACCTACAGCACAACACAGGCCTTTCGGCCTACAAAGCTGTCCCGAACATGTCCTTAACTTTGATCTACCTAGGCTTTACCCATAGACCTCTATTATACCAAGCTCCTTGTACCTATCCAGGAGTATCACAAAATACCCTATCGGTTCCGCCTCCACCACCGCCTCCGGCAGTCCATTCCACGCAGTTGCCACTCTCTGCGTCAAAATAAAATGACCCTGGCACTTCCTATGTATGTACCAATTTCCAAGCACCATAAAACAATGTTCTTTTGAGTTTGCCATTTCAGCCCTCGGAAAAAAAAAGCCTCTGTCTATCCACATGATCAATGCCTCTCATTATCGTGTACACCTCTATCACTCAGCCTCCGTCGCTCCAAGGAGAAAAGGTCGAGTTCACTCAAACTCATAAGGCAGGCTCCCCAATCTAGGCCATATCGTTGTAAATCTGGGGACCACATACCATTGAGGAATCTCGTTCTCGTCCACAATATCTCTTTTCTGTTTCCCTAAAAAGAACACTCTATCGATACAACTCGCCACATCTCACTCCATTCCTTTCTGAGCCACAGAACCAGAGTCAGTGCCAGAGACCTGACCGTTGAGACTTTCCCCTGCTTGGTCATTTGCACCTCTCTCCTCCCATCCAGAAGTATACAAAGTCGTCTACATGTTGTTGAGCGGGTTGGCCACAAGGGGTCTCTGCACTGGCTCTGGCTGTTTAACCTCTTTCACCTTTCTGACTGTCATCCAGTTTCCTGTATCCTACACCTTGGCTGTAAATACATCTCTATATATCCTAACTATTCCCGCTCAGCTTCCCGACTGATTCCTAGTTCATCCAGTTCCACTTCCAACTCTGTAACGCAGAGTGATAGAAGGTGCAGCTGGATGACCTTGTTACAGGGGAAGTTGTCAGGGACTCTGGAGGTCTCCATGCCCTCCCACAACCCGCAAGGAAAACAGTCAACTCTTCTGTCAGGCATGCTTATTGCTCTTTCTAACTGCAATTACAAACGAAACAATAAATAAATTGAAAAACACATTAGCCAACATTTTTGTGCCTTCTGTCACGCGAAACTCTCCTCCTTATCGCATGAAATTGGTAAGCCCTCCACCTTTCACTCAAATACTGTTTACTCTAACAATGGCTGCTGCAATTGCCCAACTCTTTAATCCGAGATATGCCTCCTCTGCTCTGGTTCATCACACGGATACAGATTCAAACAAAGAATGAAATTCACCCCACGCCGTCCCATCACCCAGACCCGGGGTCAGGCACAGATTGAAGCTCCCTTCCCCCGGTCCCGTCACGCACTCCGGGGATCAGAAGCTGCTTTCCTCTCACCATCCCCATCACTCCGCCGTTCCAGTAGTCCTTCATTGTGTGTCTGTCTCGGAGACTGTGCGTGTATTCGTGTTCAGATTGTGAGCAGTGAAGAGCAGAGAAGTGGGAGAGGTTGAGGGGAGGGAGTAGGGACGTGGTATTGAGACAGTGGTCACTGGGAGAAAGTGGTGTGGAACCGCAAGACTGGCCTGTCCACACAGAGCAGTGAACAGGATCAGAACCGACAGATCGACATCCGGAGGAGGGGGTGGGGTGTTGTAACACCAGACGGCACCTCACCACCTTCCTCCCCAAAATTCCAGATGAACCGAGGGGTATAGAGGAGCGAGGGGGTTGATGGAACCGTGGAGAGTGTTGGGGACGGAGCGGTTCAGGGAGACGGGAAGAGGAGTTGGGGAAGGAGGAGATGACGGAAATGGCAGGGCGTGCGGGAGACGGTGGATTGATGGAGACGGGGTGTGTAAAAGAAGATTGCGGTGATGGAAATGAAGGTAGGGGAAATCGACATCGGGTGGAGGGTGCTGTAACACCAGACGTCACCTCTCCCTCTTTCCCACAATTCCACATTAACACAGAAAGGGAGCGGGGTAGAGGAGGGAGCGGGATGACGGAAACGTGGAAGACTGTAGGGGATGCAGCGTTTCAGAGAGACAGGGAGAGGAGTTGGGGAAGGGGGGATAACAGAGACGGTGTGAGGTGTAGGGGACAAAGCAGTAATGGAGACGAGGTGTGTAGAAGGGAATGTATGACGACAACGGGGGAGGGTGGTGACGTAGAGGATGTTCTGTCTGATTGTGGCGAGGTTGGTCGAGGGGAAAAAGGGGTTGACGACGAGGGGAGTCGTAGGGGAGGAAGGGGCTGACGGAGACTGGGTAGGGTGCAGACACTGCTGGTGGTGACAGAGACCGGCGGTGTGTACTACAGCGAGGAGTTCATGGAGATGGGCAAGGGTGATTGGAAGGGACAGGGTGACTGGAACCGAGAGTGGGGAAGAGGGAGGGACTGACAGAGACTGGAGAGGGGATGAGGAGGAGAAGTAGGAACAACTGACATGTGTAGCAGTGCACAGCAGGGAGGGAGTCATGGAATCGGGTAGGATTTTAGTGGAGGGGAACGGTCCTGATGTCGGGGAGGAAGGAGATGACGGAGACGAAGGTGGTTGCACTTGAGTAAGTACACGAGTTGGAAAGTCACGTTGCATTTGAAAAAGACGTTAAAGAGGGGCACCATGTTCGGCTGTGCTCGCCCCCTTCTCTTCTGTAACCTCTATTTTCTCGGCCTTTGTAAGAATCATCCTTCAGGTGGGTGAAGCCTCGCAAGGCGTCGGGTTCCGAATGTGTACCTGGTAGGTCACTGAAAACCTTTGCCACCAACAGGCTGGATTGTTCAAGGACTCGGTGGTGAGGAAGGCTAATAAAAGTTTCACATTCATTTCCCGGGCAAGGATTTAATTTTAAGGCTCTGGTGAGGCCTCATTTGGAGTGCGTTTCCCTGTCACTTTCACTTTAAGACACGGACTGCCAATTTCTGCCTGTCACAATCCTCCCTGGAATGTCTGTAATTAAATGGATTGTGCTGAGCACTCAGTGCTCAACCGTAGGAGATCCATTTCCAGCACTGTGGGTTGTGATTAACACTTTGGATGTAGTTACCGGCATCGTTTATTTTGAGTCGAAGTCTGAGTTAATTCCAGACCTTACTCTGCACTTGGGTTGACACCATCCATAACTCCCTGGCCACAGAAGATATTGTGACGTCAGGGGTTTGTGCCGATTTGGTCTCTCATTGAACACGAGTAAATTTCTATGGATGTCCGCTGGGTGTCGCTCTGTCCAGTCGCATCACCGACTGGTGTGGCGTCGACGACGCCCAGGGTGGCCAGGGACTGCAGAGGGATGTAGACTCAGCCAGTCCCGTCAAGGGCAACACCGCTCACTCCGTCTCGTAGTTGAAACGGTGTTTATCACGATTGCAAGACGAACTCCTCCTGGTCGATTTGCATTCGGTGAATTCGAACTTTCCAGAATTCATCTTGTAAACAACATGAGAGGCCACTTTCCTATCAAAAAGGGTGAGACAATCTCAACAGGAGCAAAATAGATCCAGTTGGCAACCAAGAGAGTTTTCTGGAAATATTCCCACTACTCCACTCTCTCCACGGCCCGTGTCAGTCTCTAAACTAATCTCACTACACCGCGATCTCCACGCAGCCCCACGTCAGACTCCAAACTATTCCCACTGCACCGATCACTCTCCACGACCCCTCGTCATTATCCAGACTAATCTCACTGCACCTTCAGGGGATCCAGCGGGGCACCGAGTCGGGTTGTGGCGGTGGGACGAATGGAGATAACGGAGACTGTGCAGACAGGGAGTGTGTCACGAAGACGGGTCAGCTTGTAAGGGAGGGACGGTGACGGGGCCGGGAGTGGCGTAAATGAGGGTGTTTGTGATGGAGAGAGGGAGTACTGCAGGCGAGCGAAGGTAGACGAAGTTGCGGAAGACGCGTGGAGAGGGAGATAATTATGAATACGGGGCGGACTGTGTCCCTGCTGCGGTGAAGGTCGTGACGGTGTGTCGGAGTCACGATGAGGGGCGCGTTCGTGTCCCGTTGAGGGCTGTGTCGGTGTGACGGTGACGGAGGTGTCTGTGTAGTAGTGAGGGCTGTGTCGGTGTCACGGTGAGGGGAGTGTCTGTGTAGTAGTGAGGGCTGTGTCGGTGTCACGGTGAGGGGTTGTCTGTGTAGTAGTGAGGGCTGTGTCGGTGTCACGGTGAGGGGGGGTGTCTGTGTAGTAGTGAGGGCTGTGTCGGTGTCACGGTGAGGGGTGTGTCTGTGTAGTAGTGAGGGCTGTGTCGGTGTCACGGTGAGGGGTGTGTCTGTGTAGTAGTGAAGGCTGTGTGGATCGTTCACTGCCTATGTCGAGAGGTCGTTCCCTGAGTTTCTCAATGCAGCGTCATATTCCTTCATCTACCCCGCCCCCTGTGTTTCCCATCCCATGAGTTCAAAACACTCCCTGACCCTCCTGTAGAGCAGTGAACGTCAATCACCGAACAGAGGAGACCGTTCGGCTCGCAATTTTGTGATATACTAATTAATGTAAATCCCTTCTGCCGACCATCTCTCTCAATTCCCTGCAAATCTGTCAAAGAGCCAGTGAAATACCTCTATCGATCTACCCTCACCACCGTCTCTGGTAGCACAGCATAATCATTCACCAGTTTCTGTGCGAATAAAAAACTTGTCAACCTCATCTCCTTTGAACTTACCCCTCTCACCTTAATGCATGCCCTCTGGTATGAGACAGTTTCATCCTGGGTGTAACATCACCCTCTCTCTGGTCCATCTGTGTCTGTTCTGGTGAGATAAACCTCTGCCAGTTGTCCCCTCCGCCTTCGCCGCTCGTTAGAAAAGAAACCGAAAATCCTGACCACCTCTTATAGACAGTGCTCTCTATTCCGGACAGCATTCTGGTGAATCCACTCTCTATCCTCTCCAAAGACCCCCGCACACTTCCTTTAACGGAACGTCAGAAATTAATCAGGACTCTCCGAAACGTCAAACCCAGTCCCAACTCCTATCCGCTCCGCCCCTTGGTTTCCCGGCTCTCTTCCCCATCCACAGTGTGTGAGCCCCAATCCCCTGCATTGAAATCCCTCCGTACTTCAAATCATCCCATTATTCTTATCAAACATCATTAGCACGACTAAAACAGACGAAACCGGGAATATTAAGCTAACGGTCCTGCCTCTCCTGCAACCAAGTCTCACTACTGGCTACAATCTCATACTTCCAGACTTTGAACCCCGCCCTGAGCTCATCTGCATTTAGTACAATACTTACTGCATTGAAACCTGCGCAGCTCAGAACATGAACCACAGCAGGCTCAACTTTTTGCTTCCTGACTTCATCTGAGGCCTGAGGCCAACATCTGTTCCAACAAGCTTTCTTCTATCTGTGATGGCATTACGGTTTTTACCCCCCTGTATCTCTAGTTTACTGTCCACCCCACCCATCTTTAATGGCAAAAATTCCCGCTGAGATCTCAATTCAACTTAAATTGATGTGTAAACTGTGAGAGCCGGTCGCTGGCAGAGGAAGTGAAGGATCTGCGCACGGCAGGCAGGTTTGGCGTGGCCTCCAGGCAGGAGTCTGTGCTGCCCCCCAGTGTTCGCTCGGCAGAAGACAGGCTATGTTGTGGTCGAGTGCAGATATCCGAGGCATTCAGTTAACCCAGGGCCCCAAGCTCCGTTGGTATTTTTCTATTTTATCCATATTATTTGTGCTTTGTTCCGCGTTTGAATGCTGATATTGCGCTTTGCACCTTGTTTCTGGAGTAACGCACGCTCGTTCGGCTGTATCCATGGATGTTCATGTGTCGTCTGAACCTCCGAGACATATCTCGACTTCATCATTTTAACCCATATATGTCAAACTCAAGGCCCGAGGGCCAAATCCGGCCCGCGGTGGAATTATCTTTGGCCCGCGAGATAATATCTAATTACTATTAAAGCTGGCCCCAGTAATCGAAGCGCCTATGGCGTATGATATGGCTAATGCTGAGTTTATTCAGGTACCAGGTTTTCAGGGTTTTTAGTGTTTATTCGGCAGTCTTGCTCGGCAGTCTTCTTCATAAGAAACGGAATTTGAAAAGTGAAACACTTTGTAGTTATAGCAGAGACTGAGACACATGAGAGCAGGCTGAAAAAACGGAGGCAACGAAAGCTGCGTTCGCACGCGTCCGACTGATCCGGCCCGCATGAAGCTGCATTTTGCTTAATCCGGCCCGTGACCTAAAATGAGTTTGACACCCCTGTTTTAACCCGTCTATCCCGCCCAGAGGCATACAAACTGGTATACCTGTTATTGAGCCGCTTGGCCACTGGGGGACGTTGTACTGTGCCTGGATGCTTAACCCCTTTGAATCTCCGGACTGTCACCCAGTTTCCTGCGAACTGAACATTCGGTCTATTTTCCTCCCAATATTACCTGAGAGAGTCATCGTATAACGACAAGATGATGAGAGGCATTGATCGTGTGGATGGTCAGAGGCTTTTTCCCGGGGCTGAAATGGTTGCCACTAGAGGACACAGGTTTAAAGTGCAGGGCAGTAGTTATAGAGGAGATATCAGGGGTAAGTCTTTTACTCAGAGAGTGGTGAGTGCGTGGAATGGGCTGCCAGCAACGGTGGTGGAGGCGAATACGATAGGGGCTTTTAAGAGAATTTTGGATAGGTACATGGAGCTCAGAAAATTTGAGGGCTCTGGGTAAGCCTAGTAATTTTTTTGAGGTCGGGCCTTGTGGGCCGAAGGGCCTGCATTGTGCTGTAGGTTTTCTATGTTCCTATGTTTCAAATTTATTTTCTCTTGCTGATGGACCCGCCTTGCTGATTGGTTGTTGTTCAAACAAACGCGAGGCACTGGTTTATAATGTACACATTTCCCGCTCCCGAACTCTGATTGGAGGCTGTCCCAAGGGGAAATTATATATGAGTCTCTGACACCGTCAGTCAGACCCTGAGCGAGACTCCTCCATACCATCCCATCATACACACCCGGAGGCAGACACTGAGTGAAGCTCCCTTACCAACATTACATCACACAAGTTCGGAGTCAGACAAGGATTGAAGCTCCCTCCGCGTTGTCTCAACGTTTCGGAAAAGGAGTGAAGCTCCCACTCACAGTCGTATAACGCATTTCCGGAGTCAGCATTGAATGAATCTCCCTCCCCACCGTCCCATCACACACTCCCGGGGTCAGACACAGAGTGAATCTCCCTCCACACCGTCCCATCACACACTCCCGGGGTCAGACACAGACTGAGTACCCCTCCACACTGTCCCATCATACACTCTGGGGGTCAGACACAGAGTTAAGATCCCTCAACACCGTCCCATGGCAGACTCCCGGGGTCAAACACGCGATTCTTCCTCGACACTGTCCCATTACATTCTTTCTGGTGCAGACACAGAAGGAATTCCCTGTTCCCCATCCCTTCACACACTCACGATTGAAATATTGTTTCGTTCAACTGCAACTCCCCAGCTCAAAACCCGCACAATCGCATCACACACTACCCAAGTCAAAAGAAGAGCTCAACCACCCCCTCCCCCGCACCCGCATTCTCCCCTCTCAGCAAACCCCATCACTCCGCCATCCCAGTCGTCTGGAATTCTGTCCCGGACACTGTGAGTGCGCGTGACAGGATGTGGATTATTCAGCGCGCACGTGCTCCAAGTTTTAATCACCGACTCCAAATCCCGGGCTGGTGACCGTCCCTCTGCAACGGGATGATAGACTCCCTCATCCGGAAACCACATTCGGCAGCAACGTTACCGAGCGACAGCGTGTGTTGAGGAAGCAGGGGGGCTGCAGAAGGGCTCAGACAGATTAGGAGAATGGGAATATACGCGGCTGATAGAATACAGTGCCGGGAAGCGGATGGTCATGCAATTTAAAAAAAAAGAAATAAAATCGGAGAACATTTTCGAAAGAGAGGGATTTTTTAACCCAGGCAACCTGTTTATATTCTATACATTCACAGAATGGTCTGGGTCTATTTTGAGCCGGCCCAAGAATCCCCTAATAACATGTGTCTATACAAAGTTTGAACCGCAGATCTATTTAGTATGTACAAATAGCATATCTGACGTTAATACATGGATGATGAATATTTAAATAATTTTTCAGAGATCTAAAATCCATTTCAATAGATACGGGTCAAATTCGACCCGGAACAGCCTCAATGTACAAACATTTGTAGCACCTGTAGAAAAGTATAAACCTTCAGGGTCTTTTTACTGTTGTCAAATGTCAGAACGGGTAAAACATGAGCGGCACAGTGTGTAAGGGTTAAAAACAATCTGCGGTGCGGAGGGATTTGGGAGACTTCGTGCAGCTTTCCCAGAAGTTTAACCTGCAGCTTGAGCCGGCGGTGAGGAAGGCAAATGCGATGACAGCATTCATTTCGAGAGGACTGGGACGTAAAAGCAAGGACGTCATTCTCAGGATCAATACGTCACTGGTGAGGTCACTTCGGAGTTTGCTGAGCAGGTCACGATCGCTTATCTCACAGGGGATGTGAGACATTGGAGAGGGTTCACGGGAATGATAACGGGATTGGACGTCGTATTGTAGGAGGAGTATTTGACAGCTCCGGGAGACAGAACACCCACACACAGAGATTCAGGAACAGTTTCTTCCCCTGAGCCATCACATCTTTCAATGCAGCAACACTAACACGACATTTCTGCGGTTTTTATTATTATTTGCAGTTTACATTAATTGTACATCTTTGCGCCGTGCTGATGCTTCAAAAGAACTAATTTCAGGCCTTATAAGTTTCAGATAATAACTCAGATAGAGATTCCTGTGGAAAACATCCGATAGGGCGGACAGGACATTAGGCACGCTGGTCTTCAGCAATCAGGGCACCGAATACAGAAGTTGGGAGGTCACGTTGCCGTGGGACAAGGCGTCGGTCAGGCCGCCCTGATTTAGGACAAAATGTCAGTGAACTGGATATATTGTACAGGGTGTTCTAGAGGGATACTGCCAGAACTCGGAGGACTGAGTTATGGAGAGAGGGATGGAAGATTGGGACTCCGTTCCCTGGAGCGCAGTTGTTTATTTACAGAGTTACATAAACCTGAGAAGGTCAGAGACAGAGGGAATGCGCACAGACTTTCACCCAGGATTGGGTTATCGAGAACCAGACGGCACAGGATTGAGGTGAGAGTGGATGGAAAGCAGAAAGAGAGGGAAAGATCAGAGAGACGGATGGTTTAGATAGAACGGGAAGGGGAGGTACAGAGTGCCTGGGGGAGGGAAGGGGAGAGAGGTGAGAGGTGGGCAGAGGGAGCAGAGAAAGTGCGGGCGGAGAAAGTTCGAGGAAATAAGGGGAGGAGAGGGGGTAGAGAGAAATGTAGAGGGAGCGGGGAAGAACGGGACGGGGGAAATGGCGAGAATGAAGGGGATAGATGGCGAGAGGGATTTGTCAGTGTCTTATGGGGAGAATATGGTTGCGACAAGAGGAGGAGATGGAGTAGGAGAGAGGGGCAGAGAGGGTGAGGAGCGAATTTGACAGGATTTAGGAGTGAGAGTGAAGGGGAGAGAAGGAGGAGAAAATGGGGGTAGTCACTAGATTCACGTCGACTCCACTGGCTGTTGACAGAGACCCTGGATCTTTTCAGGAATATCCGGGAACAAAGGTGCCGACCTCTCGCAGATGAAACTCCGATCATGATCACAAGGGTTACTCCTTCCGCACTGACTGCAGGCGGGCGTTCCAGAGGACCCATTGTACAGGAAACTCCAGTCCACATTGCTATCCAGGAGGGTTAAACAATTTCAACAGAGACAAAACAGCTTCAGTAGATGACCCGAGTGAAGTCCGTCCCCAAGCTAATCCCATGAATTCGATCTCTCCTAACTGCCTGCGTGAGTCCCCAAACTCATCCCATTCAACCACCCTCCCCCCCCCACGGCCCTGTGTCAGTACCCAGGCAGACACCACGGTCCCAATGTCACCCCACAATCCTGTGACCCAAAACTAATCCCACCGAACCGCTTCCTCACCAGATTCCTCTGTCAGTCCCCATACGAGTCGAACAGGACCACCCTCTCGCCTCTGATCTGTTTCAGTCCCCGAACGAAACCCGCTGTCCCACCGTCTAATCCCGCTGCCCAGCTCTTTTCCCTCAGATCTATGTCATTCAGCAAACGAATCACACTGTTCCTCCCTCTCCTCACAGCCTGGCGACTAGCTCCGAACTAATCACTTTAACTCACTGTGTGCCATTCGCCCTGTACTGTTCTCCAAACTAATGCAGTTGTCCTACTCTCGCCCCTGCGATCTAAGTCCTTCACTGATCTAATCCCGCTGCTGCTTCCTCGCCTCACAGCCCGGTGACTATCTCCAAAATGATCCTACTGCACCGCGCTCTCCTGACTGACATGCGTCAGTACCAAAGTAATCCCTGTGTGCTGATCTCTCCCGACTGCCCCCTGCCATTTTCCGAAATATTAACACTGCCCTGTCCTTCCCCTGGCAGATATGTGTCGGCCCTCAAATGAGACCCCCTACACAGATACAAACAAATCCCAATACCCCTCACTTTTTCCTCAAAACTACTTCAGACTGTAAACGAATTCTATTTTCTCCCGTCAGGACTATCACAATACCCAACTCTCACCCGACAGATCAGTCCAAATCTCACCCGTTTTCGCATTTTCCAATCCAGTATGTACGGGTTTGGTCCACAAGGTTGCGGGTTACAAAGTTCTGGGAAATTTAAATTTACTGTATTAATGCCAAGAATCGAAAACTATGATACCGAGCTTCTCTCAGTTGATTACAACAGGAATCTCTTCCGGGACTCTGTGAAGGTAGCTTCAGTGTGTGTCAGACCACAGGAGTGTGTGATGGGACACTGTGGAGGGAGACTCACTCTGTGTCTGACCCTGGGTGTGTGTGAGGGGACGGTGTGAAGGGAGATTCACTCTGTGTCTGATCCCAGGAGTGTGTGATGGACGGTGTGAAGGGAGATGCTCTCTGTGTCTGACCCCGGGAGTGTGTAATGGGACGGTGTGGAGGGAGATTCACTCTGTGTCTGACCCCGGTAGTGTGTGATGGGACACTGTGGAAGGAGATTCTCTCTGTACCTGACCCCGGGTGTGTGTGATGGGACGGTGGTGGAGGGAGCTTCACTCTGTGCCTGACCCCGGCAGTGTGTGATGGGACAGTGTGGAAGGAGATTCTCTCCGTACCTGACCCCGGGAGTGTGTGATGGGACGGTGTGGAGGGAGCTTCACTCTGTGCCTGACCCCGGGATTGTGTGATGGGACGGTGTGGAGGGAGCTTCACTCAGTGCCTGACCCCGGGATTGTGTGATGGGACGGTGTGGAGGGAGCTTCACTCAGTGCCTGACCCCGGGATTGTGTGATGGGACGGTGTGGAGGGAGCTTCACTCAGTGCCTGACCCCGGGATTGTGTGATGGGACGGTGTGGAGGGAGCTTCACTCTGTGTCTGACCCCGGGAGTGTGTGATGGGACGGTGTAGAGGGAGATTCACTATGAGTCTGACCCCGGGAGTGTCTGATGGGACGGTGCGGAGGGAGTTTCACTCTGTGTTTGACCCCGGGAGTGTGTGATGGGACGGTGCGGAGGGAGATTCACTCTGTATTTGACCCCGGGAGTGAGTGATTGAACGGTGCGTAGGGAGATTGACTCTGCGTCTGACCCCGGGAATGTGTGATGGGACGCTGTGGAGGGAAATTCACTCTGTGTCTGATCCCGGGACTGTGTGATGGGACGGTGTTGAAGGAGATTCACTCTGTGTCGGACCCCGGGACTGTGTGATGGGACGCTGTGGAGGGAAATTCACTCTGTGTCTGACCCCGGGAGTGTGTGATGATTCCTTTGTTTCTGTGGGATCTTCTCGTGCTGTGACACATACCGCTTCATCCTTTGAATTGATTTCGAGCAGCCTTGAATCTCGGTTTGAACAATCTTGAATCGCTTTGTAGAAAGATGTTACAAACGTGGAAACGTAATAACACCGGTCTTTATTTGTGACCCAATTCTCGGAACAGGTTTGCTCTGGAAATCAGGAACAAGGAACAGTGATACACAGAGTGAATCTCCCTGCACTGTTTTCCAACACACACACCCGTGGGTGGCAGAGAGTGAATTTCACGTCATGCGGTCCCATCACGTTCACCTGAGGTCAGGCACAAAGAGTATTTCCCCGCCCCCAGCATCGTCCCATCGCACATTAACAGGATCAGGCACAGTGAATATCCCTCCACAACATCCATCACACACTCCCGGAGGAAAATACCTCAGCATACACGTCAAATAGACACAGATATAGAACATAGATTAGTACAGCACAGAACAGGCCCTTCGGCCCACCATGTTGTACCGACTCTGAAATCCTTCCTCCCATATATCCCCCAACTTAAATTTCTCCATATACCTGCCTAGCAGTTTCTTAAATTTCACCAGTGTATCTGCATCCACCACTGACTCAGGCAGTGGATTCCACGCACCAACCACTCTCTGAGTAAACATCATTTCTCTAATACCCCCTTGAATATCCCTCCCCTTACCTTAAAGCCATGTCCTCTTGTATTCAGCAGTGATGCCCTTGGGAAGAGGTGCTGGCTGGCCACTCTATCTATTCCTCTTAATATCTTGTATAACTCTATCATGGCTCCTCTCATCCTCCTTCTTTCTGCAAACAGTAAAGCCCTAGCTGCCGTTATCTCTGTTCATAACGCATACTCTCTAAACCAGACAACATCCTGGTAAATCTCCTCTGTAGCCTTTCCAATGCTTCCACAGCCTTCCTATAGTGAAGCAACCAGACTGGATACAGTACTCCAAGTGTGGCCTAACCAGTGTTTTATAGAGATGCATCATTCCCTCGCGACTCTAAAAACACTATCCCTTGAATTATGAAAGCCAACACCCCATAAGCATTCTTAAATACTCTATCAACCTGTGAGACAACTTTCAGGGATATGTGGACATGTAAACCCAGACCTCTCTGTTCCTCCACACTACCAAGTATCGTGCCATTTACTTTGTGCTCTGCCATGGTGTTGTCCTTCCAAAGTGTACCACCTCACACTTCTACGGGTTGAACACCTTCTGCACATTCCTGCTTCCTATCAATGTCTCTCTGCAATCTTCAACAATCCTCTACACTATCCACAACACCAGCAACAATTGTGTCGTCTGCAAACTTGCCAAACCACCCTTCTGCCCCCACATCCAGGTCGTTATTAAAAATTACGAACAGTAGGGTTCCCAGAACCGATTCTCTTGGAACAACACTAGACACAACTTCCAATCGGAAAATACTCCCTCCGTCACGGCACACAGCTTTCTGCAGGCAAGCCAAACCTCCTGGAATCACATGCCTTCTGACTCCCTGAATAAGTCTATCGTGTGGAAACTTATCAAATGCCTTACTAACATCCATATAGATCACATCCACTGCACTACCCTCATCTATATGCCTGGTCACCTCCTCAAAGAACTTTACAGGTTTCCAAGACACGATCTGCCCTTCGCAAAGCCATGCTGACTGCTCCTGATCAGATTATTATTCTACAAATGCCTGTAGATCTGATCTCTAAGAAACTTTTCCGACATCTTTCCCACCGCAGACGTAAGGCCTATAATTACCTCGACTACACCTACTTCCTTTTTTGAACAAGGGGACAACATTCGACTCCCTCCAATCCACCGGTGCCATTCCGGTGGACAACGAGTACAGAACGATCCGAGCCAGTCTCAGCAATCTCTTCCCTTGCCTCGTGGAGCAGCCTGGGGACTATTCTGTCAGGCCCCTGGGAGTTATCCGTCCTATTGTACTTCAACAACTCCAGCACCTCCTCTCCCTTAATATCAGCAATGGTCCTGAGCTTCAACCTCGCTCGTATTGCCCTCACTGTCATCAGGTTCCCTTTCATTCGTGAACACCGAAGAGAAATATTCAGTGAGGACCTTGCTCGTTTCCACAACCAACAGGCACAACTTCCCACCTTTATCTCTATTCGGTCCTAGCTTCACACCGGTCATCCTTTTGTTCTTCACATAATTGACGAATGCCTTGGAGTTTCCCTTACCCTACTCGCCAAGGCCTTCTCATGCCCACTTCGTGCTCTCCTCAGCCCCTTCTTAAGCTAATTTCCTGCTACCCGAGATTCCTCAATAAACCAATCTGATCCTTGCTTCATAAACCGATGTATGCTGCCCTCTTCCACCTGACTAGATTTTCCACCGCACTTATCACTTCACACTACCATTCTTTATCTTCTTCACCGGGACAAATTTATCCCTAACATCCTGCAAGAGATCCCTAAACATCAAACACACATCCATATTACATTTCCCTGCAAATACGTCGTCCCAATCCCCACCCGCAAGATCAAGCTTTAAATCCTTATACTAGATCCAATATGGAACTCCCCCTAGTAGGCTTATCAACATACTGTGACAGGAATCCGTCGTGGGCACGCTTAACAAACTCTGCCCCATCTAAACCATTGGAGATAATCAGGTGCCAATCAATATTAGGGAAGTTAAAGTTATCCATGATAAGAACCCTGTTATTTTTCCACCTTTCCAAAATATGCCACCCAGTCTGTTCCTCGATGTCTCTGCTGCTACAAGAGGTCGATAGAATACCCCCAGTAGAGTAACTGCTCCCTTCCTGCTCCTGACATCCACCCATACTGACTCAAAGGAGGATCCTGCTGCATTAGCCACACTTTCTGTAGCTGTAGTGTTATTGCAGACCATTAACGCCACCCCTTCTCCCCCTTTCCCCCGCTCTAACCCTTTTAAACCACTGAAATCCAGGAATATTGGGAATCCAATCCTGCCCTGGTGCCAGCCATCTCTGTAATCGCCACTACATCGTAATTCCATGTAGGTATCCAAGCTCTCAGTTTATCTCCTTTGTTCCTGTCGCTTCTTGCATTGAAGAACACGCACTTTATCCCTTCTACCTTACTACATTTATACTCTTTATTCTGTTTCTCTTTCCTCAAAGCCTCTTTATATGTTAAATCTGGCTTTGCTCCATGCACTAGCAGTTCTCTGATTACCTTTATCCTTTTCCACCTCACTATTTGCTCTATCACTCTGGTTCCGCTCCCCCTGCAAATCTAGTTTAAATCCACCGCAGCAGCGCTAGCAAACCTTCCCGCAAGGATTTTAGTCCCCCTATTGTTCAGGAGCAACCCGTCCCGTCGTAGCAGGCCCCACCTTCCCTGGAACAAGACCCAATTGTCCAGAAACATGAAGCCCTCCCTCCTGCAACAACTCCTTAGCCACGTATTTATCTGAATTATCACCTGTTTCCAGCCTCACTGGCACGTGGCACTGGTAGCAATCCTGACATTACAACCCTGGAGTCCCGTCCTTAAATGTTGTACCAAACTCCCTAAACTCTCTTTGCAGAACCTCCTCCTTCTTCCCATCCACGTCATTGATCCTTACATGGTCCACGGCATCTGAGTGCTCACGCTCCCTCTTGAGAATGCTCAGATCTCGTTCCGAGACATCACGGTTCCTGGCACCGGGGAGGCAACAGACCATCCGAGATTCTCAATCTCTCAAACAGAACCTCTTATCTGCCCCCTAACTATTGAATCCCCTATCTCGACTGCTCTCTTCTTTTTGCTCCTTCCTTTCTGAGCTCAGGGCCTTGCCTCGTGCCAGAGACGTGACCAATGCAAATTGTCCCTGGTCGGTTGTCCCCACCAACAGTATCCAAAACGGTGTACTTATTGTTGATAGGAACGGCGACAGGGATGTTCTGCGGTCGCCCAGCAACCTGTCTCCTGACTCTTAGGGGTGACTATCTCCCAGAAACTCCTGTCTATTTCTGCCCCTGCTTCACGAATGATCCGAAGTTGATCCAGCTCCATCTCCAGTTCCCTAACTCGGTTTGTTAGAAGGTGCAGCTGGATGCACCTTTTACAGGTGTAGTCATCAGGGACAACAGAACTCGCCCTGACTTCCCAGATTCTGCAAACGGAGTACTTGACTGCCCTAACTGCTGCCTCCATTACCTAATTTTAATCTAATTAAATTAATTAGAGGAGCTTACCCGGCCTTACGTCACTGCAAGCAAGTTCGTCCTCAGTCTCTGCTCGTGGAAGCCTCTAGAGCCAAACCCTTCCTACTCTGTCTCCCACTACTCCGTTGCCCGTTGCCCTGTTAATCTGTTCATTTTTTAACTCTCCCGCTGCTTCAGAGGCAGACTTTCACGCGCTCGTGCAGTCGTGTCCCGTCCAAACTGCCGAAGAAATCCTCCCCCCCCCATCTCAAACTGCTCGTTTTATAAACTCTCCCGTTCTCTCATAGGAAGAGTGATTCTCCCTCCACATCTTCTCAACACATCACAGAGCAAAGTGACAGACACAGGGGGAAGCTGCCTCCACATGTTCCCATCACACATTCCCGAGTTCAAAACAGTGTGAATCTCCCTCCTTACGTCCCATGACACACTTCCTGGCGAGTCACAGTGTGAATCTCTCTCTGAACGGTCCCATCACACTCCCCCCGTGTTCTCACACTAAGCATAGTTCCGCCCACCCCTGCGATGGCACACTCACGGTGTCAGACTCACTCCACACCATCCAGTCACACAATCCGGTGTCACGTAAAATGAATGTCCCTCTGCACTGTCCCATCACACACTCCCGGAGTCAGACACAGAGTGAAGCACCCTCCACACCATCCCATCACACACTCCCGGGGTCAGACACAGAGTGAAGCTCCCTCCACACCGTCCCATCACACTCTCCCGGGGTCAGACACAGAGTGAAGCTCCTACCAGACATTCCCAACACACACTCATGGCGTCGCACAGAGAGTGAATCCACCTCCACAGCGTCCCTTCACATTCTCCTGGATTCAGTCATAGAGTGAAACTTCCTCCACGCAGGCACATCACACACACACCGGGACAAACACAGAGTAAATCACCCTCTAAACCAACTCTTGACACACTCGTAATGTCAAGAGAAGAGTGGCGCTTCCTCTCTCCATGCCTGCCCTGTGATGAGGAGCGGGTGAAAGAGGGGGATGATGCCTCACCTCTTCTGCTGGTCAAAAATCCACAGATTTGATCCTTGGTTTCGTTGACAGATCTGTACTTCGTTTCCATCTCAGTGAACTGGTGACGGAGATCGTTGTGCATTCGTTTAAGATCGGACAGATTAGAGTTTCGGTGGCATGTTTCGTTCGACTGACGAATCTGTGATACTGAGAGAGATGGCGAAGGATGTTTAGCGTTTACAGTGACACGTGAGTCAGCGTCACGCTACCAAACAGGTCACAGAGAGTGTTGTGTCAGTGTCACGGTGAAGTGTGTCACAGTGAGAGGCGTCATCGGAAACATGAGTGGCGTGTCTGTGTCACTCTGAGGGGTTATCAATGCCCTGGTGAAGGTTTTGTTGTTGCTACAATGGGGTCTGTGTCAGTATCGTTGTGATGACCGATTCACTGCCTCAGCGCTGGTCATGTCCGAGTTGCTGTGAAGGACGTGCCGGTGTCACTGTGACCCGGCGAGAGGTATACCGGGACACAATGAAGTGTATCTGGAAGTCACGACGAGGGAAATGTCAGAGAGGCGGGTCTGGTAGTCTGCCGGTGTGTGGAGTATCTGCATAATGTGTGGGTGCTGGTCTCATTGAGAGGAATGTGTCTGTGTCACCGTGAGAGACATGTCATGACCATGGTGTGTGGGATATTGTCACGCTGAGGTGTGTGTCCGTGTGATGAAGAGGACTATGTCGGTGTCATTGTGAATTTATGTGTCGGCATCACGGTAAGGGGTTTGCCTATGTCAGGGTGAGGTGTGAGTAATTGTCTCAAAGTTGATTGAAAGTTGAGTTTAACTCATGGACTGGTAGTCAACATGGTCCTGCTCATCTCCTGATTTTCTTCCCAAAGGAGTTTGTTGTTTCGGTAAGAGGTGATCTGAGATGGTGAAGGATGTTTGGCGTTTATAGTGTGTCAGCGTCACGCTACTGAGCGGGTCACGGAGAGTGGTGTGTCAGTGTCACGGTGAAGGATGCTGGTTGCACAGTGAGGGGCGTCGCTGCCACCGTGAGCTACGTGTCAGGGACACGCTGCGGGTTATATCAGGGTACCAGCGAGGTTTTTGATGGTGTCACGATGGGGGCTGCGTCAGTATCGCGGTGATAGTTGATTCCCTGTCACACCGAGTCGGTGTTTCAGTGAGAGACGTGTAGCTGTCATTGTGATAGGTGTTTCTGGGTCCATGTGAGAGGTGTACCAGGTCACATCGCGGTGTATCTCTATGTCACGGTGAGAGATATGTCGGGGTCACAGTGCGACGTTTGACGGTGTAGCAGTGAGAGGCGCGTCTGTGTCATAGTGTTTGGTGAATTGGTGTTACATTAGAAAAAATATCTTTGTCACGGTGGATGTGTCGTTGTCACAGTAAGTTTAGTGTTGTTGTCACGGTGAGGACTGAGTGGATGACGCTCTGAGGGCTTGTCGGTGTTACGGTGAGGGATGTGTCTTTGTGACGGTGAGTGTTATGTCGGTGTTTCGGTGGAGTTGTTTTTGCTGTCATGATAAGAGATGAGTCGGTTTCAAAGAGATGGACGTGTCTGTGTCACAATGAGGGATGTGTGCAAGTCACAGTGAGGGACGCTTCGGCACCACGTCGAGGCGTGTCAGTGTTATGTTGAATCGTTATTACGTTAGGTTCTGTGTTGGCATCAGGTTGAGGGATATGTCGGTATCATGTTGAGGGATGTGTTGGTGGGCGTTGTGTCGATGTCACGGTGACTCGTGGTCATGCTGAGAGACCCGTCAGTAACACAGTGAGCGGTGTCTTGGTATCACAGTGAAGGGTGTTCCCGGGAAATGTTGGGAATGTGCCGCTGTTAATGTGGCCATTTTTATTCTTTGCGGTTTGGTCATTGCGACCGGAGTGAAACTCACCATGAATCCTCCAGCAGATACCCGTCATAATGAGGGTCGCTGTTAAAACGCAGATTAGCCATATGGTTGGGTCTGATCGGCCTCTCCTTCTGGGTCCTTCACTGCCCATGTCGTCTGTGGAAAAATCGTTCCTTTACTTTGTCAATCCATCGTCATATTCCCTGATCTAACCGGCCCTGTTCTTTCTATCCTCTGTGTTCAAATCACTCTCTTTTCCTCATGCAATGTTCATTTCCCTCCAACCCCTGTACACCCACGTGCATGACAAAGAGTCGATTAAACGCCTCCATCGATTTGCCTCCAGTACCACCCCTGGCAGCACATTCCAGTCACCCACGCTCTCTGTGTAAACAAAACCTCGCCCCTCACCTCTCCTGCAAAGATACTCCCTCACCCCTTCCACTCCGCGGTATTAGCCATTTCTCTCTGGGGGAGAAATGCACCGGTTGCCTGGTCTATCTCTGTTTCTCGTCATGATATAGACCTGTATCAACTCTCCCCTCAGCCTGAAATACATATGAAATAACATATGAAATCCATACATATTGTATGAATGCATTTGTCTGATATTCTGCATTTGCTTGTTATCTTTGAGGGTTCTGTGCCATTGTGTGGCCGTTGGTGTTGTGTTTGGCATTTGGGTCCTGGAGTAACGCAGACTCGTTTGACTGTATTGGTGGATATTCATGTATGGTTGGATTGCAATGCAACTCACATTGAATTGAAACCGTCTCTTCTGTGCCGGTCGTACTTTCTTTGGAAGAGTACCCAATGAGGCAAATACCCGAAGCCCCTTTCACTAAAGTTCGCCTCATCTTCCCCACCCTACTTCCCGTCTGAGAGTGTGTGGAGTGGGGGATGAGTTGAAAATTGGGGGCGCAGCGAGAGGGTATGAACATTAAGAGAGCGAAAGGGTAAGAGGAAGGAAAGGGTGTGGGGACAGAATGGGCAAGAGGTCACGGGACGAGGAAAGGGGGAGGGGTGGTGTGATAGAAGGGAGACGGTAGAGCGCTTTAGCAGTGAGTGATTGAGAAACAATGAAGGGGAGAGTGGGGAGAAAGAGATGAGGGAAAGAAAGGGGAGCAAAAGGGTTGAGGGATGGAGGGAGGCAAGAGGGAGTAAGGTGAAATTCCAGAGAGAAGGGGAGAAGAGGGAGAGAAGGTGTGAGACAAAGTGAGAAGAGCCTATGAAAGACAGAGAGAGGGAGGAGAAAGGAAAGAGGGACAGAGTTATTGAGGTAGTAGGAGAAAGAGGGAGAGGGGAAGAGGGCGGTGAAGATGCAGAGAGGGAATAGAGAATGAGGTAAGGAAGTGTGGAATTAGGGTAAACTTTTATACAGAGCCCCTTTGTCCTCTATCCTCATCCGTCCTCCCTCTGTATTTCCTACCCTCTGCCCATCCTTATAGCGCCCCTTTCTCAATACTCCCTTCTCAACACCCCTCCCGAGGTACAAACTCCACACTGCCCTGCCGATGACATCCTCTCTTCATCGACACTTCCCACAACACGCTCTCTTCATACTATTCCATAGCACTCCCTCTATACCGTCCCTCCCTGGCGCGGTCTCCACTCCCCTGCCCGAGTGCAGGCTCATCACCAACCATCCAACAGAGCTCCTCCATCATCGCCTCTCCCATCCGTTCAGCTGGGGACAGAACAGTGAACGTAATGGGTTCGTGGGTTCCCTCTGACTAATCGTTAGGGTTAATTGTGCGTTTCTACTGAGATGTCAGGAACGAACACATCAGCTAAATACAGTCAAACTGAGAGAGATGAAATTGACCTCCACCTGCCCGGACCCGGGGAACAGAGAGGGTCCAGGGTTTAAGTTCCACGTACGATACATTAGGCTCGGCTGGGGACAGAACAGTGAGAGTCAGTGAGGCGCCCTCCCCGTCCGATCACACACACCCGGGATCAAACACAGAATGGAGCACTCCCCCTCCGTTTTCCAGCCCCACTCACCGTTGGAAGGAGACTGTGGGCCCGTTTCTCCGAACTTCACATTCACGTAAGTCTTGCCCTCGTCCATCTTGTTCAGGACTCTCTGTGTCTCTGAGCTGAAAACGACCGTTGTCAGAGGAAACCCGTGATGAGAAGGCGGTCAAACCGACAACAGCAAACACCAGGTGGACAGCTGATAAAGAGAGGAACCGAGAGCAGGGAGAGGAAGTGAAGACTGGCAGAGAGTTTCAGGACGTGGGACAGCCTTGTCGAGAGAGGTTAGAGTGGTGGGTGTTGGGAGAACATTGAGAGAGGGGAGAAAGAGGGGGGAGTGAACAGAGGGGAAGATTAGGGATCAGCGGAGAAGAGGTGAACGGGAGTGTACAGAGGGTAGAGGGGCGAGAGCAGGGGGAGTGTGTGGAGAGAGATGGAAGGTAATGGGAAAACAGGAGCAGGGAGGAGGAATGTAGAGAATAGAGGGTGAGGAGTTTCGGCGAGAGATTGGGAAAGGGAGAGTAAGGAGGAGGTGAACGGGAGAAAGAGAGGGGGATGGAGAGCCGGTATGACAGGAGGCAGAGTGGAGGAGAGGGAGGGGGAGAAGGGAGGGAGTGAGGGCGCGCTACAGAGAGTACAGAGAGATGCGTGGGGAGGGAAGGAGGAGAGGAAGATAGACGAAGGATTTGGAGAAGAAGAGAAATAGGAGGAGAAAGAGAATATGAATGGAAGGGCGAAGATTGAGGGCAGGAGGGAGTGTCGGAGGGATTTGTGTCTCTCATACAGAGCCTGTATTTCCCGGGAGATATGCATCCACCTTTGGTTCCTGGTTTTGGTGTTGGACTATTCCTGCTGATCGCCGGGGCTCCAGGCCTTCAGTCCGTGAGAAGCCACGAGCCCGGGTCAAAGCCCGAACACCACACCGGTGAGTGAGCCCACACCCTCCTCCGAGTGAAGTAACACCTCCCCTTGAAAGTCGTTCCATCCACAGGGTTTCCACCCCTCCCTCGTCCAGTGGGGAATCTCGCCCTGCTTCTTATTCCATGGCATTCTCTCTCTCTCTCTCTCTCTCTCTCTCTCTCTCTCTCTCGTCTCTCTCCTCTCTCCTCTCTCTCCTCTCTCTCTTCTCTCTCTCTCTCTCCTCTCATCTCCTCTCTCCTCATCTCCTCTCTCTCTCTCCTCTCTCTCTCTCTTCTCGCTCTCTCTCCTCTCTCATCTCTCACTCTCTCTCATCTCTCTCTATCTATTATATATATAGATAGCTATAGCTAGATAGATATCTATAATACCTCGTTCTGGACTTCCCCAACATCGGATACGATCTTCCTGCACTTAGCCTGTCCAATCACTTTAGACTATTACGACTTTAAAAGACACAGGTGAGGCCTAATTCGGAATATTATGAGCAGCTTTGTGACCCTCAGAGAAGAACTGCTGTGCCTTCATTTAAAAACTTCCAGTCTTGAAATATACGCATTTCTGTGACGTCAGTCGCATCACGTTCAAGCTTTTGGTTCCTGCCCTTGTCTGAGGTCTTTGCAACATCTGTCCCCACATCGACTCTGCTATCTGCTCTGGGATAGATCTCTCTCTCTCTCGTCTCTCTCTCTCTCTCTCTCTCTCTCTCTCTCTCTCTCTCTCTCTCTCTCTCTACTCTCTCTCTCTCTCTCTCTCTCTCTCTCTCTCTCCTCTCTCTCCCTCTCTCTCTCTCTCTCTCTCTCTCTCTCTCTCTCTCACCCTCTCAGGCGGCCGTGGAGCAGATGATACCTGGCATATTTAACTCAGAGTTTGATTGGGACTCAGACTGAAGTGGATCAGCCAAGATCAGATGCTGGAGCAGACCCGACGGGTGAAATGGCCGCATTTTGCCGCTATCCTCTGATTTGAAGCTCCTGGGAATCTGGGGGGTCATCATCCCTGAGGATCTACACTGGGCCCAACACATTCAGGCAGACACAAATGTGTCATGTTCCCGAATAAACAGCTACAGGCTTCCAGGTTTCGGCACTCTCACTACCCGGTGAGGGGTTAGCTGTCACTTTTCACCTTTAGTCTCAGCAGGCCAATTATTTTCTTCCTTGGAAATGGACGGATAGAGAACAGTGTGGGGAAGTGTATGTTCATGTACTTTGGAAGAAATAAAGTATAGACGATTTTCTAAATGGTGAGAAAATCTCTCGCTGTGGCGCCAAGGGAATTCGGGATCTTCGTGTGCGGTTCCCTGGCGGATGATTTACACGGGGAGTCGTTGGTGAGGAAGGCATATCGAATGTTAGCATTCATTTCCAGAGGGCAGGAATATAATTGCCAGGAATTAATTTTAGAAACATAGAAACATAGAAAATAGGTGCCGGAGTAGGCCATTCGGACCTTCGAGCCTGCACCGCCATTCAGTGAGATAATGGCTGATCATCGAACTCAGATCCCTGCACCTTCTTTCTCTCCATACCCCTGATCCCGTTGGCCACAAGGGCCATAACCTAACTTCCTCTTAAATATAGCCAATGAACCGGCCTAAAACTACTTCCTGTGGCAGAGAATTCACAGATTCACCACTCTCTGTGTGAAAGAAGTTGTTCCTCCTCTCGTTCCAAAAAGGCTTGCCCTTTATCCTTAAACTGTGACACCCTCGTTCAGGACTTCCACAACACGGATACGATCTTCCTGCACCTAGCCTGTCCCAATCCCTTTAGAATATTTACGACTTTAACAGACAGAGGTGAGTCCTAATTCGGAATATTATGAGCAGCTTTGTGACCCTCAGAGAAGAATTGCTCTGCCTTTACAGAAAACTTCCAGTCTTGAAATATACGCATTTCTGTGACGTCAGTCGCATCACGTTCAAGCTTTTGATTCCTGCCTTTGTCTGAGGTCTTTGCAACATCTGTCCCCACATCGACTCTGCTATCTGCTCTGGGACTCTGAATCCAACCCCCATGCAACTCCAGTTTAACATCTCTCCCCAAAACCCTCCTGTACAGCCTGGCCAATCTGTCCCCACATCGACTCTGCTATCTGCTCTGGGACTCTGAATCCAACCCGCATGCAACTCCAGTTTAACATCTCTCCCCGAAACCCTCCTGTACAGCCCTGGCCAATCTGTCCCCACATCGACTCTGCTATCTGCTCTGGGACTCTGAATCCAACCCCAATGTAACTCCAGTTTAACAACTCTCCCCCAAACCCTCCTGTACAGCCCTGGCAAATCTGTCCCCACATCGACTCTGCTATCTGCTCTGGGGACTCTGAATCCAACCCCCAAGCAACTCCAGTTTAACATCTCTCCCCAAAACCCTCCTGTACAGCCCTGGCAAATCTGCCCGCTCGGATATCAGTTTGCCACCATTTTAGGTGCAAAGCTTCTCTTCTGTACCGATCCCACCTCCTTGGGAATCGCGCAATGATCCCGAATTCCGCAGCCCTCTCACACAAAACAACTATCTGGCCACGTGCTAAACTGCATGGTCTTGCGACCTCTGGCCTCACCTGGACGGATAGTCGTCCTGGACTTTCATCTAATATCTAAATACTTGACCTCACCTTACAGATCCACCTCCCTTTTCATACTGTCCTCGTAGGAAATTCTCCCTAGTCATTACTGATCTCTATTTGTACATTGACCTCCAGTTGCTCGCTCACCCACTTAAGAATCACAGACCCAGCACTTCAGTGTTTAAGTTCGTGACCGGGTGGCGGGCTGAGGGAAGAGGAAGGAAGGGGCGGAGAGTCGTGTCCAGGGAAAGGCCGGTGGGATTGCAGCCATTGGAGCAAGTGGTGTGGATCCACACGACCTGGATGTGCATTCAGAGCTCTGCAGTGGCCCAGGGGCGAAAGATCGGATAACCTCTGAAAGGGGGCTGGCGTAAACCCGATCCCATTCTCCCCACAATTACCTGTGAACACCAAGAGAGAGACTGGACAGTGGGGGAAGCGACTGAGATGTAGAGGCCTGTAGGGAATGCAATGGGTTACGGAGACGGGAGGGTCGTCCGGGAGTTGTTATGCCGGAGATAGGGAAACGTGCTGGAGAGGGAATAGGTCACAGAGACGGGGCAGATTGCAAGGGAGGGGGTGACAGAAACGGGAGTGGTGTAGTGGAGGGAGTGTGTGACAGAGACGGGGAGGAGTGCCAGAAAGTGTCTTTTTGACGGGAACTCGGAGGGGATCTGGAGTGGATTATGGAGACGGTGAGGATCTCTGTCGGTGTCATGCTGCTGGGTGTCGATGAAGGGCGCACTCTTGTCACGGCAAGAGAGTTCGGTGTCACGGTGAGGGCTGTGTGGCTCGTTCACTGCCTATGCTGTCTGTGAAGTGGTCGTTCCCTGTGTTTCACCAATCTATCATCAAAGACCTTGATGTACCCCACCCCGTGATGGGTTCAAATCACTCTTTACTCCCCCTGCGGAACAGAGAACGTGAATCACCTAATAGAACGGACCAATCGGCCCGCAAAGCTGTGATATATCAATTAATGTAAATTACTTCTGCCTACACAACGTCCATCTGGGACACTTCAACGTCTGGGAAAAGGTCGAAAGGACAATAAAAGTAACCAGCGTTGACTTGACTTGATCTCCCTGCATTCCTCGGACACCCAGGTCCCTTGCAAAGATCCTCTGGAACTACTCTCTCCCTGTGTTTGTCAATGAATCCAATGTGGCCAGTAAAGCCGCCCCATCGCCCTTGAATTCTTTCCGCTTCATCACGACTAATGCAACCGAAAGCCGGAATGCTGAGGTAACGCTCCTTCCCGTCCTCCAATCTCGCCTCATTAGTGTCTACAATATCACAATTCAGGCCGTTCACCACCCTGCCCCGAGCTCATCTACATTTCCATATAACCGTATAACGATTACAGCACGGAAACAGGCCATCTTGGCCCTCTAGTCTTTGCCGAACGCTTACTCTCACCTTGTCCAACCTACCTACCACTAAGCCCATAAACCTCCATTCCTTTCCTGTCCATATACCTACCCATTTTTTTAAATAACTATCGAACTGCCTCAACCACTTCTACTGGAAAGCTCGTTCCACACAGCTACCACTATGTGTAAAGAAGTTCCCCCTCGTGTTTACCCCTAAACTTTTGCCCCTTAATTTCATACTTCGTATTTCGTACAATACGACCTTTTTATCCCTCTGCGTCTCTAGTTTCAACCGTTTCATTCCGCCTCCTCACTGAAAACATCCAGCTGGGATATTCGTTCCAGTCCAGTTCCTTTGTAAACTGAGAGAATTGCTCTTGGCAGAGAAAATGAAGGAGCTGCAGCAGCGTGGTGCAGTGTGGGGTGGCCTCCAGGCAGGAGTATTGTGCTGCCCCCAAGCGTTCGCTCTGCAGATTGGCAAGCTCTGTTCTGGTCTGCTGCGGATTTCAATGGCAGTCAAATGAACCCACAGAATATATTTTCTGTCCCATAAAATTAATCCCCTATCATCGCAGCCGATCTTATCTCATTCGCCCCCTTCTCTTCTGAACTACAGAACCAACCTCAGAGACGTCATTTGTCAGACTGGAATCTACCCGTTCATTTGCACCCCTCTCCCCCACCCAGATGTATACAAAGTCGTATACCTGTTGTTGAGCTGTTTGGTCACAGGAGGGCGTGTAAACTGGGCCTGGCTGTTTAACCCATTTCATCTTCCTCACTGTCACACTGTTTCCTTTGAACCTTGGTCTAACTTCCTCCCTATCACCCCCTCAGTTTCCCGAATGATCATGAGCCCACCCAGTTCCAGCTTCCAACTCCCTTAACCCCGAGTGTTAGAAGCTGAAGCTGGATGCACTTCTCAGGGGTGAAGTTGTCAGAGGCACTGGAGGTCTCTCTGGCGTCCCACGTCCTGCAAGAGGGGCATTCAACTCTCCTGTCAGGCATTGCCTACTGTTCTAAACAGTGCAATTGTACAGAAGGAAAACAATAGATAAATTGAAAACAAACCCACCAACAATAGCTCTCTGTTTGCAGGCTGTCCCAACGCCACACTTATAAGAATCTATGACTCCATCAGACAAACCACGGAGCGAGTCTCCCCCCCCCCCCCCCCACCCATACCATCCATTCACATATCCAAATATCACAGTGTGGAACTCACTCCACATTTTCCCATCACAAACTCCCAATGTCAGACACAGAGTGAAGCTCCCTCCACACGGTCCCATCACACATCTCTCGGGCTCAGACACGTGAAACTTCCTCGACACTGTCCCATCGCACTCTTTCTGGTACAGACACAGAGTGAATTCACTCTTACACATCCCTTCACACATTCACGGTTCAGGCATTGTTTAGTTCCTCTGCAGCTATCCCCCGCCAACCCGCACAATAGAATCAAACACTACCCAAGTGAAAATGAGAAGTAAACCCAAACATTCCCTCCTGCATTCTCCCCTCTCACCCATCCCCAGCGCTCCGCCATCCCAGTCGTCTGGAATTCTGTCCCGGATACTGTGAGTGCGCGTGACAGAATGTGGATGATTTAGCGCGCACGAGCTCCCAGTTTTAATCACCGACTCCAAATCCCGGGCTGGGGTCCGTCCCTCTGCAACGTCCCTCATCCGGACACCACGGTCGGTAGCAACGTTACCGAGCAACAGGTTGTGTTGAGAAAACAAGGGGATGCTCAAGGGCTCAAACACATTAGGAGAATGAGAATAGACGTGGCAGTTAGAATACAGTGTTGGGAATTGCATGGACTTGCAGTCTGGAAAAAAAAGTAGACTGTTTTATCTGAAGGACAGAAAAAAAAATAAAATTAATCTGCGGCGCAGAGGGATTCTGCAGACCTCGTGTAGTTTTCATAATGATTAACCTGCAGTTCGAGTCGCTGGTGATGAAGGCAAATGCAATGTTTTCATTCATTTCGACAGGACTGGGACGTAAAAGCACGGATGTTCTGCGGGCGGTGGAGTGAGCCGGGAGCAGAGAGAAGGCTTAAGGATGTTGAATTGTGTAGGGTAGAGGAAACAAGCAGGGTAGTTTTGGAAACTATGATGATTAAAGAAGAGGAAGTACTAGAGATTTAAAGAATATAAAAGTATATATAAGTCTCGGTCCTGACAGGATATTCCCTAGGACCTTGAGGGAAGTTAGTGAAGAAATAGCAGGGGCTCTGACAGAAATCTTTCAAATGTCATTAGAAACAGGGGTCGTGCCGGAGGATTGACGTATTGCTCACGTGCTTCGATTGTTTAAAAAGGGCTCTAAGAGTGAACCTAGCAATTATCTGACGTCAGTGGTCTGTAAATTAATGGGAAGTATTCTTAGAGATGGTATATAATTATCTGGATAGACAGAGTCTGATTAGAAATGGGTTTCTGCGTGTAAGGTCATGTCTGACAAATCTTATTGATTTTATTTTGAAGAGGTTACGAGCAAAATTGACGAGGGTAAAGCAGTTGATGTTGTCTATATGGACCTCAGTAAGGTCTTTGACTAGGTTCCGCACGGAAGGTTGGTTAGGAAGGTTCAATCGTTAAGTATTAATATTGAATTAGTAAAATGGATTCAACAGTGGCTGGAATGGAGATGCCAGAGGAGTAGTGGTGGATAACTGTTGTCAGGTTGGAGGCCGGTGACTAGAGGTGTGCCTCAGGGATCTGTACTGGGTCCAAAGTGGTTTGTCAAATACATTAATGATCTGGATGATGGGGTGGTGAATTGGATTAGTAAGTATGCATAGAATAGTAACATAGGTGACGTTGTGGATATTGAATTAGGTTTTCAAAGTCTGCTGAGAGACTTAGGCCAGTTGGAAGAGTGGGCAGAAAGATGGCAGATGGAGTTTAATGCTGATAAGTGTGAGGTGTTACATTTTGTTAGGAATAATAAAAATAGGACATACATGGTAAATGGTAGGGCGTTGAAGAATGCAGTAGAACAGACTGATTTATGAATAATAGTGTATAGTTCCCTGAAAGTGGAATCTCATGTGGATAGGTTGGTGAAGAAAGCTTTTGGTATGCTGGCCGTTATAAATCAGAGCATTGTGTAAAGGAGTTGGGATGTAATGTTAAAATTGTACAAGGCATTAGTGAGGCAAAATTTCGAGTATTGTGTACAGTTCTCTTCACCGAATTATAGGAAAGATGTCAACAAAATAGAGAGAGTACAGAGAAGCTTTACCAGAATGTTACCTGGGTTTCAGCACCTAAGTTACAGAGAAAGGTTAAACAAGTTAGTTCCTTATTCTTTTCTTTTAGCATAGAAGTTTGAGGGTGACTTGATAGAGATATTTAATATTATGAGGGGGATAGAGTTGACGTGGATAAGGCTTTTCCATTGAGAGTTGTTGAGATTCAAACAAGAGAACATGAGTTGAGAGTTAAGGAGCAAAAGTTTAGGGGTATCACGAAGGGGTACTTCTTTACTCAGGGAGTGGTAGCTGTGTGGAGCGAGCTTCCAGTAGAAGTGTTAGAGAGAGGTTCGGTATTGTCATTTAAAGTAAAATTGGATAGGTATATGGACAGGAAAGGAATGGAGGGTTCTGGGCTGAGTGAGGGTCGGTGGGACCAGGTGAGAGTAAGCGTTCGGCACGGACTAGAAGGGACAAGATGGCTTGTTTCTGTGCTGTTGTTGTTATATGGTTATACGCTTATATGTTGTCATTTTAAAGCTTCCTAAGTCACAAGTGAGACCTCATTTGGAGTATTGCGAGTAGGATTGGATCTCTTATCTAACTAGGGATGTGCTTGCATTGGGGAGGGTTCAAAGGAGTTTCGCGAGAATGATTCTGAGATTGGAAGGTTATTATATGAGTGTTTGATGGCTCTGGGGTCACTCTCATGCTGAAGATGGAGAGTTGAGCCACTCGAAATCTTTTGAATATTGAAAGGCCACGAGGCAGTGGATGTGGAGAGGATGTTTCCTACGGTAGGAGAGTCCAGGTCAAAAGGCACACGCTGAGAACAAAGGACTCCGAAAGTAGTCCGAAATTGGAAAGGCGATGTTCGGGAATTCCCTTCGCCAGAACGTGGAGAATTTGCGGGATTCAATGCCGCAGGCAGCCGGGGAGGCCCAGCCATTTGGATGAGTTTCAGGCAGAGGTTGATAGATTCTTGATTAGACAATGCATGAAGGGAGACGAGGAGCAGACGGGCGATTGGGGCTGAGAGGGAAATGGATCAGGGATGAGGAAACGGTAGAACAGACGGGCGATCGGGGCTGAGAGGGAAATGGATCAGGAATGGGGAAACGGCAGAACAGACGGGCGATCGGGGCTGAGAGGGAAATGGATCAGGGATGAGGAAACGGCAGAACAGACGGGCGATCGGGGCTGAGAGGGAAATGGATCAGGGATGGGTAAACGGCAGAGCAGACTCGATGGCCTAATTCTGCTCCCGTGTCGTTTGGCTTTAACTGAAGTTCCCGGGTTCCTGGCTGTCAGCGTCTCGGAGGATCTACAGTGGGCCAAACACCCTCACGCCAACACGAAGAAGGTGCAAACAACATCCATAGGGAACGTTTCCCTTCGGATGGATAAAATGGATACGAGGGATGTTGTACATTTGGACTTAAAGCCTTTCACAAGGTGCCACCCATGAGGCTGTTTACCAAGCTGAGAGCCTGTGGTATTATTGGAAAGCTGCTGACATGGTTAGAGTTATGGCTGTCTGGTAGGAGGCAGCGAGTTGGAATAAAAAAGATCCTTTTCTGTTTGGCTGACAGCGACTGGTGATGTTCCGCAGGGTCGTTTTTTTATGCTGTATAGAAATTATTTAGATGATGGATAGATGGCATTGTTGCCAATTCTGCTGATGTTACGAAGATTCTTTGTGGGGCAGGTAGGGTTCAGGAAAAAGGCAGAATGCAGAAGAACTTAGACAGATTAGTAGAATGTTCATTGGCAAATGGATTACGATGTTGGAAAATGCATGGTCGTACACATTGGTTGCAGAAACGTATGTGCGGACTATTTTCTAAACTGGGAGAAAATCAAAAACAAAGAGATGCAAAGGGACATCTTCTTCCACTGCGCAATCGCATCTCTGAACGCACGAGAAATAACTCTACATTTTTGCGGTATTTATTCAAATTTGTAATTTACATTAATTTTACATCTTTGCGCCATACTGATGGTGCAAAAAAAAAAACTCCAAGCTGTGTAACTGTCAGATAATAAATCAAATATCGATTCCGTTGCAAAACATCCGGTCTGAGTGGATAGGACACTTGGCCCGCAGGTCTTCACTGGTCAGGACACTGAGTGCAGGTGTCGGGGGGTCATGTTGCAGTTGTACAGGATGTCGGTGAGCCCTGTTCTGGGAAAAATGCCATTGAGCCGGAAAGAATGAACAGGGAGATTTTCAGGTATATTGCTGGGACTCGAGGGACAGAGATGGAGAGAGGAAGGGGTCTTTATTCCCTGGACCGTAGCTGTAACCTTACAGAGTTGCATAAGCTCAAGAGGGGCACAGACAGTTGGAATCCGCACAGACCTTTACCCAGAGCTGGGGTATCGAGAACCAGACGGGACAGGATTGAGGTGAGAGTGGGTGGAAAGGAGAAAGAGTGATGAATCCATGAGGCGGAGGTGTTAGAGGAAACGGAGAGGGGAGGGAGAGAGTGCGGTAGAGAGGGAGAATCGAGAGAGATAGAGAAAAGAGGTAAGATGAGAGAGCGGAGAAACAGCAGGCGGAGAAAGGTCGAGGAAATAGCGTGAGGAAGAGCGGGATGGGGGAGGGGTGGCGAGAAAGAAGGTCATAGATGGGGAGAGGGGCTTGTCCATGTGTGGCGGGGAGAATGGGGTTGCGAAAAGAGGAGATTAGATCAGCAGGTAGGGTCAGAGACTGCAGGGGGGATTTTGAGAGGATGGGTGAGTGATAGTGGAGGAGAGATAAGGAAGTGAAAGACAGGGTAATCATATGATTCAAGTCGGCTCTCCGGGCTGGTGACAGAGAAGCTGGATCTTTTCAGGAATATCTGGGCGGGAGGACGCGGACTTCTCGCAGATGAAATGGTGATTATCATGAAGGCAGTTGCCACCCCATTTATTCGATTGACATACACTGCAGGAAGAGCTTCCAGAGGAAATCTTGTACAGGCGACCAAAGTCAAAATTCCTATTAATAAATGGTTAAAAAAATAACTTTGAACAGAGATAAAACAGATCCGGCGCGCAAAGCGAAACCGTCGCCAAACTAGTCCCATTAAAGTACGCAATCGCCACAGTCCTGTGTCGTTCCCAAAATAATTCCAATATCCCAATGTCTCCCCACAGCTCTGTGTCAGTCAAGAAATTAATCCAACTACACCACCTCCCCCACAGCCTCCGGCCCGTCGTCCCGCGGTCCCCACAGTCCTGTGGCAGTCCCAATGTGAATCGAACACACTCACTTTCTCCTCTCAGATCTATGCATCCCATGACCCTTCCTCTCCAGGCAGTTCATGTCCTTCTCCAGGTTAATCTCATTGCCCCTCACCGCTCCCTCAGCCTTACGTCAGTCCGCAATCTGCACCCACTGACCGGCTCTGTGCCCGCATCCCTGTATCAGTCTTGAAACTAATCGACTTGTCCCACACTCTCCCCTCAAATCAGTGTCAGACTCCAAAGTGAATCTGCTGCATTACTCTCTCTCACAGAGCAAGACCTGTCGGCAAACTAATCCGAGTCTGCCTCCTTCTCCCCAAAGTCATCAAAATAATTCCACTGCATGTCCAAATCCCCACAACCCTTCGTCAGTCACCAAAATAATTCCACTGCATGTCCAAATCCCCACAACCCTGCGTCAGGCACCAAAATAAACCCCAGAGGCCATTGACAATCGCCAAAATATTTTACTGCCCTGTCCCGCTGCAGACACATACCGCTCCCTAAACATACTCCCCTTGTATCATCCTCTCCCGACAAAAAATTCCATCACCCCGCTTTCTTCCCACAAACCTATTTCAGTTCGTAAACTAATCCCATGTTCTCCCCACAGGACAGTGTCAATCCCCATCTCCGAGCCCACAGATCAGTCCAAATCTCACCCGGTCGTGCACTGACCAATCCAGTAAACGAGGTTTTGGCGGACAAGAGAGCGGGAAACAAAACTCTGTAAAATTAAATTCCTTTGATTAATGCTGAGAATCGAAAACTATTTACGGAAGAGTGTGATGGGACGGTATGGATGGAGGTTCTCACTGTGACTGAGCCCGGGAATATTTTTTGGGAAGAGGTGGAGGGAGATTCACTCTGTGTCTGACCCCGGTAGTGTGTGATTGGATAGTATAGAGGGAGCTTCACTGTGTCTCTGGCCCGGGAATGTTTCATTGGACCGTGTGGATGGAGCGTCACTTTGCCGTCCCCAGGCAGTGCGTGATTGGACGATGTGGAGGGATGTTCAGTCTGTGTCTTCCCCCTAGAATGTGTGACGAGCTGGTGGGGAGGGAGCTTCGCTCTGTGTCTGACGCCGGGATTGTGAGACGGGAGTGCATTGTGCGTTTTCATTCTGTGTCGGACCCCGCGGGTGTGTGATGATTTCTGTGCGACTGTGGGATCTTCTCGTGCTGTGACACATACCGCTTCATCCCTTGAATTGATTTCCAGCAGCCTTGAATCAAGGTTTGAACATTCTTGAATCGCTCTGCGGAAAGATGTTTCAAACGTGGATACGAAATAACACCGGTCTTTATTTGTGACCCAGTCCTCGGAACACGTTTGCTCTGGAAAACAGGAACAAGGAACAGTGAGACTCCCTTCGTTCCCTCCCTCCCTTCAGAGAGAATCTCCCTTCTCACTTTCCCATCACACACACCCGGTGTGCCACACAGAGTGAACTTCAATCCATGCGTTCTCATCACGTACAGCTGAGGTTAAGAACAGAGTGAATCTCACCACACACCGTCCAATCAAACATTAACAAGGATCAGGCACAGGGATGTTCCCCCAAACCATCCATCACACACTCCCGGGGTTAAAACACAGACTGAATCGCGTACCACACTGTCCTATCGCACATTAACAAGGATCAGGCACAGTGAACTTCCCCCAAACCATCCATCACACACTCCCGGGGTCAAGACACAGAGTGAATCGCGTACCAAACTGTCCTATCGCACACACCCGGGGAGAAACACAGAATGAAGTTCCGTCCACAACGTCCCATCACAGATTCACAGGATCGGGCACAGAGTGAAGATCCCTCCACATCATCCATCGTAGAGACTCCCATCAGGCACAGATTGAGGCTACCTTTCCCCCCTCCCCTGATACACTCACGCTGTCAGACACAGACTGATGCTCTCTCCACATCACCCCATCACACACTCAGTGTTTCACAAGCAGAGCGATGCTCCCTCCACACCGTCCGATCACAGACCCCTCGATCAAACACGGAGTGAAGCTCACTCCACTGCGCCTCGTCACACAGCCTCTGGGTCGGTCACAGGGTGGAGTTCCCCCACACTCTTCCATCGCACACACCCGGGATCAGACACAAAGTGATTTTCCCTCCACACTGTCCCATCACACACTCTGAAGCTGAGACACGCAATGAAACTACCTCGGCACCGTCCCATCACAGGCACCCGGAGTCAGTTATAGAGTGAAGGTCCCTGCTGGCCATTAAATCACAAACATCCTAACTGGGCAGACACAAATTCGGGTTCCATCTACAATGTCGTGTCACACATTCTCGAGGACAGTCAGAGAATGAAGCTCTTGTCCCTCGGTCCCATCATACTCCCCCAGTGTCAGACACAGAGTGATGCTCCCTCCACACTGTCCCATCATACTCTCCCAGTGTCAGACACAGAGTGATGTTCCTTCCACACTGTCCCATCATACACTCCCAGTGTCAGACACAGAGTGATGCTTCTTCCACTCTGTCCCATCATACTTCCCAGTGTCAGACACAGAGTGATGCTTCTTCCTCACTGTCCCATCATACTCTCCCAGTGTCAGACACAGAGTGATGCTACTTCCACACTGTCCCATCATACTCCCCCAGTGTCAGACACAGAGTGATGCTTCTTCCACACTGTCCCATCATACTCTCCCAGTGTCAGACACAGAGTGATGCTACTTCCACACTGTCCCATCATACTCCCCCAGTGTCAGACACAGAGTGATGCTCCCTCCACACTGTCCCATCATACTCTCCCAGTGTCAGACACAGAGTGATGTTCCTTCCACACTGTCCCATCATACACTCCCAGTGTCAGACACAGAGTGATGCTTCTTCCACTCTGTCCCATCATACTTCCCAGTGTCAGACACAGAGTGATGCTTCTTCCTCACTGTCCCATCATACTCTCCCAGTGTCAGACACAGAGTGATGCTACTTCCACACTGTCCCATCATACTCCCCCAGTGTCAGACACAGAGTGATGCTCCTTCCACACTGTCCCATCACACTCTCCCAGTGTCAAACACAGAGTGATGCTACTTCCACACCGTCCCATCATACTCTCCCAGTGTCAGACACAGAGTGATGCTACTTCCACACTGTCCCATCATACTCTCCCAGTGTCAGACACAGAGTGATGCTACTTCCACACTGTCCCATCATACTTCCCAGTGTCAGACACAGAGTGATGCTTCTTCCACTCTGTCCCATCATACTCTCCCAGTGTCAGACACAGAGTGATGCTTCTTCCACACTGTCCCATCATACTCTCCCAGTGTCAGACACAGAGTGATGCTACTTCCACACTGTCCATCATACTCTCCCAGTGTCAGACACAGAGTGATGCTCCTTCCACACTGTCCCATCACACACGACCGGGGTCAGCCTCAGACTGAAGATTTCACCCCACCACACTATCACACACTCCTTGGGGCCAACATGGAGTGAAGCTCCCTGTGCACTCTCCCATCATACAGCCCTGCCGACAAACACAGAGCGAAACTCCCTCCACACTACCCTATTACACCTGTTCGTGATCAGTGAGGAAATTGTGTACAGTTCTGGTCAACGAATAATCGAAAAGATGTCAACAAAATAGAGACAGTACAGATCATTTACTAGAATGTTACCTGGGTTTCCGCACCAAAGTTACAGAAAAAGGTTAAACAAGTTAGGTCTTTATTCTTTGGAGTGTAGAGTGTAGAGTGTAGAGTGGAGCAGGTTAAGACCTACAAGTATCTGGGAGTACAGTTAGACGAGAAGCTAGACTGGACTGCCAACACAGATGCCTTGTGCAGGAAGGCACAGAGTCGACTGTACTTCCTTAGAAGGTTGGCGTCATTCAATGTCTGTAGTGAGATGCTGAAGATGTTCTATAGGTCAGTTGTGGAGAGCGCCCTCTTCTTTGTGGTGGCGTGTTGGGGAGGCAGCATTAAGTAGAGGGACGCCTCACGTCTTAATAAGCTGGTAAGGAAGGCGGGCTCTGTCGTGGGCAAAGTACTGGAGAGTATAAAATCGGTAGCTGAGCGAAGGGCGCTGAGTAGGCTACGGTCAATTATGGAAAACCCGAACATCCTCTACATAGCACCATTCAGAGACAGAGAAGCAGTTTCAGCGACAGGTTGCTATCGATGCAATGCTCCTCAGACAGGATGAAGAGATCAATACTCCCCAATGCTATTCGGCTTTACAATTCAACCGCCAGGTGTAAGATATGTTAAAGTGCCGGGGTTAGGACTCAATGTATTTAAGTAAACTACTTAAGAACTTTTTAAAAGCTATTATTAATGCTTTTTGAGAGAGTGATTTAGATGCATATCATATTTTTCCTGAGTTAAGTATTGTATGTAATTAGTTTTGCTACAACAAGTGTATGGGACATTGGAAAGAAATGTTGAATTTCCCCATGGGGATGAATAAAGTATCTATCTATCTATCTGTCTATAAATCTATCTATCTATCTAGAAGGTTGACGGCGGACTTGACAATGAATTTAAAATTATGAGGGGGATAGACAGAGTTGACGTGTATAAGCTTATCCCATTGAGAGTAGGAGAGATTCAAACAAGAGGACATGAGTTGGGAATTCAGGGGAAAAACACACATGACGCCCCCCCCCCCCCAACAAAACGCACTCATTCAGCCCCTCTTCCCACCATAGTTTCCCATCAGAGGCACACTGTGTCAAACACAGAGTCCTATCAGACAGACACGGGCTGAGTCACAGATTTAAGCTCCTTGCACACCGTCCGATCACACACTCACACGGTCTGACGCAGATTGAATCTCTCTCTCCACGGACCAATCACAGACCCCCGGGGTCAGACGTAAAGTGAAGCTCACTGCCTTTCGTGCACTCACACCGTACAGTCACACTCTTACGGGGTCAGATTCTGGGTGTTTCTCATTCCACACCGTCTCATCCCACACTCCTTGGGTCTGACAGAGTGAAGCTCCCTCCACACCGCCCCTCACACACTCCCTGGGTCAGAGAACAGAATTTTGATCTCTCCACAATGTCCAATCACACACGGCCTTGGTCAGACACAGAATGAATCTCTTCTCCACGGCTCCATCACACACTCCAATTATCAGACACAAAAGGAAACTCCCTCAGCGCACATTACAAATTTCAGAGGGAGAGTGATTCCCCCTGTACATCTTCTCAGCGCACCACACAGCAAAGTACCAGACACAGAAGTGAGCTGCCTCCAAACGGCCCCTTCCCACACTCACCGGGTCAAACACAGACTGAATCTCCCTCCATACCTTCTTTTCACACACTCCCGATGTCAAGCACAGAGCGACGCTTCCTCTCTCCATGCCTGCCCTGTGATGAGGAGCGGGTGAAAGAGGGGGATGATGTCTCACCTCTTCTGCTGGTCAATAATTCACAGATTTGAGCCTTGGTTTTGTTGACAGATCTGTACTTCGTTTCCATCTCAGTGAACTGGTGACGGACATCGCTCTGCCTTCGTTTGAGATCGGACAGATTAGAGTTGAGCGCAGAAAGCTTGGATTGGACGGTTGAGTTTATCTCAGGGCAGTTTCGGTCGGAGGTGATCTGAGACTGACGAACCTGTGATACTGCGAGAGATGGTGAAGGATGTTTAGCGTTTACAGTGACACGTGAGTCGGCGTCACGCTACCGAACGGGTCACAGAGAGTGTTGTGTCAGTGTTACGATGCTTTGGTGGCACAGTGAGAGGCGTCGGCGCCACCTCGGGGGTGGGGTGTCTATGTCACGCTGTGGGGTTTATCAATGTCCCGGTAAACGTTTTGTTGTTGTTACTATGGCGTTGTGCGTCAGTATCTTGCGGGGCATGTCCGAGTTGCTGTGAGGGATGTATCGTTGTCACGGTGGTAAGTGTGGATGTACCCAGGAGACAGGTGTACCGGGGTACAATGAAGTGTATCGCGATGTCAAGGGGACGAAAATGTCAAATAAGTGGCCTTGTGGTGTCAGGGTGTTTGGAGTATCTGTGTCATGGTGTGGGGTGTGCTGATCTCACAGAGAGGGGTATGTCTGTGTCACGGTGAGCGACGTGTCATGGCTACAGTGTGTGTGTGAGTGACACGCTGATGTGTGTGTTGGTGTCACGGAGAGTACTAATGTCGGTGTAATTGTGAATTAGAAGGTTTGCCTGTGTCAGGATGATGTGTGGGTAATTGCCTCAGTGAGTGGTGCATCTCTGTTATGTTGAGGGATGATACGGTCTCGGTAAGGGGTGTTAAAGTGACTTCTGAGTGTTTGTCACGATGCGGTGTGGAGCGGATTACGTTGAGGAGCGTGAAGTTGTCACGGTGTACGGTACCTCAGTGTCACTGTGAACTGTGTTTCGGTGTCAGAACGAGCTTGATTGTGTTACGGTAAAGGTCGTGTCCGTGTTGTGCTGAGGGGTTTTCGTCGGTGTTATGGTAAGGGGCGTGTCGGTGTCACTGTGGTGTTTTACAATAGCAATTCATTCCACTCTCTTTATTTACGGTCTGACTCCACCCTGAGCCCGTTCCACTCACTATGGATCGAGAGACCGACCACTATCACGATGAGGGCGGACGTAACTAGGCCGAGTAGGCAGATCGGACGGTGCGGTCTATTTCCGATCCTCACTTTCGACTTCCGTTCTTGCGCAGCTGTGGAGAGACCACACCAGCATAAGACCATAAGATATAGTAGCAGAATTAGGCGATTAGTACCATCGAATCTGCCCCGCCATTCAATTATGGGCCGAAGGAATTCTTCCAGTCATCCCAACTCCCCTCCCGACTGCAATACCCATTAATGCCCGGGCTAATCAAGAGCCTATCTGTCTCTGCACCCAATAATTTTGCTTTCACAGCCTCTCGTGGCAACAAATTCAACACATTTAACAGCCTCTGAACAAAGTAATTTCTCCGCATCTCAGTTTTAAAAGGACGTCGTTCAATCCGGAAATCGTGGCCACTTGTCCTAGAATCGCTTACCATTGGAAATAACATTTCCATATCTAATCTGTTCAGACTTTGAAGATTCAGTAAGCTTCTATGAGAGGCCCCCTCATTCTCCTGAACTCCAGGGAATACAGCCCAAGAGCTGCCGGATGTACCTCATACAAGGACCCTCTCATTCCTGTAGTCATTCTCCTGAATCTTCTCTGAACCCTTTCCAATGCCAATATTTATGAGAAGCCCAAAGCTGCACACAATACTCTCAGTGTGGTCTCACGAGTGCCTTTTGGTGCCTCAACATCACATCCCTGCTCTTATATTCTGTACCTGAATGTCAACATTTCATTCGCTTTCTTCACCACCAACTGAACTTAGGGGTTAACTTTTAGGGTCTCTTGCAAAACTACTCCCAAATGCCTTTGCAACTCTGCATGTTGAATTCTCTCACCATCTAAATAATAGTCTGCTTGGTTATTTCATCTTCCAAAGTGTATGACCATACACTTTCCAACATTATGTCTCATTTGCCTCTTCTTTGCCCATTCCCCTAAACTATCTGCGTCCCTCTGTAAGCTCTCTGTTTCCTCAACACTTCCCGCTCCTCCACCTATCTTTGTATCATCGACAAATTCTGCACAAGTCCATGAATCCCATGGTCCAGGTTACTGACAAACATCATAGAAATCAGCGGTCCCAACACCGACCCCTGTGGAGCTCCACTGCTAACCGGCAGCCACAATAGGATCCCTTCATTCCCACTCTCTCTTTTCTGCCGATCAGCCAATGCTCCACCCGTGCTAGTAACTTCCCTGTAATTCTACGGACTCTGATCTTCCTAAGGAGCCCCATGTGCGGCTCGTTGTCAAAAGCCTTCTGAAAATCCAAATACAATGTCGATTCCTCAAAGTTCATTGCTAGTGCCTCGGCCATCTCTCTGCCAACTACCTTCAGAACCCGAGGGTGCATTCCATCAGGTCCATGAGATTTAATCCCGTCGTCCAAGTCACTGACATGCTCAGTTACCTTCAGCCGTAATCGCTCAGAGTCCAAATTCCTGGACTCGGCAAAGGCTGAGAAGTGTCTGACTGATTCCCGAGGTGTTTTACTCTCTCCTACGCGATTGATTAAGTTGGAGTTCTGGGTGTTGTCTCCGTTAACTTCATTTGGGCGCTTGACTGGGTCCCTCAGGGGAGGCTTATCCGGAAGATTATGATACAGGGGATCCATGGGGAATTGGCCGTCTGGATTCAGAGTTTGTTGTTTTTCCAAAGTTGTATTACTGTTTGCCAGATTTGTTCTTTTCCCACACATCGGATACATGACGGACTAAACTCTTCCATTCTCCAGCCGGATCTGTGACTGATCTCTGTCGCATTGTTTTTTTTTTTTGGCAGATTTCAACATGATCCACAAGACCACCCATCTTCGTATCATGTGCAACTCACCAACACACCCGTCCACAAATTCATCGAGATAAGTTATATATAACCATATAACAATTACAGCACGGAAACAGACCATCTCGGCACTTCTAGTCCGTGCCGACGCTTACATTCAGCTAGTCCCAGTAGCCCGCACACAGCCCATTGCCCTACACTCCTTTCCTGTCCATATACCTATCCAATTTTACTTTAAATGACACAACTGAACTGCCCTCTACCACTTCTACTGGAAGCCCGTTCAACACAGCTACCACTCTCTGAGTAAAGACATTTCGTTCGCGCTACTCTTAATTTTTTGCTCCATAACTCTCAAATCATATCCTCTTGTTTGAATCTCCCCTACTCTCAATGGAAAAAGCCTATCCACGTCAACTCGATCTATCTCCCTCATTATTTTAAATACCTCTATCAAGACCCCCTCAACCTTCTACGCTCCAAAGAATAAAAACCTAACTTTTTCAGCAAGTCAGTGTAACTCAGGTGCTGAAACCCAGGTAACATTCTAGTAAATCTTCTCTGTACTCTCTCTATTTTGTTGATATCTTTCTTATAATTCGGTGAGCAGAACTGTACACAGTACCCCAAATTCGACCTTACTAATGCCTTGTACAATTTTAAATTTACATCCCAACTCCTGTACTCAATGCTCTGATTTTAAAATGCCAGCATACCAAAAGCTTTCTTCACCGCCCTATCCACATGAAATTCCACCTTCAGGGAACTATGCACCACTATTCGCACTATTCTACTGTATTCTTCAACGCCCTGCCATTAACGATGTATGACCTATTTGGATTATTCCTACCGAAGTGCAGCACCTCACACTTATCAGCATTAAACTCCATCTGCCATCTTTCAGCCCACTCTTCTAACTGGCCTAAATCTCTCTGGAAGCTTTGTAAACCTACTTCATTGTCCAGAACGCCACCTACCTTAGTATCATCTGCAGACTTACTAATCCAATTTACCACCCCATCTTTCATATCATTCATGTATATTACAAACAATATTGGACCCAATACAGATCCCTGAGGCACACCACCCGTCTACAGTTTCAACCCGATCATTTCTATACATCACAGACAGGAGGTGTAACGAGCTCCCAGAGTAGTGGTCTGGGCAGATGAATTAAAATTTGAAACACTTGGGCAAATAACATCTGACGCTTCCAAAATACTGTGAACTCTGACCTGTTTGTATAGTAGTTGGCATCCCTCCGGGTCCTGAGGCAATGGGAGGATCCTCGTCCTCATCGATGAGGGGATCGTCTCTTCGAAAGTTCACCTCTGAGTAGGTGGAGATCGGACCATCTGGGCGAGAGAGTCGGACAGGCAGGTCAGGGAGAGAATGAAGCAGGGTTTGAGAATGAGGGAGAGACTCGCGGAGAGAGAGAAGAGAGCAGAGGAGAGAGAGGGGTAAGCGATAGGGAGAGAGGTGTTAGCGGGGGAATGTGAAAGAGAGGGAGCAGAGAGTGTGGGAAAGGGGAGAGTGGGGAAAGGGAAGTAGCTGGAGGGGAATGTCAACGGAGAGAGCGGGAGGCGTAGAAGGGGAGAGATGTGGAATAGACAGAGAGAAGGGTTGGGAAAGGAAAGAGAACGTGAGTGTGGGAGAGGGAAATGAAATAAAGGAAAGAGAGGAAGAAAAGAGGATGAGAGGATCAGTGTGTGAGAGATAGGGGAAGAAAGAGGGAGGCAGAGGAGAGAGATAAGAGTGAGGGATGAGGGACTTGGATTTGAACGGGGAGAGGATTGCACACATTTTATAAAGTTCACGTTCCTCACTGACTCTTCCCACTCTCCTCCCTCCACGCCACTCTTCCCAAGGTGTTTCCTGCTCACCGACCATGCCACAGCACTCCCTGCTCTCGCACCACCCCCATCACACAACTCCCCTCCTCAGTGCCCCCAGTGTAACCCCCTCTCTCGATATTCCCACCACACAAAAAATCCCATGGCATTCCCTGCAAAGACCCAACCCAGAGCAACTCCCCATCTTGTTCCTCAGCCCTCCCTCTGTACCGCCATTGCTGTTGCTCTGCCTCCGCCTCGACCCTTCCCAGAGCGCTCTCCCTTCTCACTGACCCTCCCATAGAGCCCGTCTCTCATTCCTTTCCACAGACCTCCCTCTCTACCACCACGTCAGTTGCTCTGCCACCGCCTCGACCCTTCCCAGACCGCTCTCCCTTCTCACTGACCCTCCCATAGAGCCCGTCTCTCATTCCTTTCCACAGACCTCCCTCTCTACCACCACGTCAGTTGCTCTGCCACCGCCTCGACCCTTCCCAGACCGCTCTCCCTTCTCACTGACCCTCCCATAGAGCCCGTCTCTCATTCCTTTCCACAGACCTCCCTCTGTACAACACCGCCTGTTGCTCTGCCTCCACCCCGACCCTTCCCAGAGCGCTCCCTCCTCACCGACACTCCCATAGAGCCCGTCTCTCATCCAGTCTCGCACGCATTGCTCCTGACCTATTGTCTAACAGGGAACAATCAGGGTTAACTGTGAGCTTGGGATGACATTGCTCGACAGGAAAATTCACATCAGCTGAACAGTGTCAAACCAACAAAGTGAAACTGACCTGCATTCGTCCGGACCCGGGGAACAGAGAGGGATTTGAAATGAAGTTCCACATACGATACATCAGGTTTAGCTGGGGACAGAACAGTGAGAGTCAGAAACAGGGCGAGGCTCCCTCCACACCGTCGCATCACACAGTCCCGGGGTCAGACACAGAGTGAAGCTCCCTCCACACCGTCGCATCACACACATCCGAGGTCAGACACAAAGTGATGCTCCCTCCACACCGTCGCATCACACACTCCCGGGGTCAGACACAGAGTGGTGCTCCCTCCAGATCGTCACATCACACACTCCCGCGGACAGACACAGAGTGAAGCTCCCTCCACACAGTCGCATCACACACATCCGAGGTCAGACACAAAGTGGTGCTCCCTCCACACCGTCGCATCACACACTCCGGGGATCAGACACAAAGTGAAGCTCCCTCTACACCCCCCATTACACACTCCCTGGGTTAGAAAGAGATAGAAACTCCCTCACTCCATTTCTGCCCTACTCACCTCCCGATGGAGACGGTGAGTCCGGTTTTACAGGGTTCTTTTTCATGTAAGCCTCGCTCTTGTCCATACTGTCGAGCGAACTCTGTGTCTCTGTGCTCAGCGAGGGGAAATAACCGTTATCAGAGGAAGCCCGTGTTGATAAGTGGATCAGGACGACACCAACAAACACTGGATGAGCAGCTGATGAAAAGAGGAGCCAAGAGCAGAGGGAGGAAGCGCTGGGGAAGAGGGAGATTGAGGGTGTGAGAGGGGGTGGTCTGTATCGATGAGTGTGGCGCGGGGAGAGAGTGTTGCGAGTGGGGAGAAACAGAGGGAGGGAGAATGAGGGGAAGGTTAGGGTTTGGCGGAGAGAGTCGTGAATTACTGGGGTCAGAAAAGGTTATCACTGAAAGAAAGGGAGGGCAAGAACTGGAAGGGAATGGAGAGAGGTGTTAGAAATAGAGAGGGAGGATTGTTGGAGAGATTCAATTTCGCCACTCTCTCCAGCTCTCTGCTTTTTCATCCACTCCCTCTCTCTCCTCTGCCTTTCTATCTCACATCCTCCACTGAAAGCAAGGGGGGAGTGAAAGTAAAAGGGGGCTTTTAAAATGGGGGTGCGGGTAGTGGATAGCGGTGCGGAGGCGATGTACTGCAGCGGTTGTGTGTGTGTGTGTGAGAGAGAGAGAGAGAGAGAGAGAGAGAGAGAGAGAGAGAGAGAGAGAGGAGAGAGAGAGAGAGAGAGAGAGAGAGAGAGAGAGAGAGAGAGAGAGGAGAGAGAGAGAGAGAGAGAGAGGAGAGAGAGAGAGAGAGAGAGAGAGAGAGAGAGAGAGAGAGAGAGAGAGAGAGTCCCTCGGCACCGGCCGATCAAACACTCCCGGGATCAGACATTAGTGCAGCTCTTCCACACCGGCCCATTGCACAGTCCCGCGGTCAGACACATAGCTAATCCGACGCTTCACAGTCCGATAACACAGCTACGGATTCAGAAACAGATCAAAACTCCCTCTTCACTCCCTCCCTGCCTGACACCACTCAGCAGTTTTTCAAAGTTCCTCAACAGTGTGAACAGTCTTCAACAGTGTGTCTGTCTCAGAGATAATAAGTGTGTGTGTAAGGTCAGAAGCAGAACAGTGGATGGAGGGGTAGGAAAAGTAGGGCTATGCAAGGGAGGTGAGTTTGCAGTCACTGGGAAAAAGCGGTGAGAAAACAGATGACCGGCCGGTACACACAGAGACGTACACAGATCTTGACGTACACAGAGACGGAGGGATCTTGATTCTGTGTCTGTACCCGGGGAATGTCTGATGGGACGATGTGGAGGAAGATTCACTCTGTGTCTGTCCCCGGGAATGTGTGATGGGACGGTGTGGAGGGAGATTCACTCTGTGTCTGAGCACGGGAGTGTGTGATGGGACTGTGCGGAGGGAAATGCACACTGTGTCTGACCCAGGGAGTCTGTGATGGGACGGTGTGGAGGGACATTCACTCTGTGTCCGAACACGGGAGTGTGTGATGGGACGGTGTGGAGGGAGATTCACTCTGTGTCTGACCCCGGGAGTGTGTGATGGGACGGTTGTGGAGGGAGATTCACTCTGTGTCTGCCCCGGGAGTGTGTGATGGGACGGTGTGGAGGGAGATTCACTCTGTGTCTGACCCCGGGAGTGTGTGATGGGGACGGTGTGGAGGGAGATTCACTCTGTGTCTGACCCCGGGAGAATGTGGTAGGACGGTGTGGAGGGTGTTTCTCAGTGTGTCTGTCCCCCGAAGATGGAGTGGAGTTAGTGTTACTCTGGTGTGAATATATCACACATCTCAATTCCTCAGTTGAATTTATTTCAAGATGCTTTGGAGCAGATTTAGAACTATGTTGCTTCGCCCCATCGTCTGCTCTGAAAAATGGAACAATAAACAGTGAAGCTCTCTCCTCAGCGTCAATTACATCCGCGGGTAGTCAGACACAGAATGGGAATCCTTTCACTCATGACAATCACACATTCCAGGCGTCAGGTGTAAAGTGAATATCTCTCCGAACCATCCGAGTCCGGCGGCTAGAAACAGAGTGAAGCTCCTCATGCACTTCCATCAAATTATCCCGTTGGCAGACATACAGAGATGTTTCCAACACATTCTCCCAAAACACATTCCCGGTATCAGACACAGAGTCAAGATCCCAAAACACTGTCCCAGCACATACAAACTGCGCTAGAAAACAGAGTAAAGTTGCTTCCACACCGTCCAATTTCACACTCCCGGGGTCAGACACAGAATGAATCTCCCCCTTCACTCCCTCTCTCCCTCTCACCAATCACCAGTTTTTTAGCATTCCTGTAGACTCCAACAGTGTGTTTGTCTCAAAGATAATGTTTTTGTGAGACCAGAGATAGAACACAGGAGGGTGGGGGAGTGGAAAGAGGGCTGTGGACAGGTGGTGTGTTTCCAGTCACTGGGAGGAAATGGTGTGAAACCACACGACCGGCCTGTACACACAGAGACGTAGAGAAGCCCAGAAGCGAGAAATCGATATCCGGTGTACGTGAGCAGCAGTAGCACCAACGTTGTGCAAGGAGTTGACCCCGTGCTGAACCCGAGAGTGTGTGATGGGTGGGGGGGGGGGGGGGGGGGTGGATGGAGGTGTGGAGAGTTAGTCACAGTGTCTGACAACTGGAGTGTGTAATGGGACGGTTTGGATGGCGATTCAACATGTGTCTGACCCCGGGAGTGTGTGATAGGACGGTGTGGAGGGAGATTCACCCTGTGTCTGACCCCGGGGAGTGTGTGATGGGACGGTATGGAGGGAGATTCACTCTGTGTTTGACCTCGGGAGTGTGGGATGGGACGCTGTGAAGGGAAATTCAGTCTGTGACTGACCCCAGGAGAATGTGGTAGGACGGTGTGGAGGGAGTTTCTCAACGTGTCTGACCCCAGAAGTATGAAATGGGATGGAGTGGAGGGAGTGTCACTCTGGTGTGACTATATCACACATCTCAATTCCTCATTTTAATTTATTCCAGGACGCTTTGGAGCAGTGTGAGAACAAAGCTGCTTCGCCCCATCGTTTGCTCTGAAAAAAACAGGAAAATTGAAACAGTGAAACTGTCTCCTCAGCGTCAATTACATCCGCGGGTTGTCAGACACAGAATGGGGATCCCTTCACACCGGCCCATCGCAATTCCAGGCGTCAGGTGTAAAGTGAAGATCCCTCCGAACCGTCTGATCACACAGATTCGGCCGGTAAAGACAGACTGATACTCCTTATGCACTCTCCATCAAATTATCCTGTTTGCAGACATACATAGAAGTCGCTAACACACTCTCCCAAAACACATCCCCGGGATCAGACACAGCGTCAAGTTTCCAAAACACAGTCCCAGCACATACAAACTGCGCTAGAAAACTGAGTAAAGTTGCTTCTACACAGTCCAATTTCACATTCCCGGGGTCAGACACAGAACGAATCTCCCTCTTCACTCCCTCTCTTCCTCTCACCAATCACCAGTATTTCAGCGTTCCTGTCATCTCCAAAAGTGTTTCTGTCTCAGAGATAATAAGTTTGTGTGAGACCAGAGATAGAACAGAGGAAGGTGGGGGAGTGGAAAGAGGGCTGTGGAGGGGTGGTGAGTTTGCAGTCACAGGGAGGAAATGGTGTGAAACCACACGACTGGCCTGTACACACAGAGACGTAGAGAACCTGAGAAGCGATAAATCGATATCCGGCGAAAGTGAGCAACAGTAACTCCAACGTTGTGCAACGAGTTGACCACGTGTCTGGCCCCGGGAGTGTGTGATGGGACGGTACAGAACTCAGAACGGAAAACAATACCGCACATTACAGTCCCTGCAGCCCACAATGTTGTCCCGACTGAGTCTCCACCACAAACTCAGGCAGTGCATTCGACGCACCAACCATGCTCTGAGTATAAAACCTTCCTCTAATATCCCCCTTGAACTTTGTTCCCCTTACCTGAAACCCATGTCATCTTGTATTGAGCAGTGGTGACCTGGGCGCTGGCTGTCCACTCTATCTTATCCTCTTAATATCTTGTACACCTCTAAACAGGTCCCCTCTCATCCTACATCTGTCCAGAGAGTAAAGCCCTAGCTCCCTTCATCTCTGCTCATAATGAATACACTCTAAACCAGGCAACATCCTGGTAAATCTCCTCTGTACACTTTCCAATGATTCCACATCCTTCCTATAGTGAGGCGAGCAGAACTGGACACAGTACTCCAAGTGTGGGCTAACCTGTGTTTTACAGAGCTGCATCAATAAGCCGCGACTCTTAAACTCTATCCCTCGGCTTATGGAAGCTAACACTCCATTGGTTGCCTTAACGACACTATCTACCCGTGAGGCAACTTCCAGGATTCTGTGGACATGTACCCCGGGATCCCTCTGCTCCTCCACACTTCCACGTATCCTGACATTTACTTTCTACTCTGCCTTGGAGTTTGTCCTTCCAAAGTGTCCCGCCTCACACTTCTCCGGGTTGAACTCCATCTGTCACTTCTCAGCCCCCTTCTGCATCCTATCAATGTCTCTCTGCAATCTTCGGGATTTTTCTACACTGTCTACAAAACCACCAACCTTTGTGTCGTCTGCAAACTGCCAGCCAGCCCTTCTACCCCAACATTAGGTGGTTAATAAAATCACGCAATGTAGAGGTCCCAGAACGGACACCTGCGGGACACCACTCGTCACAGCCTTCCAATCCGACTGTACACATGCTCCACAACACACTGCTTTCTGCAGCCAAGCCAATTCAGAATTTACCTCGAAAAACCTATCGCATGCCTTCTGACTTTCAGAATAAGCCTACCTTGTAGAACCTTTTAAAATGCCTTTCTAAAATCCATGCAGATTTTACATCCACTGTGCTGCCTTCATCTATATGCCTGGTCACGAAGAACGCTATCAGCCATGTTAGACACGAACTGCCCTTCGCACAGCTTTGATGACTGTCCCGGATCAGACCCTGATTCTCTAAAGGCCCACAGATCAAATACCTAAGAGTCCTTTCCATCAGTTTTCCCACCACAGACGTCAGGCTCACAGGGCTATAATTACCCAGACTATCCCTACTAATGTTTTTCAAGAAGGGGACAGCATTTGCCTCCCTGCGATCTTCCGGTACAACTCCAGTGGACAACAAGGACATGAAGATCCGAGGCAGCGGCTCAGTAATCTCTCCCCTCGCCTCGTCGAGCAGCTTAGGGAATATTACGTCAGGCCCCGCGGATTTATCCGTACTAAAGTATTCAATACTTTCTGAATAAGCCTACCGTGTGGAAACGTGTCAAATGCCTTTCTAAAATACATGTATATCACATCCACTGCACTACCCTGATCTATATGCCTGGTCTTCTCCTCAAAGAACTCTATCAGGCTTGTTAGAAACGACCTGCCCTTCATCAGGCTATGCTGACTGTCCCTGATCAGACCATGATTATCTAAATGCCCATAGCTCCTATCTCTAAGAATCTTTTCAAACAGCTTTCCCACCACAGACGTAAGGGTCACTGGTCTATAATTACCCGGACTATCCCTACTAACCTATTTGAAGAAGGGGACAACAGGCGCCTCCTTGCAATCCTGCGGTACCATTCCCGTGGACAACGAGGACTTAAAGATCCTAGCCGGAGTCTCAGGAAAGTTTTCCATCGACTCGTGGAGCAGCCTAGGGTCTATTCCTTCAGGTCCCGGGGTATTATACACACTAATGTATTTTAACAACACCAACGTCTACTCTCCCTTAATATCAACGTGCACCAGAACATCAAACTCACTCATTTTGTCCTTCACATTAGTGAATACTGAAGACAAGTCACTATTGAGGACCTCGCTCTATTCCACAGCCTCCAGGAACATCTTACCACATTTGTCTCTAATCAGAGCTATTTTCACTCCTCTGAACTTATCGTTCTTCACATAATTGAAGAGTTCCTTGGCGTTTTCCTTTACGCTACTCGCCAAGGCCGTCTCATACCCCCTTCGTGCTCTCCTCAGTTCCTTCCTAAGCTCCTTTCTTGCTACCCAATATTCCTCAATAGACCCATCTGATCCTTGCTTGCTAAACCTCATGTATGCTGCCAACTTCCACATGACTAGATTCTCCAACGCACTTGTCTCCATCTTGCCTTCACTCTACCATTCTTTATCTTCCTCACTGGAACAAATTTAACCCTAACATCCTGCAAAAGATCCCTAAACATGGAACAAAAATGTCCATGGTACATTTCCCAGAAGAAACATAATACAATTCACACACATATGTCCTAAATTTATAGCCTCATAATCTGTCGTTCCCCACTTAAAAATGTTCTCTGTCCTCTCTGCTTTTCACCTTTTTACATGAGGCAAATGGAGGCAGTTAAACATGTTGTCTGAAACCGGTAGTGTGTAATGGGACGGCGTGGCGGGAGATTCACCACATGTCTGACCCCGGGAGTGTGTGATAATACGGTGTGGAGGGATCTCCACCATGTGTTTGAATCCGGCAATATGTGATAAGAAGGTAAGGAGAGTGGTACAATGCTTCTCTGACCCAGGAGTGTGTAATGGGACACATTGGAGGGGGCTTCACTCTGTGTCTGACCCCGGGAGTGTGTGATGGGACGGTGTGGAGGGAGATTCACTCTGTGTCTGACCCCGGGAGTGTGTGATGGGACGGTGTGGAGGGAGATTCACTCTGTGTCTGACCCCGGGAGTGTGTGAAGGGACGGTGTGGACGGAGATTCATTGTGTGTCTGACCCCGGGAGTGTGTGATGGGACGGTGTGGGGGGAGATTCTCTCTGTGTCCGACCCCGTGAGTGTGTGATGGGTCGGTGTGGAGGGGGAATCGCTCAGTCTCCGAACTGGAAGTGTGTGACGGGGCCGTATGTGGAGAGCTTCTTAGTGTGACAGACACCGGGAGTTTGTGATGTGGCGTTGTGGAGGGAGCTGCTCTGTGTGTCGAACACGTAAAGTATGAAATGGTATGGATTGTAGGGATCTTCAGTCTGGTATGTACGTATGTTCTGTGTGACTCGCACATACCTGTTCCTCTTTTGAATGTATTTCAAGACGCTTTGAAAGACAGTTAGAACAATGGTGCCTCGACCCATCGACCTTTCTGGAAAATAGGACTCTCTGCACACCGTCCATTACATCCGCCGGTTGTCAGACACGGAATGGGGATGCTTTCACAACGGGCCATCACACATTCCCGGCGTCAGTTGTAAAGAGAAGATCCCTCCGAACCACCCGATCACACAGACTCGGCGATTTAGAGACAGAGTGAAGCTCCCTCTGCACTCTCCCATCAAATCGTCCTGTTGACAGACTTAAAGTAAAATTCCCGAAACACTCCCCCAAAACTCATTCCCGGGATCAGAATTAGTGTCAAAGCACAGTCCCAGCACAGACAAACAGCTTTAGACACAGAGTAAAGTTGCTTTCACACCGTCCCCTCTCAAACTACCGAGGTCAGACAGAGAGTGTAGCTCCCCCTACTCCGTCCCATCTCAAACTCCCGAGGTCCGACACACAGTGTAGCGCACTCCACACAACCCCATTACACAAACCCCGGGTCGAGCTCGAACTGAAGCTCTCTCCGCAGTGTCCCCTCACACACACCCTGGATCAGACACAGAGAGAAACTTCGTACACACCGTCCCATCACACACTCCGGGGCCAGACACAGAGTGAAGCTCCGTCTACTCCGTCCCAATACACAGCACCCCGGGTAAGACACAGTGTGAATCTCCCACAACACCGTTAGAACACACACTTGCGCAGTCAGATATGGAGTGAAGCTCCACTGCGCACGGTCCCACTGCTATGTCCAGGGGTCGGAACCAAAGTGAATGTGCGTCGAGTCCGCCCCAGCGCACAGTCCCTCGGTTAGACAAAGAGTGAAGCTCCCCTCTACCCCGTCACATCACACACTCCAGGGGACAGACACAGAGTCAATCTGCCGCCTCACAGTCCTATAACACAGCAACCGATTCAGAAAGAGAGCTAATTCCACCCCCCCACTCCCTCTCGCCCCTCTCACCAATCACCAGCACTTCAGCGTTCCTGTAGTCTCCAATAGTGTATCTGTCTCAGAGATAATAAGTCTGTGAGAGACCAGAGGTAGAACTGAGGAGGGAGGGGGAGGGGAGTAAGGGCAGTAACGGGGGTGAGTTTGCAGTGACTGGGAGAAAACGGCGTGAAACCACACGACCGGCCTGTACACGCAGAGACGTAGAGAAGCTAAGAACCGAGAGATCGATATCCGGTGAAAATGAGCAGAAATAACACCTACAGTGTGCTTGGAGGTTGACCATGTGTCTGACCCCGGGGTGCTTGATTAGCCGGTTTGCAGTGAGCATCACTCCATGGGTCTGACCCATGGAGTGTGTGATGGGACGGTGAGGAGGGAGATTCACTCTGTGTTTGACCCCGGGAGTGTTTGATGTGACGGTGAGAACGGAAATTCTCTCTGTGGCTGACTCCGGGAGGTGTGATGAGACAGCATGGAGGGAGATTCACTCTGTGTTTGACCCCGGGAGGTGTGATGGGACGGTGTGGAGGGAGATACACTCTGTGTCTGACCCCGGGAGTGTGCGATGGGACGGTGCGGAGGGAGATTCACTCTGTGTCTGACCCCGGGAGTGTGCGATGGGACGGTGCGGAGGGAGATTCACTCTGTGTCTGACCCCGGGAGTGTGTGATGGGACGGTGTGGAGGGAGATTCACTCTGTGTCTGACCACCGGAGTGTGTAATGGGACGTTGTGGAGGAAGATTCACTCTGTTTCTGACCAAGAGAGTGTGTGATGGGACGGTGTGGAGGGAGCTTCACTCTGTGTCTGACCACCGGAGTGTGTAATGGGACGTTGTGGAGGAATATTCACTCTGTTTCTGACCAAGGGAGTGTGTGATGGGACGGTGTGGAGGGAGCTTCACTCTGTGTCTGACCCCGGGAGTGTGTGATGGGACGGTGTGGAGGGAGCTTCACTCTGTGTCTGACCCCGCAAGTGTGTGATGGGACGGTGTGGAGGGAGATTCACTCTGTGTCTGACCCTAGTAATCTGCGATGGGTCGGTGTGGAGGGAGAATGACTCTGTCTCTGACTCCGTGCGTGTGTGATGGGACGGTGTGGGGGGAGATTCACTCTGTGTCTAAAACCGCGTGTGTTTTATGGGTCGGTGTGGAGGGGGAATCGCTCTGTCTCCGAACTGGAAGTGTGTGATTGGACCGTGTGTAGAGAGCTTCTCAGTGTGACAGACACCGGGAGTTTGTGATGTGGCGGTGTGGAGGGAGCTGCTCTGTGTGTCGAACACGTAAAGTATGAAATGGTATGGATTGTTGGGATCTTCATTCTGGTATGTACGTAAGTTCTGTGTGACTCGCACATACCTCTTCCTCTTTTGAATGTATTTCAAGACGCTTTGAAAGAGCGTTAGAACAATGGTGCCTCGCCTCATCGACTTTTCTGGAAAATAGGAATCTCTCCACACCGTCCATTACATCCGCCGGTAGTCAGACACAGAATGGGGATCCTTTCACAACGGGCCATCACACATTCCCGGCGTCAGTTGTAAAGAGATGATCCCTCCGAACCACCCGATCACACAGACTCGGCAGTTCAGAGACAGAGTGAAGCTCCCTCTGCACTCTACCATCAAATCGTCCTGTTGACAGACTTAAAATAAAGTTCCCGAAACACTCCCCCAAAACACATTCCCGCGATCAGAATTAGAGTAAAAGCACAGTCCCAGCACAGACAAACAGCTTTAGACACAGAGTAAAGTTGCTTTCACACCGTCCCCTCTCAAACTCCCGAGGTCAGACAGAGAATGTAGTTCCGTCTACTCCGTCGCAATACTCAGCACCCCGGGTAAGACACAGTGTGAAGCTCCCTCCACACCGTTAGATCACACACTTGCGGGGTCAGATATGGAGTGAAGCTCCACTGCACACGGTCCCCCTACTCTGTCCCGGGGTCAGACACAGAGTGAATCTCCCTCCACACCGACCTGTCACACACTCCCGTGGTCAGACACAGAGTGAATCTCCCTCCACACCGTCCCATTACAAACTCCCGGGGTCAGACACAGAGTGAATCTCCCTCCACACCGACCTGTCACACACTCCCGGGGTCAGACACAGAGTGAATCTCCCTCCACACCGTCCCATTACACACTCCCGTGGTCAGACACAGAGTGAATCTCCCTCCACACCGACCTGTCACACACTCCCGGGGTCAGACACAGAGTGAATCTCCCTCCACACCGACCCATTACACACTCCCGGGGTCAGACACAGAGTGAATCTCCCTCCACACCGACCTGTCACACACTCCCGGGGTCAGACACAGAGTGAATCTCCCTCCACACCGACCTGTCACACACTCCCGGGGTCAGACACAGAGTGAAGCTCCACTGCGCACGGTCTCACCACTCTCACCAGGGGTCGGAACCAAAGTGAATGTGTGTCCAGTCCTCCCCAGCGCACAGTCCCTCGGTCAGACAAAGATGGAAGCTCCCCTCTACTCCGTCCCATCACACACTCCAGGGGACAGACACAGAGTCAATCTGCCGCCTCACAGTCCTATAACACAGCAACGGATTCAGAAAGAAACCGAATCCCACCCCTCACTCCCTCTCTCCTTCTCACCAATCACCAGCACTTCAGCGTTCTTGTAGATTCCAACTGTTTGTCAGTCTCAGAGATAATAAGTCTGTGAGAGACCAGAGGTAGAACTGAGGAGGGAGGAGGAGGGGAGTAAGGTCTGAGAAAGGGGTGAGTTTGCAGTCACTGGGAGAAAAGGTCGTAAAACCACACGACCGGCCTGTACTCGCAGAGACGTTGAGAAGCTAAGAACCGAGAGATCGATATCCGGTGGAAATGAGCAGAAATAACACCTACAGTGTGCGAGGAGGTTCACCATGTGTCTGACCCCGGGATTGTGCAATGGGACGTTGTGGAGGGAGCTTCACTCTGTGTCTGATCCCGGGAGTATGTGATGGAACGGTGTGGACGGGAGCTTAACCATGAGTGTAATCCCGGGAGTGTGTGATGGGACGGTGCGGAGGGAGATACACCCTGTGTCTGACCCTGGGAGTGTGTGATGGGATGTTCTGGAGGGAGCTTAACCATGTGCCTGACCCCGGGAGTGTGTGATGGGACGGTATACAAAATAGAACAGAAAACAGTACAGCACAGTCCAGGCCCTTCGGCCCACAATGTTGTGCCGACCCTTATACCATGCCTTCCATATAACAACCCACCGTAAATTCCTCCATTTACCTGTCTAGTAGTCTCTTAAATTTCACTAGTGTAACTGACTGAGGCAGTGCATTCCACGCATCAATAACTCACTGACTAAAAAAAGCTTCCTCTGACAGATTCTATCTCTAAGAAACATTTCCAACAGCCCTCCCACCACCGTCCAATCTCACCCGTCCGGGATCAGAACCAAAAAGAAGCTCCCTGCACACCATCGCATCACAGACTCCCGAGGTCAGACACAGATTGAATCTCTTTCCAGGGCGTCCGTGTAATCCCTGTTCGAGCTGATCACGTGTTGGTTAAGTGTTCTCTTTCGAAGTGGAAAAGGGAAAATGGTTGACCAAACGCCACGTTGAATAACAGGGTCTGGTTTTGCAGGAATTGACTTTTTTTAAAAATAGAACTTGTGAACGGTACTAACAATATAGCTGATTGTTTATCCAGATGTTAAGTTAGAAATTGTACACGTTTTGCTCTGATGATATTAGAGGTATGGATTTAAACCTTTGTAATTGTTACGTGTGATGAGAAAACCACGGGGAGATGGGGTCCAGAGTTGACCCCCTGTGAACTATGCTGCTAACGAGAGAGAGAGAGAGATAAAGAGGGAGAGAGGCACCACGCTGCACATGCTGATAATGAGAGAGAGAAACAAGGATTTAGAGTTATGGCTTCTTCGTTAATTGTTGACTTTACTTCCAGGGACTTTGCCTGCTTGTGTGAATCCCTGCTGACACAGCAGAGTGGATGCCAGGTGCCTGCTGAGAAAGGAGGGAGTGGCCTAGTTTGATGGACATGTTCAGCTGATGGATGGCTGGTACCTTGGCTGGGCAATTAACTGACGAGTCTGCTGAGACAGGAGGGAGTGGCCCAGTTTGATGGACATGATCAGTTGATGGATGGCTGGTACCTTGGCTGGGGAATTAACTGACGAGTCTGCTGAGACAGGGGGGAGTGGCCCAGTTTGATGGACATGTTCAGCTGATGGATGGCTGGTACCTTGGCTGGGCAATTAACTGACGAGTCTGCTGAGACAGGAGGGAGTGGCCCAGTTTGATGGACATGATCAGTTGATGGATGGCTGGTACCTTGGCTGGGGAAATAACTGACGAGTCTGCTGAGAAAGGAGGGAGTGGCCCAGTTTGATGGACATGATCAGCGGATGGATGGCTGGTAACTTGGCTGGGGAAATAACTGACGAGTCTGCTGAGACAGGGGGGAGTGGCCCAGTTTGATGGACATGTTCAGTTGATGGATGGCTGGTACCTTGGCTGGGGAAATAACTGACGAGTCTGCTGAGTCAGGGGGGAGTGGCCCAGTTTGATGGACATGATCAGTTGATGGATGGCTGGTACCTTGGCTGGGGAAATAACTGACGAGTCTGCTGGGACAGGAGGGAGTGGCCCAGTTTGATGGACATGATCAGTTGATGGATGGCTGGTACCTTGGCTGGGGAAATAACTGACGAGTCTGCTGAGACAGGAGGGAGTGGCCCAGTTTGATGGACATGATCAGTTGAAAGATGGCTGGTACCTTGGCTGGGGAAATAACTGACGAGTCTGCTGAGACAGGAGGGAGTGGCCCAGTTTGATGGACATGATCAGCTGATGGACGGCTGGTACCTTGGCTGGGGAATTAAGTGACGAGACTGCTGGGACAGGGGGGAGTGGCCCAGTTTGATGGACATGATCAGTTGATGGACAGCTGGTACCTTGGCTGGGGAAATAACTAACGAGTCTGCTGAGACAGGGGGGAGTGGCCTAGTTTGATGGACATGATCAGTTGAAGGACGGCTGGTACCTTGGCTGGGGAAATAACTGACGAGTCTGCTGAGACAGGAGGGAGTGGCCCAGTTTGATGGACATGATCAGTTGATGGATGGCTGGTACCTTGGCTGGGGAAATAACTGACGAGTCTGCTGAGACAGGGGGGCAGTGGCCTAGTTTGATGGACATGATCAGTTGATGGATGGCTGGTACCTTGGCTGGGGAAATAACTGACGAGTCTGCTGAGACAGGAGGGAGTGGCCCAGTTTGATGGACATGATCAGTTGATGGACGGCTGGTACCTTGGCTGGGGAAATAACTGACGAGTCTGCTGAGACAGGGGGGAGTGGCCCAGTTTGATGGACATGATCAGTTGATGGACGGCTGGTACCTTGGCTGGGGAAATAACTGACGAGTCTGCTGAGACAGGGGGGAGTGGCCCAGTTTGATGGACATGATCAGCTGATGGATGGCTGGTACCTTGGCTGGGGAATTAACTGACGAGTCTGCTGAGACAGGGGGGAGTGGCCCAGTTTGATGGACATGATCAGTTGATGGATGGCTGGTACCTTGGCTGGGGAAATAACTGACGAGTCTGCTGAGACAGGAGGGAGTGGCCCAGTTTGATGGACATGATCAGCTGATGGATGGCTGGTACCTTGGCTGGGGAAATAACTGACGAGTCTGCTGGGACACAGGCAGAAACGCCACTGGACTCTGAACGAGTGTTGTGCACCCGCAGGAAGGTGAGGGCTTGGAGGATCGATTCCGGGGAATCGGTCTGAAGCTCACAGTGTGTGAAGGCAGGCCGGTGGGGAACTTGTGTGTGTCCATCCTTGCCTGGGTGACGTCTACCACTGAAGACCGGTCTCGGCGGGAACGGAAGGGTCATAATCGGTGACCAGAACGGTACAACCGAACAAGAAGACAACGGAAGGTTTGCCTGCTTCAGCTGCTCATCTCCCGTTCGCTCTCTCTCTCTCCAACGGCACAATAGCAACTACCTCAACCCAAACTGATCTCTGCATTATTTTAAGGCTATTAATTTACCCCTAGACTACGATAGAGCTTGGTTTTGAATCTTATTCCTACACTTCTGTATTTATCATTGCTAACCTGTTTTATATGTATATTTGTATTTTCGATACTGTATTACTTAGGTTACTAATAAAAAGCTCTAGTTACAGTACAACCAGACTCCAACGTATCATTCCATTTCTGCTGGTTTGGTAACCCGGTCACGGGGTACGTGACACTTCCAAACATTAATAAATACAGCAAATAGAGGACTATCGAGTGTGCTCATGGATTCCGGAAGTGTTTAGTAATCTGATGGTGGAAGGGAAGTAACTTGGTTTAATTTGTTGAGTGCGGGTCGTCAGGCTCCTGTACCTCCTCCCCGATGGTACGAATGATGACAAGACATTTCCCGGGTGGTTAAGGTCCTCAGTAATGGATGCCGTCCCTCTTGAAGATGCCCTCAATGGACGGGAGTGTTTTGCCTGCGATGGAGTTGGCTGAGTCTGGAACCCTCTGCAGCCTCTGCCGACCCTGTGCGTTGCAGCCTCCACACCAGGCGGCGATGTGACAAACCAGAATGCTCTCCGCCGTACATCCGTAGAAACTCGCGTGTTTTCAATGACAGACCACATCACCTCAAACTCTTGGCGTTGTAATCCCTTCTGTAAAGAGAGAGATATGGACTGTGGTGAAGGTACGTGAAGAGTCAGGTCTAGAATACACTCAGACTCAGATTAGAAATAACCAAGACTAGAGTAAATAAATCCAAAGAGGAAATGAAACTCCTACGGTTGTGCACAGAGTGCTCAACACGAGTCTTTTAACTACAGACATTCCACGAAGGAATGTGCTTGGCAATGAATGGCAGTCTGAGTCTCAAATGGAAAGTAACACTCTCCATACTCCGGGGAATGGGAGCGGCGAACTTGGATGCACGTTCCCTTGTAGGTTAAACAGCATGCTGTTCCGGAAAGCCATCACCGCTGCAGTATGTGAACACCTCCTCAAGACTACCTCGAACAAATTGATTGTGCAAGTTAAAGTCCCCCATGATAACTGCTGTTCCATTCTTACATGCCTCAGATATTCCTCTGTTTCCTGCCTGTGACACTGTAATGATATTATTCGCCGTCCAATTGACAACTCACACCAGTGATTTTTTTCCCCTATACTATTCGTTATCTCTACCCAGATAGATTCAACATTCCGCTCCTTAGAACTTATGTCTTCTCTCACATTCACCCTGATCTCATAATTTATGAAGAGCACTACTGGAACACCTTGACCTTCCTACCTGTCCTTCTATATTACGTATTACCTGTATATTTAATTCCCAATCCTCTCCACCATGCAGCCCCTCTCTTCACTGGCCACTATCACTTCCCCTTTGTACCAATTTGTGCCTCAAGTTCACCGACCTTATTTGGAAAACGACGGCAATTCAGATAAAGTGTTTTTACACTCATTGTGCTTTTAAAAACATGTCATCTTTCTCTCTTTACACTTGAGGTTTCTTCGTTTCACTTCACTCCACTCTTATTTTTCTTTTTTTTAATCTTTTGATTTTACTTCACCTTTATCCACACTTGTCTGTTTTAATTTATTCAGACTCCGCCACTCTGTTGAACCCACCACCTACTATGTAGTTTAATTGCACAACCCTTGTTATGCGACTCGCTGGGATCCAGGTCCCATCACGGTTCAGGTGTAGCCCGTCCCATTGGAAGAACTCCCTTCTTCCCGGATACTGGGGCCAATTTCTCATGAATTCAAACCCACTTCTCACAAACCAATTCTTGAGCCATCGATTTACTTCTCGAATCTTCTTTACCCTCTGCCAATTTGCACGTAGCTCGGAAAGTAATCCTTTTCGGTTCTGCTTTTCAGGTTAGGCCCCTGCTGCTGAAATTCCCTCAACAGAACCTCTTCCCTCGCACGTTCTTTGTCCTAAATATATTTTAAATATTTGCAGTGATTTGGCCTCTACCGACGCCCGCTGCTGACAATTCCAGAAATCCACTCCTCTCTGGCTGAAGAAATTCCTCCCAATCTCCAGTCTAAATTGGCATCCTTCTATTCTGAATCCCCCCTGCATGTCTTAGTCTCCCTCAAGAGAGGAAACCTTCTCTCCCAGTCCCTGCACCGCGTTCATTTTTACATTGGATAGGTTTCAATGACGTCAATTACTTAAATATGTTGTAAGAAATGTCTAACTTGAAGATATTGTAAAAAGTGTGAGTATGAAGGAATATATATCAACTAATTTTTCAAAAGACCAGTCTACCTTCTTTAAATAGATCTAAAAAAGAAGAATTAATACCTTTATTTTTTCAAAATAAAAAAATGGATCACTCAATAAGGCTTAAAATAATTTCGATAAATTAAAATATATTTTTTTTTAAGATTAAAATATTACAGAACGGGAGCAAAATTTCTAAAGAATACTTAATCACAGGGCATAAGTTTAAATTAGCAACTTTACCTAATTGGATAGGTAGAACAGCTCCCAATAACGAGGTTAAAGAAAACTGTTTCACGGCTTTCAATTCCAAATCTACTCAAATTGGCCGCTCGTTCTTATCAACCCAGTGTAACCAAAAGGACATATATCGCACATTAACATCCCAGTAATACATTCTTAAATTAGGCACAGCCAGACCTCCATCCTTTTTTCAGTTTTGGTAAGTGACATTTACTAAATTATTGGTCTTTTATCAAAACTATTTAAGTAAATTTCCTTACATATTGAATGCCGATACTATTACGAGCACGAACCCTTTGATGCAGGGTTCCATTGGATGAATTTATAACTTATTATTACAGTGGGAGAAGCGTCCTTTATGTAAGATTGAACAAGATTGGTAAAAGCAACTTAATTTGACTTTTATGACGGAGGACTGGATGCGGATTCTGAAGTTGCTGAACTCTTCTTCGATTTGTGCTAGTCATTCGCTGATCCAATTTGAAATTTTACATCGTTACCATTTCAGTCTTTTTTGTTGTCTATGAATTGTTAAGAAGAGCTGTGGTTCTTATTTTATAATAGCTCAATATTATACTCTACATGATTTGACAGTGTATATTCTTGTCATTGTTTGTATTATTATTGAAATATGTATTTGAGATTATTTCTCCTCTGACTTGTATCTATCCTTATATTTTAAATAAGTAAAAAGATGGAAAATGAAAATGTTTCCTGATGTTGATAGCTATTGTGATAGATGTAAAACTGAGACAGCTACACTGACACACATCTTTTGGCCCTGTTCTATACTGGAACAGTTTTCGAAGTCAGTTTTTTTGTACAATTTCTGAAGCACTTAAAATTAATTTACAACCTAACAACTTATCTGTACTCTTTGGAATAAATCCTCAAAATATCCGCGGTTTATCTTTGTCTGACCAACATGTTATTGCGTTTGTTACGTTGATAGCTGGGAGGGCCATTCTGTTGAAGTGGACGGATACGTCGGCTCCCACTCTGTCACAATGGCTCTCTCAAGTGATGTTATGTCTTCGTTTGGAGAAAATTAGAAACTCGAACCTTCGAATCTATGTTTGATATTGAGAAAAGATGGGGTTCATTTGCGTTACTACCATTTGAGTAAATTGACAGATTTCCTCCACGATCTAATTGTAATTTTTTTTTATGGCGGTTTGATATTTATCTTTAGAAGTTTTTTGTATGGCGCAAGACTCCGGGTTTGAACTGGCTTCTTTTTTTCTCTCTCTTTTCTTTGCTTTACTAGAATTTCTTTTTCTTTTCTTTTTTGTGTTACCATAATTTTCAATCTTTAAAACATTCTTTATTTTTCATTTCAGACATTGTAAGTGTTACCTATTTCCATATGATTTTTAATAATAATAATAATAATAATAATAATAATAATAATAATAATAATAATAATAATAATAATAATAATAATAATAATAATAATTTGGAAAGATAGGTTTCAATGAGGTCAACACTAAGCTGTCTTAATCCCAGTGAACATTGGCACAGATCCATGCCTTTCCCGACACTGTATTCCATCAGCCACTTCTTTGTTCATTTTCCACTCTGTCCAAGTGCCTGCTTCCTCAACACCATCTGTTGATCAAAAATGTCATGACCGATCTACACTGATTGTGGTTTCCCGTTGAGGAAGTCTAACATTCAGCTGCAGGGGGAGATACAATGGCCCAGGATTTGGATCCCGTTGATTATAACTGAAATGATCGTGTTGAACGCTGAGCTGTTGTCTATAAACCGCAGGCTGACGTAGGTATTGCTGTTGTCCAGAGGGTCCAAGGCCCAGAGGTGAGCAGGTGAGTTTGCACCCGCCGTAGACCTGTTGTGGAGGAACATGATGCAGCGGTTCAACGTGTTGGGTTCAGTATAGATCCTCTGCGATGCGAACATCCAGGAAATTTCAAGTAATTCACGAGGCTTACAAGATGATAGATGGGACATATGGAGATGTATAAACATAGAAGCATAGAAAACCTACAGCACAATACACGCCCTTCATCCCACAAAGTTGTGCTGAAACCAATAAATTACTAGGCCTACATATAGCCTTCCATTTTTCTAAGCTCAATGTACCTATCCAAAAGTCTCTTAAAAGACCCTATCGTATCCGCCTCCACCAGATTACAGATTTGGAAAGATAGGTTTCAATGAGGACAACACTAAGCTGTCTGAATTCCAGTGAGTATAGGCACAGATCCATGTCTTTCCCGACACTGTGTTCCATCAAAAATGTTATGACCGATCTACATAGATTGTGTTTTCCCGAAGAGGAAGTCTAATATTCTGTTCCTGGTGGAGATACAATGGCCCAGGATTTGAATTCCGTTTTTTATAACTGAGGAAATGAACGTGTTGAACACTGAGCTGTTGTCAATTGACCGTAGCCTGTCAGAGGCCGCAGGAGACCTATTGTGGAGAAAGACAAGACGCAGCGGGTCAACGTGTTGGGTTCAAAGTAGATCCTCTGCGATGCAAACATCCAGGAAATTTCAAATAACTCGAGAGGCTTACAAGATGATAGAATGTACATATAGAAACGTGGAAACATAGGAACATAGAAAGCCTACAGCACAATACACGCCCTTCGGCCCACAAGGTCGTGCCGAACATGTCCATACCCAAGAAATTACTAGGCATACCTATAGCCCTCTATTTTTCTAAGCTCCATGTACCGATCCAAAAATTCTCTTAAAAGACCCTTTCGTATCCGCCTCGACCACCGCCGCCGGCAGTGCATTCCACGCACTCACCACTCTCTCAGTAAAAAAAAAACTTATCCCTGAATTCTCCTCTGGACCTACTCACCAGCAATTTACTCCTGTCTCCTTTTCTGTCAACCATTTTAGCCCTGGGAAAAAGCCTCTGATTATCCACACGATCAATGACTCTCCTCATCTTGTACACCTCTATTAGCTCACCTCTCATCTTCCGTCACTCCAAGGAGAAAAGGCCGAGTTCCCTCAAAATATCCTCAAAAGATATGCTGCACAATACAGGCAACGTCCTTGTAAATCTCCTTTGCACCTTTTTTATGGCTTCCACATTGTCCCTGTAGTGACGCGACCAAAACTAAGCACAGTACTCGAAGTGGGGTCTGACAAGGGCTCTAGAGAGCTGCAACATTATCTTTCTGCGCCAAAATTCAATTCCACGATTGACGAAGGTCAATACACCGTATTCCTTCTTAACCACTGAGTCAACCTGCGCAGCTGATTTTCGCGTCTGATGGAATCGGACCCCAAAATCGCTCTTATCCTCCACACTGCCAAGAGTCTCACCATTAATACATTATTCTGCCGTCATATTTGACCTACCAAAATGAACCACATTACACTTATCTGGGTTGAACTCCACCTGCCACTTCTGAGCCCAGTTTTGCATCCTATCAATGTCCCGAATAACCTCTGACAGCCCTCCATACCAACCACAGCATCTCCAATATTAGTGTCATCAGCAAACTTGCTAACCCATCCCTCCACTTCCGCATCCGGGTCATTTATAAAAATGACGAAGAGTGAGGGTCCCAGAACAGATCGGCGGGACATCCACTGGTGACCGACCTCCAGGCAGAATATGACCCGTCCACATCCACGCTTTGCCCTCTGTGGGCAAGGCAGTTCTGGATCCACAAAGCAATGTCCCCTTGGATCCCATGCCTCCTTACTTTCTCAATTAGCCTTGCATGGGGTACCTTATGAAATGCCTTGCTGAAATCCATATACACTACATCCACTGCTCCTCCTTCATCAATAAGTTTACTCACATCCTCAAAAAAGTCAATCGGGCTCGGAAGGCACGACATGCGCTTGACAAAGCAATGCTGACTATTCCTAAGCACATTATACTCTCCAAATGTTCATAAATCCTGCCACTCAGGATCTTCCCCATCAACTTACCAAACACTGAGTTAAGACTCACTGGTCTATAATTTCCTGGTCTATCTGTCCTCCTTTTCTTGAATAAAGGATAACATTCGCAACCCTCCAATACTCTAGAACCTCTCCAGTCTCCCTATTGATGCTGCAAAGATCATCGCCGGCTACTCAGCAATCTCCTCCCTCGCCTTCCACAGTAGCCTGGGGTACATCTCATCCGGGCCCGGCGCCTGGTGGTTACACTCAAGGTACAGGACCGAGGAAGCTGGGAGACAGCCAGGGAGGGGTAAGCTGTTCAGGAACCAGTACATAATACTGCTGTGGCTATCCCCCTGAACAACAGAAATATCACTTTTGGACACTGGCAGGGTGTGGGCGGAGGACCACCTAAAAGAAGAAAGTTACGGTAGTCAGGTCCCTGGTAGTGAGTCAGGATTGTTAAGTGTGAGGGTCAACAGTTAGAAGTCTCTTAACTGAAAACGCAGGATTGGACTCACACTTCACTCTGAGATGCAGAAGCATAAGTCACAGGTATCAGTATCACAATGGAATGAAGGGTATTACAGAGGCGTGAGAGAGGAGCTTGCCCAGGTGGTTTGGAGGAGGTTACTGGAGGCGATCACGGCAGAGCAGAGACGGTTGGATTTCCTGGGAACAGTTCACAAGGAGCAGGATAGATATGCCCCTCAGAAGGAGAAGTTCTCATATGGCAGGGGTAGGTTACCGTGGCTGATGAGGGAAATTAAGGACTGCATTAAAGCCAAAGGAAGGGCATGTAAGGTAGCAAAAGGGGTGGGAAGTTGGATGATGGAAACGTTTTCAAAATTGTCCTTACCTCATTAGCTGCGAAAATATCAGTGTCTATTATTAAGGATAAGGATTATGGTCCTTTGAAAGGAATGGTTAAATAGGTCAGAGTCAGCACAGTGTCAGTGAATGAAATTCTTGCCTGACGTGCATGTTAGAGGTCTTAGATGAAGTAACAAACAGAGAGCGCGGAGGAGAGACAGGGAATATCATGTTCTCGGATTTTCAGATGACGTTTGAGAAAGCGCCACTCATTAGGAAGCTTAAACAGAGGAAGTCCGATGGCATTACAGGAAGGATTCTGGAATGCAGAGCGGAATGGCTGGCAGGCAGGAAGCAGTAAGCGGGAATAAATGGGTGACATTTCTGGTTGGCTGCCGGTGAATAATCGTGTTGCTCAGTGGACAGAATTGGGACCGCTAATTTTAACCTTGATAGTCATTGACTTGGATCAAAGAATTGATGGTCTTGTGAGAAAGATACAAAGGTAGATGGAGGGGTATTTCGTGCCGGGGAAGCAATACGAGTACAGCAGGAAACAGACACAGTGGGACGAATGGGCAAACAATGGCGGATGGAGCCAGTGTTGCGAAACGTATGCGAATACATTTTGGTAAAACGAACAACAGGGCGGACTATTGTCTAAATGGGGAGATGTTTCAAGCATCAGAGGTGCCGAGGAACTTAGGAGACAAACTGTAAGAGTCCCAGAAAGTTACTTTACAGTTTCGGTCTGTGGTACAGAAGGCAAACGCAATGTGATCTCATTGAAGGGGAGTGGAACAGAAAAACAAGGAGGTAACGGTGAGTCTCTTTAAAGCTCCAGTCAGGCAGCACCTTGTGTATTTGTAACAGGTTTGGGTCCCATATCGCAGATGGGACGTGCTCCCGTTGGAAAGAGTCCAGAGGAGGTTCACAAGGATAACTTCGGGAATGAAGGGGTAACGTTTAAGGACCATTTGGCCGCATGGGGCCTGTACTCACTGTAATTTGGAAGAATGCGCAGTGGGCGGGGGAGAGATCTCATTGAAACCTACCGAATGCTGAAAGAATTAGATCGGGTGCAAAGGAAGAATGCTCCCTTTGCTGGGTTAATCCGAAACCAGCGTACACAGCCACACAATTGAGAGGCACGCTTTGAGGTAGGGAGGGATGGTTTTTTTTCTTGCCAGGTTTAGTGAAACTGTTGGAATGCTCTGCCACAGACTTCGGAGGAGGCCAGGTCCGATGGTATCTTTCAGTCAGAAGTTGATCGTTGATTAGGAGAATATTCCTAATGCTGACAGTTTATTTGCCTTCCTCACCAATTACTCCTCCTGGAACTTAATTTTGAGGGAATCCTGCAGAAGGATCCCAAAATCCCGTTGTGCCGTAGATTGTTGAATTGTCTCTCAATTTGGAAAACAGTCGACAGTTTTATTTATTGTAACTAATGGCATGACCATGTACCTCCAGAAACGGTATTCCATCAGCCACTAATTTACCCATTTTCCTAATCTGTAAAAACCCGTCTGTAGCCTGTCTGTTACAACACTGTTTGTTGATCGGAAATGTTATGACCGATCCACACTGAGCGTGGTTTCCCGATGAGGAAGTAAAACATTCTGTTGCAGAGGGAGATGCACCGTCCGGGATGTGGAGCTTGTTGATAAGAACTGAGGAAATGATTGTGCTGAACTCTGAGCTGTTGTCATAAACCGCAGCCTGCTGTAGGTATTGCCATTGTCCAGATGGTCCAAGGCCCAGTGGGGAGAGTGTCTGATCGTGTACCATTTGTCTACTAATGGCATGGGTAGGATAAATGAGGAGGGGATACAGGGAGTTAGGTTAAAGTGGAGGATCTCCAATATTACTACCCGTGCCACGTGCTAGTGAGGCAAGAACCAGGAAGATTACACAATGTACACTCATGGGCTTCAGTTAGTTACAGTGAGATAAGACAGAGTTCCAGAACAGTTATTGGAGAGGTTGTGGAGGCGGATGGTGATAGGAACTCACACAAAGGTGGCAATCAGATGGTTGAGATCAGTGCAGATATTGTCCTGGGCTTCACACATTTCAATGCAGAAGGATCTGCATTGGCTGAAAGTAGTGCCGAAGATGAGGCAACTGGTTTACAAACAGAGGCAATGTGTACTGAGGAGAGGCTGTTGAGGAGGCAACACTGCAGTCAATTGGCTGAGTTGCAGCGTAAAATGTAGACACCATCGAACTGGATGAATACAGGAGTGAAGGTGATGAATTTTAATGTGTGGAATACTTTACTTTTATTGTCACCAAACGATTGATACTACAGCGTACAATCACCACAGCGATATTTGATTCGCTGTACAATGGACAACGCGGCGTTTCAGTGGCAGGAGGCAAAGAGTGGAATGAACGGAGACTTTCTGTTTGGCTGCTGGTGGCTCATCACTTTCCACAGGGGTCTGTGTTGGGACCAAAACGTTTTACCTTGTATGTCAATCATTTGGATGATCGAGCTGATTGCGTTGTTGCGAAGTTTGCAGAGGATTTGGTGGAGGGGCAGGCTGTTTTCAGGACGCAGAGAGCTTAGAGCTTATTTTTTAAATGGAGAGAAAATTCGGAAAAAATAAATAAAACGAAGGCTGAATGGAATTCCCTAAACGTTAAGAAGGTAAATAGAACGTCAGAATTCATTTCAAGAGTACCAGAATATAACAGCAAGGATGTGTATTGAGAGTTGACGATACATTGGTGAGGTACCTCGTGGAGTACTGTGAACGGTTGTGGGCCCTTTATTTAACAAAGTATGTACTGAGCTGAAGAGGGTTCTAAGGAGAGACACGAGATTGATTCCATAAAGAGTGTTTTATGAATCTGGGCCTACACAGGAATAATGTAAATGAGTTTTGACTTCTTCGAAATCTCTAATGGTGAATGGCTTTGCTCAAGTGGATGTGGAGAGGATTTTCCCGCTGGTGAGAGAGTGAAAGACCAGGGGGCTCATCTCAGAGCAGAGGCACCCTCTAAGTCCCCTTATTCTCTGATTTCCTGAGCATACAAGCCCAGAGCCGTGAAGGGTTCCCCGTATAGCAAGTTTTTCCATCACCGAATAAATATTGTGTTCCTCCTGTGAACCCTCTCCAATGTAAGCACATACTTTTTTTCTCGATATGGGGCCCGAAGATGCTCACAGCACTTAAACTGAGCCTCACCTGTGCCTTATAAAGTCTTAAAATTATCTTTGCTTACATATCCCAGTCCTCCGAAATAAATACTGACATCACATTCTCCTTCCTCAGTACCGACTGAACCTGCAAATTAATCATAAAGGAATCCTGCACGAGGTCCTTTTACACCGTACAATTTTCTCCATTTGGAAAATAGTCAACACTTATATTTTCTCTACCAAAGTGTATGACCGTAGAATCTCCAACACTGTTATCTATCTGCTGCACATTTGTCCATTTGCCTAATCTGTCTAAGTCCTTCTGTAGTCTCTCTGCTACCTCGAAACTGCCTCTAGATCGATAATGTTATCATTGATCTGCACTGATTGTGGTTCCCCGAAGAGAAAGTCAAATATTCTGTTGCAGACGGAGGTAACCACTTAACCGTCCGTTAGGTTAGATGGGGCATAGTTTCGGTAGTGTATCCAGGACGGATTCCTGTCACAGTATGTAGACAGGCCGATTAGGGGAAATGCCATTCTAGATCTGGTATTTGGTAACGAACAGGGTCAGGTCGCAGATCTTACAGTGTGTGAGCATTTGGGGGACAGTGACCACCGCTCTCTGGCCTTTATAATTATCATGGAAAAGGGTAGAATCAGAGAGGACGTTTTTCTTTAAATTGGGGAAGGGCAAATTATGAAGCTATGAAGCTAGAACTTGCAGGTGTGAATTGAGGTGATGTTATTGCAGGGAAATGTACCATGGACATGTGGTCGATATTTAGGAATCTCGATCTTAGTAGTAAGTTTGTCCCGGTGAAGAAGACAAAAAACGGTAGGGTGAAGGAACCATGGGTGCCAAGTGAAATGGAAAATCTAGTCAGGTGGAAGAAAGGAAGAATACATGAGGTTTAGGAAACAAGGATCAGATGGGGTTATTGAGGAACATAAGGTAACAAGCAAAGAGCTTAAGACGGGGCTGAGGAGAGCAAGAAGGGGGCATGAGAAGGGTAAAGAAAAATCCCCAAGACATCCTTCAATGATGTGAAGAGCAAAAGAATGACAGGAGTGAAGATAGGACCGATTAGAGAAGGTGGGAAGGTGTACCTGGAGGTTGTGGAAGTGAGCGAGGTCGTCAATGAATACTTCTCTTTGGAAATTAACAATGAGACTGAACTTGATGACGGTGAAGACAATATGAGTGAGGTTGATGTTCTGCAGCATGTTGTTTCTGGGACCCCTACTTTCCGTGATTTTTATTAAGGCCCAGCAGGTGGCGATTGAAGGGTGGGTTGGCAAGTTTGCAGACGACACAAAAGTTTGTGTTGTGGATAGTGTAGACGATCGTCGAAGATTGCAGAGAGACATTGATAGGATGCAGAAGTGGGCTCAGAAGCGGCAGATGAAGTTCAACCGGAGAAGCGTGAGGTGTTAGCCTGTAGAAGGACAAATTCCAATGCAGAGTACAAAGTAAATGGCAGGATATTTGGTAGTGTGCAGGAGCAGAGGGATGTCGGGGTACATGTCCACAGATCACAGAAAGTTGCCTCACGGGTAGATAGGGCAGTCAAGAAAGATTATGGGGTGCTGGCTTTCTTAAGTCGAGGGATAGAGTTTAAGTTTCGTGAGGTAATCATGCAGCTCTGTAAAACTCTTGTTAAACCATACTTGGAGAACTGTCTCCAATTCTGGTCGCCTCACTATAGGAGGGATGTGGAAGCATTGGAAAGGGTACAGAGGATATTAACCAGGATGCTGCCTCTTATAGAGAGTGTGATTTATGATCAGAGATTAAGGGAGCTAGGGCTTTACTCTTTGGAGAGAAGTCAAGTCGTCAAGTCAAGTCACTGTTTATTGACATTTCGACCATAACTGCTGGTACAGTACATAGTAAAAATGAGACAACGTTTTTCAGGACCATGGTGTTACATGACACAGTACAGAATCTAGACTGAACTACGTAAAAACACACACACACACACAAAAAATCTACTCAAAATTCTACACTAGGCTACGGACCTATTAGGGACTGCATGAAGTGCACAAACAGTGCAGGTATTACAATAAGTAATAAACAAGACAATAGGGCAGTAAAGTGCCTGTCCAGGTTTTGGGTATTGAGGAGTCTGATAGCTTGCGGGAAGAAAATGTTACATAGTCTGGCCCTGAGAGCCCGAACACTTCGGTGCCTTTTCCCAGACGGCAGGAAAAAGAGTTTGTGTGAGGGTTGCGTGGGGTTCTACATAATGCTGTTTCCTTTGCGGTTGCAGCGTGTAGTGTAAATGTGTATAATGCCGGGAAGAGAGAAGGAGGATGAGTGGACACATGATAGAGGTATACAAGATATTACAATGAATAGATAGAGTGGACAGCCAGCGCCTCTTCCCCAGGGCACCACCGCTCAATGCAAGAGGACATGGCTTTAAGGGAAGGGGTGGGAAGTTCAAGGGGATATCAGAGCAAGGTTTTTCACTCAGAAAGTGGTTGGCACGTGGAATGCACTGCCTGAGCCACTTGTGGAGGCAGATACACTAGTGAAATTTAAGAGACTACCAGACAGGTATATGGAGGGATTTAAGGTAGGGTGTTAAATGGGAGGCAGGGTTTAAGGACTCGACACAACATGGTGGGCCGAAGGGCCTGTACTGTGTATTCTATGTTCTGTGTTCTATTCTATGTACCCAGGCCCAGGATTTGGAGCTTGTTTTTAAAAACTATGAAAATTATTGTTCTGAAAGATGAGCTATGGCCAATAGACCGCAGCCTGACGTAACTATTAATGTTGTGCAATGGACCAAGGCCCAGTGGAGAGCAAATGAGATTGCACCCGTTGTGGACCTATCTTGGAGAGATACAAAGTGCAGCTGGTCAACGTTCTGGGCCTCTATAGATCCTGTGAGATGCTAACATCCGGGATATTCAAATAATTCGTGAGGCTTGCCGGGTGACAGACGGGACTTATAGAGAGGCAGTTACACCCAAGGTGGAGGACACAGGAAACTGCGTAACAGCCAGAAAGGGGAAAGCGGTTAAGAAGCCAGGGAAGAGTACCCCTGTGGTCATCCTCATTAGTAGCAGGTATAAAACTTCTGATACATTCGCGCATACAAACTAAAAGATTTAGGTCCCAGTTGTCGGCTGTTTGGCAGAGACTCTGCCTCTTGATTCAGAAGGGAAGGGGGAAGAAGGGACACGCTGTGGTGATAAGGGATTCGTTAGTTAGGGGAACAGAGTGGAGGTTGGCTGTGCCAGAATGAGATTCCCGGGTGGTACGTTGCCGCCCGTTTGCCGGGGTCCGGATATCTGAAACCGAGACCTCAGCATTCGTCAGTGCGAGGGTCAAAAGCCAGAAGTCTGTTTACTGAAGAGGTATGATTAAAATCATTCTGCAATTTGTGAGGGAGCACCATCAGTCACACGCATCAGTATCTCAATGGAATGATGGAATTTACAGAGACATCGGAGTGAAGCTTGCCCAGACAGAACGGATGCGGATACCGGCGGGGATGACGGCAGAGCAGGGATGTTTGACATTTCTGGTAACGGTACACAATTAGCAGGATAGATATGTCCTGCAGAAGAGGAAGTTTTTAAGTGGCAGAAGTGGACAACCGTGGCTGACAAAGGAAGTTAAGGACGGCAGTTCAGCCAAGGAAAAGGGCGTATAAGGTAGCAAAAGTGATGGGAAGATGGATGGTTTGGAAGCTAAAGGCAACTACAAAGGCTATAAAATGGAAAGAATGAACTAAACAAACTAACCAATAAAATAAACAGGACAGCATACGTTTATTTTCAGTGATACAAATGTCAATAGGAAGGTGATAGTTGATATTAGGCCACTGTAAAAAAATGCTGCTGCCACTGTAACAGGTGAGAAAAAATGTCAGATGAACGTAATGTCTACTTTGCATTTGTCTTCACTGTGGAGGAAACCAGCACTCTGCCAGAGACATATGAGTGTTAGGGAGCAGGGGTGAGTGTCATTGCGAATACAAGGGGCAACGTGCGAGTGAAACTCAAAGGTCTTATGGTAGATCAGACACCTGGACCAAACGGACCACATCTCAAAGTCCTGAAAGAGGAGGCCGAAAAGAAAACGAATGCATTGGACACAATCTCCAAGAATCTCTAAATTCCCTGAGGACTGGAAGGTTGCAAATGTCGCTCCAGTCTTTGAGAAGGAAGGAAGGCTACAGAACTGAAATTATAGGCCGGTTTGCCTAACCTCAGTTGTTGAGAAAGTTTTGGAGTCTATTTTTAAGGATGAGCTTTCGGGGTTTTTGGAGAGGAATGATAAAATAAGTCAAAGTCAGCATGGATTCTGTTGAGGGTAATCTTGCCTGAGAAAGCTGTAAGCGTTCTGAGAGGAAGTAACAAACAGAGCTGACAAAGGAAAGGCAGTGGATATCATTTATATAACATATATAACATATACCAATAACAGCACGGAAACAGGCCATCATGGACCTCCTAGTCCGTGCCGACGCTTACACTCACCTAGTCCCACTGGCCCGCACTCAGCCTATAACACTCCATTCCTTTCCTGTCCATATACCTATCCAGTTTTACTTCAAATGACAATACAGAACCTGCCTCTACCACTTCTACTGGAAGCTCATTCCAGACAGCTACCACTCTCTGAGTAAAGAAATTCCCCCTCGTGTTACCCCTAAACTTTTGCCTCCTAACTCTCAAATCATGTCCTCTTGTTTGAATCTCCCATACTTTCAATGGGAAAAGCCTATCAACGTCAAGCCGATCTATCCCCCTCATTATTTTAAATACCTCTATCAAGTTTTCCCTCACCTTCTACGCTCTAAAGAATAAAGACCTAAATTGTTCAGCCTTTCACTGTAACGTTGGTTTCCCTGTTACTTGGAAATTCAGAAGGAATTTAATAAGGTGTCACACAAGAGACTCCTTGACAAGACAAAATCTTGTAGCGTTAAGGGGTGGATACTGTCATGGATAGAGGAATGGCTGCAGGCAGGAATCAGCGAGAGGGAATAACAGCGGCCTTTTCTGGTTGACTGCCGGTGACTAGTGGTGTTCCTCAGCTGTCAGTATTCGAACCACTATTTTCCTATTGTTTGACAGTTATTTGGATAATTATTTGGATGGGTTTCTGGCAAAATATGCGAATAATACGATTATAGGTGAAGGGGTAGGTAGTGCTGAGGAAGCAATGTGATTGCAACAGGACTTAGACAAACTGGAAAAATGGGAAGAAAGTGACGTATGGAATACGGTGTTGGGAAATGTATGATCATGCCTTTTGGGAAAAGGAGCAATCGGGCAGAAAATTATACAATTGTGGAGAAGTTTCAAACATCATAGGTGCAGAAGGATTTAGAATCCCTTGTTCAAGACTCCAAAAATTTTAATTTATTGGTTGAATCAGGGGTAAGAAGACAGATGCAATGTTGACGTTTACTTCAAGGGGAAACGAATAAAAAAAAACAAGGAGATAACGGGGAGGGTATATAAGGCAACAAAAAGGCCGCACTTGGAGTATTGGCAACAGATTTGGGCCCCACATCTCAGAAAGGACGTTTTGTCGGCGTAGAGAGTCCAGACGAGGTTCACGATGATAATTCTGGAAATGAAGGGGTTAACCTATGAGGAACGTTCGGCAACTTTGGGCCAGTACTCACTGGAATTTAGAAGAATGCGTGATGATCTTGTTGAGACTACCGAAGGTTGAAAGGACTAGAGAGGGTGGATGTGGAGAGGATGTGTTCTGTGGTGGGAATGTCCAGAACTAAAAGGCGCATACTCAGAATTGCGGGGCGACATGTTAGAATAGAAGCAAAGAGGGGATTTGGAGCCAGAGAGAAGCGAATAGGCGGAGTGCTCTGCCACAAACCATTTGACAGTTTTCTGATTGGTCAGGACATCTAATTATACTGCGAGGTGTATGGGATTAAGTGGGATCCGGGATCAGCCATGAACGGAATAGCAAAGCAGTTTCGATGGTCGGAATAGACTAATGTTTAGCATGTGTCTTCTGGTCGTGTGATTTCCAATTTCAGCAAATCCATTTTATATAAGGGCACCAGCGTTGCTCATAATACCACACATGAACCCTCTGCAGTGCCTTCTAAACTTCAAAAATAAATCTTCACTCTTATATTCTCGTCATGCGGAAATGAATGCGGAAATTGCATTTGCCTTCCTCACTACCGACTCCCCCTCTAAATTAATCTTGAGAGACTCCACCAGGACTTCCAAATCCCTTTGCGCCGTAGACTGTTGATTTTCTTTCAGAAAATAGTCTATACTTTTATTTTTTCTAGTAATCTGCATGACCATACACTTCCAGGCACTGTATTCCATCTGCCCTTACTTTGCCCATTTTCCCTCTCTGTATAAGACCTGCAGCCTCTCTGCTAATTCAACACAACCTGTAGATCGGAAATGTTATGACCGATCTGCACGGACTGTGGTTTAACGATGAGGATGTTAAACATTATTTTGCAGAGGGAGATGCAACGACTCAGGATTTGGAGCTTGTTGATTATAACTGAGGAAATGACTGTGCTGAACGCTGAGCTGTTGCCAATAAACCGCAGCGTGACGTAAGCATTGCTATTGTCCTGATGGTCTAAGGCCCAGAACAGAGCAAGACAAATGGTGATCCTTGTGGGTATCAATGCCATGAATAGGACGTATGAGGAGGGAGTACTGGGAGTTAGGTTCTAAGTTTAAGGGCAGGATGTCCGGGGTATTGATCTCAGGATTGATGCTCGTGCCGCGCGCTAGTGAGCCCAGAAACAGGAAAACTGTACAGTTGACAGTCATCGGTTCGAACCAGTTGCAGAGGGATGTGAGCCAGATTGCCAGAACAGATTATGGAGAATTTGTGGAGGCAGATGGTTGTAAAATACCATAAATGTAGGGAAGGCCGATAATAGTGCTGGCGATGAGGTAACTGGTTTACGAACAGAGGCAATGAGTGGTAAGGAGAGCCTATTGATTGGTGGAAATTGCAGTCAATCGGATGAGCTGCAACGTATAAGGTGGACAATATCGAAAAGGAAGAATATAGGTCAGAAGGTGTTGAATTTGAATGCACACTCTAACTAAAACATAATGATGAACTTGCAGCACATGTGCAGGTAGGCATGTACGATGTTGCAGGCATCACTGAATCATGGCTGAAAGATTGTAGCTGGGAACTTAATGCCCACGGATACACATTCTGTCGAAGTCAGAGCCGGGAATGCAGAGCTCTCTTGGTAAAAATGGAATTATGTCGTAAGAAAGAGATGACATCCAAGCAGCAGACACAAAATGTTGGAAGAACTCAGCAGGCCGGGCAACATCTATGGGAAAGAATACAGCCGGCGTTTCGGGCCAAGTACATTCATCAGTGACCTAGGGTCGCTAGGTGTTGAATCATTGAGGGTAGAGATACGGAAATGCTCGAGTAAAAATATCTGATCAGAATTGTATACAGACACACAAACAGTGGTAAGGATCTGGCCTCCAAAGCATAAAGGGACGCAAAAAGTACAAAAGGGCAATGCTGAAATCGACATGGGGTAGGTAAAATATGCAGGTAAATTTGGAAAGTCAGGTTGGTGCCGGATTCCAGGAGGGGTATTTCTAGACTGCGGACGATTTGGCTTTTCAGAGCAGCCCATGGTTCAACCCAACTGGGGATCAGCTATTCTGGACTGGATGTTGATCTGATTAGAGAGCTTGAGGTAGAAGGACCCTCAGGGTCAAGTGGCTCCCTTTCTAATGACATTTCAAATATTTCTGTCAGAGACCCTGCTATACCTACACTAACATCCCTCAATGCCCCAGGGAATATCCTGTCAGGACTTGGAGACTAATCCACTTTTATATTCTTTAAAAGCGCCAGTACTTCCACTTCTTTAATCATCATAGTTGCCATAACTACACTACTTGTCTCCCTTACCTTACACACTTCAATATCCTTCTCCTTAGTGAATGCCGAAGAAAAGAAATTGTTCAAATTCTCCCCCAGCAATTTTGGCTCTACACTTAGCTGTCCAATCTGATTCTCTAAGGGAGCAATTTTATCCCTCAACTATCCTTCTGCTATTAATATAACCGCAGAACCCCTCAGGATTTATTTTCACCTGACATGCCAAAGCAACCTCATATCTACTTTTAGCTTTTCTAATTTCATTCTTAAGATCCTATTTACATTATTTATATTCCTAGCGCTCCTCATTTGCTCCATGCTCCCGATATTTATTGTAGATCTCTCTCTTTTCTGAACCAGTTTCCAATATTCCTGGAAAACCATGGTTCTCATAACCTTTTAACCTTTCCTTTCAACCTAACAGGAACATAAAGATTCTGTACCCTTAAAATGTCACCTTTAAGTGACCTCCAGTTCTATATTGCATCATTTCCATAAAGCAAATCGTCCAAATCCACTCCGTCTAAATCCTTTCGCATCGCCTCAATGTTAGCCTTTCTCCAATCAAAAATCTCAACCCTGGGTCCAGTCCTATCCGTCTCCATAATTGCATTGAAACTTATGATAATGTGATCACTGGACCCGAAGTGCTCCCCAACACATACCTTCGTCACCTGACCTATCTGCTTCACTAAAAGGAGATCCAACACTGTCCCTTCTCTAGGTGGTACCTCGCTGTATTGCTGCAAAAATCTATCCTGCACACATTTTAAATACTCGAAAACCATCGAGACCTTCTACAGAATGGACTTTCCAGTCTATATGTGGATCATTAAAATCTCCCACAATCACAACTTTGTGCTTACTACAAATACCTGCTATCTCCTAACAAATTTGCTCCTCCAATTCACGATCCGGATTCGGTGGTCTATAATACACCCCTATAAATGTTACTATACTTGTCCCATTCCTCAGTTTCACCCAAATAGCCGCTCGCGCCGAGATATCTAATCTACCCTGCCAAAGCACCGCTGTAATATTTTCTCTGACAAGCAATGCAACACGTCCTCCTCTTGCCCCTCCGATTCTATGGCACCTGAAGCAACGAAATCCAGGCATATTTAGTAGCCAATCGCACACATCCTGTACCGATTTTTTACTATTAGCTAAAACATCATATTTCGAGGTATCAATCCATGCTCTAAGCTCATCCACTTTTGCTACAATGCTCCGTGCATTAAAATAGATGCATTTAAGAAATTCTCTACCTCTTACTCTCTCTTTATCCCTTACGGTGCAAATTATTTTATTATATTTTACTTTCTTCGCCCCTACATTTTCGGTCTTAGCCCTGCCCATTTCTGTCATCTGTCTATCCCCCCTCACACACTATCTACTAGCTTTCTGTATTCCTGAATTAACCTTCTCTCTCACAGTCTCTTCAATCTGATTCCCACCCCCAACCATTCTGGTTTAAAGTCTCCCCAGTTTTTAAGAACTGGAGCTTGTTTTTTTTTTTAGAACTGAGGAAATGATTGTGCTGAACGCTGAGCTATGGACAATAAACCGCAGCCTGAAGTAACTATTGTTGTTGTGTAATGGTCCACGGCCCAGTGGAGGCAAATGAGATTGCACCCCGTTGTGGACCTATCGTGGAGAGAGACAAAGTGCAGCTGGTCAACGTTCTGGTCCCTATGTAGATCCTCTGAGATGTTAACATCCGGGATATTCAAATAATTCCAGAGGCTTTCCGGGTGATAGGTAGGACATATAGGGAGGTAGTTTCACCCAAGGTGGAGGACACTGGAAGCTGGGTGACAGCGAGACAGGGGAAAGCGCTTAATGAGCCAGTGCAGTGTAGCCCTGTGGTCATCATCATTAGTAGAATGTATAAAACTTTAGATACAGTCGCGCATACAAACTAACAGAGAGAGGTCCCAGTGGCCGGCTGTTTGGCAGTGAGTCTGCCTCTTGACTCAGAAGGGAAAGGGGAAGAAGAGACACACTGTGGTGATAGGGGATTCGTTAGTTAGGGGAACAGACTGGAGTCTCGATGTGCCACAATCAAATTCCCGGATGCCATGATGTCTCCCGCGTGCCAGGGTCCGGGATATCTCAAACCGAATCCTCAGCATTCGTAAGTGCGAGGGTGAAAAGCCAGAAGTCTGTTTACTGAAGAGGTATGATTAAATTCATTCTGCAGTTAGTGAGGGAGAAGCATAAGTCACATGCATCAGTCTCTCAATGGAATAATGGGGTTTAGAGAAACATAAAAGTCTTTTGCAAGACTCCCAAAAGTTCATTTTACAGGTTGAGTCTGGGATAAGAAGGCAAATGCAATGGGGGCATTTATTTCAAAGGCAAATGAATAAAAAAACAATGATATAATGCTCAGGCTTTATAAGGAATACACGAAGGCCACAGTTGGAGTATTGGCAACAGATCCGGGCCCCATATTGCATAAAGGATATGTTGTCACTGGAGAGAGTCCAGACGAGGTGAACGAGGATAATTGTGGAAATGAACAGGTTAACATATGAGGAGCGGTCGGCAACTTTGGCCGTGTACGCATTGCAAATTAGAAGACAGCGTGGTGATAGAACCGGAGAACCACAGAGCATTACAGCACAGAAACAGGCCCTCCGGCCCTTCTTGTCTATGCCGAACCATTTTTCTGCCTAGTCCCACTGATCTGCAACTGGAACATATCCCTCCACACCCCTCTCATCCATGTACCGGTCCAAGTTTTTCTGAAATGTTATGAGCCTGCATTTATAACTTAATCTGACAGCTCATTCCACACTGCCGCCATTCTCCGTGTGAAGAAACCACACCCTCATGTTCCCTTTAAACTTTTCCCCCTTCACACTTAACAGATGTCCTCTGGTTTTTTTCTCGCCTAGCCTCAGTGGAAAACGCATGCTTGCATTCATTTTACCTATTCCCATCATAATCTTATATCCCTCTTCAAATTACCCCTCATTCTTTTACGCTCCAGGGAATACATTCTTAACCCATTCAACCTTTCTCTGCAACTCAGTTTCTCACGTCTCAGCGACATCTTTGTAAAACTTCTCAGCTCTCATTCATCCTTATTTATATCCTTCCTGTAATTAGGCGACTAATACTGCACACAATATTCCAAATTCTGCTTCACCAATATCTTATATAACCTTACTATAACATTCCATCTCTCATACACATTACTTTAATTTATATAGGCCAATATCCCAAAAGCTCTCTTTACGACCCGAAATACCTGTGACGCCACTTTTAGGGGATTTTGTATCTGTGTTGCCAGATCCCTCTGTTCTACTGCACTCCTCTTTGCCCTATCATTTGCCTTGTATGTTCTACCATGGTTTTTCCTTCCAAAGTGCAATAGCTTAACACTTGTCAGTATTAAACTCCATCTGCCATTGTTCAGCCCTTTTTTCCAGCAGATCACATCCCACTCTAAGCTTAGAAAACCTTACTCACTGTCCACTACATCTGCAATCTTTGTATAATCAGCAACTTTGCTGATCCAGTTTTGCACATTATTATCCAGATCATTGATAGAGATACCAACTAACAATGGACCCGGCACTGATCGCTTTGACACCCCACTAGTCACAGGCCACCACTCAGGGAAGCAATCCTTCAATACCACTCTCTGACTTCTCCCATTGAGCCAATGTCTAATTAAATTTACCTCCTCACCATGTATACATAGAAACATAGAAAATAGGTCCAGGCCCTTCGAGCCTGCACCGCCATTCAGTATGATCATGGCTGATCATTCAACTCAGAACCCTGTACCTAGCGACTGAATCTTCCTAGATAACCTCCCATGCGTGACCTTGTCAAAGGCCTTACTGATGTCCAGGTAGAAAACATCCACTGTCTTCCCTTCATCCGCTTTCCTGGTAACCTCCTCAAAAACTCTAACAGATTGTTTAAACAATCGTGTCATCTTGTTGAACCTACCGAATGTTGAAAGGGCTAGGTACGGTGAATGTGGAGAGGATGGTTCCTGTGGTGGGGATATCCAGAACGTGAGGGCACATGCTCAAAATTACGGGGCGGCCTTTCAGAATGGAAGCAAAGAGGAGTGCGTGTTGCCAGAGAGAAGCGAATATGCGGAACGCTCTGCCACAAAACCATGCTGGAGGCCAAGCCCGTGAGTAGAGTTAGGTGGAATATGACAGTTTTCTGATTGGTTAGGGCATCAAAAATATGGCGAGAAGGCAGATTGAGTGGGATCCGGGATTAGCCATGAATGGAATGGCAAATCTGATTTGATGGGCTGAATAGCCATATGCTTCGCAATATCTTCTGGTCGTGGTAATGCGTGGTAATAGAACCAGAGAACCATAGAACATTACAGCACAGAAACAGGCCCTCCGGCCCTTGTCTGTGGCGAACCATTTTTCTGCCTAGTCACACTGACCTGCACCCGGGCCATATCCCTCCATACCCCTCTCATGCATGTACCCGTCGAAGTTCTTCTTAAATGTTATAAGCGAGCCTGCATTTATAACTTCATCTGACAGCTCATTCCACATATCCCACCATTCTCTGTGTGAAGAAACCACCCGCCCATGTTTCCTTTAAACTGTTCCCCCTTCATCCTTAACCTATATCCACTGGTTTTTTTTTTATCTCCCCTAGCCTCAGTGGAAAAAGCCTGCTTGTATCACACCATCTATACCCTTCATAATTTTATATACCTCTTCAAATCTCCCCTTATTCTATTACGCTCCAGGGAATAAACTCTTAAACCATTCAGCCTTTCTCTATAACTCTGTTTCTCAAGTCCCAGCGACATTCTTGTAAACCATCTTTCAAACTTATTAATATCCTTCCTGTAATTAGGTGACCAAAACTGCGCACAATACTCCAAATTTGGCTTCACCAATGTCTCATATAACATTACTATAACATTCCAACTCTTATACTCAATACTTTGCTTTATACAGACCAATGTACCAAAAGCTCTCTTTTCGACCCTATCGACCTATGACGTCAGTTTTAGGGAATTATGTATCTGTACTCACAGATCTCCCTGTTCTACTGCACTCCTCAGTGTCCTACCATTTCCCTTGTATGTTCTACCTTGGTATTTCCTTCCAAAGTGCAATGCCTTATGCTTGTCTGTATTAAACTCCATCTGCCATTGTTCAGCCCTTTTTTCCAGCTGTTCACATCCCACTCTAAGCTTAAAAAACCTTCCTCACTGTCCACTACATCTGTAATCTTCGTATCATCAGCAAATTTACAGATCCAATTTACCACATTATCATCCATTTCATTGATATAGATGACAAATAACAATGGACCCAGCACTGACCCCTGTGGCACACCACCAGTCACAGGCCTCCACTCAGGGAATCAATCCTCCACTATCTCTCTCTGTCTTCTCCCATTGAGCCAATCTCTAATGCAATTTACTACCTCTCCATGTATAACTAGCGTCTGAATCTTCCTAACTAGCGTCCCATGCGGGACCTTGTCAAAGGCCTTACTGAAGTCCACGTAGACAACATCCTCTGCCTTCCCTTCATCCACTTTCCTGGTAACCTCCTCGAAAAACTCTAATAGATTGTTTAAACAATCTCGTGATCTTGTTGAACCTACCGAATGTTGAAAGGGCTAGGTAGGGGATGTTTCCTGTGGTGGGGATAACCAGAACGTGAGAGCACATACTCAAATTGCGGGGCGGCCTTTCAGAATGGAAGCAAAGAGGAGTGCCTGTTGCCAGAATGAAGCGAATATGCGGAACGCTCTGCCAGAAACCATGCTGGAGGCCATGCCCGTGAGTAGAGTTAGGTGGAATATGACAGTTTTCTGATTGGTTAGGGCATCAAAAGTAGGCGAGAAGGCAGATTGAGTGGGATCCGGGATTAGCCATGAATGGAATGGCAAATCTGATTTGATGGGCTGAATAGCCATATGCTTCTGGTCGTATCAACTCCGATGTTGGCAAATCCATTATTTTCTAAAGCGACCCATATTGCTCATAATACAACAAATGTGACCTCTCCAGTGCCTTGTAAAGCCTAGAAAATAAACCTTTACTCTTATACTCTGAAATGAATGCGAACATTACATTTGTCTTCCTCACCACCGACTGCAGGTAAATGAACCTCCAGTGGATCCTGCACCAGGACTCCCAAATCCCTTTGAGCATTACTTTGTTGTTGCTTTTTTTTTAATGAAAATAGTCCGCACTTTTATGTCTTCTGGCAAATTGCATGACCGTACACTTCCAGGCACTGAATTCCATCTGCCAGAACTTTGCTCATTTTCCCTCTCTGTTTAAGACCTGCAGCCTCTCTGCTAATTCAACACTACCTGTAGATGGGAAATGTTATGACCGATCTGCACGGACTGTGGTTTCACGATGAGGAGGTCAAACATTATTTTGCAGAGGGAGATGCAACGTCTCAGAATTTGGAGCTTGTTGATAAGAACTGAGGAAATGACTGTGCTGAACGCTGAGCTGTTGCCAATAAACCGCAGCGTGACGTAAGCAATGCTATTGTCCTGATGGTCCATGGCCCAGTGCAGAGCAAGTGAAGGCGTGCTTCTTGTGGGTCTCAATGGCATGGATAGGACGTATGAGGAGGGATCACAGGGAATTAGGTGCTAAGTTAAAGGGCAGGATGTCCCAGGTAGTGATCTCAGGATTGCTGCTCGTGCTGCTTACTGGTGAGACCAGAACCAGGAAAAACTGTACAGCTGACAGTTATGGGTTAGCACTAGTCGCAGAGGGATGGGAGCCATATTGCCAGAACAGCTTATGGAGAATTTGCGGTGGCAGATGTTGAAAGGCCTCAGACAATGTTCGGTATCATATTTGTTGAGCTCAGTTCAACTCGTGGTCCTGAGCTGCATAGATTTCAATGCAACAGAATTGATGGAAAGGCCGATAATAGTGCTGACGATGAGGTCACTGGTCTACAAACAGAGGCAATGTGTACTGAGGAGAGGTTAATGATTGGGGGCATTGCAGTCGAGCAGTTGAATTTCAACTTAAAATCGAAATTTATAGATGAAATTTAAAAAAGGTTAATACAGGACTAAATGTGTCACCACTTTGCTCCACTTCACCCTTCTCCATCATTCCCAGCCTCTACGACACAACTCTTTGTCTGCGTGAACCGGTCTATCAACAACAGCCCTCCACATCTCTGGCCCCAACCCAAGCCCCTCTTCTACAGATCTCCTTCTCTCTATTCACGGGGATCTGTGAGGAGGATAGGGGACAGTTGACGTATGGATTCACTCCCTTTTCCAACAGACATTGGTCCCTCGGTTCTGAGCCTCTCCACAGTTCTGTGTGAATCGTCCTGTCATGCGGTTCCTGCCGTGTGTGCAATCTCACCAATCCGTCCCTGCCCACTGCTCGCCTCCCCTTGCTTCCTCTTCCGGATACAACACAGCGGCTTTCAGACACACACACTCGCAGTCTTCTGGAGCGGCTAGAGGTAGGGAGGTGGTGGAGAAGGGAGAATGGGGAGAGGGAGAGGAGGAGTGGGTGAGGTATGAGGATGGGGTTGAGGGAGACGGAAAAAGTGGAGAGGAGGGAAGGTTGCGAGGAGTACGAATTCCGAGGGTATTTGATTACCCTCACTCGGAGGGAGGAGCGTTGGGGGGGTGTCTCGCCGACAGATCGTCTGATGTCTGAAGGCCTGGCGATGAGCAGGAGCAGTGGGTCTGAAAACCAGGACCCAAATGGGAGGGGGGGGAGGTTGTGGAAGGATGGGGTAAGGCTGGGGTTGCAAATCTTCAGCACCATAGAGGCTTTCTATGGATGACACAAATATCTATTATTCCCTCGTTTATCACCCCTGCCGTCCCCTCTACACCCTCCTTCCATTCTTTCCCTCCCTCCCTCCTTCCATTCTCTACTCTCTTCCTCAATAACGCTTCAAATCTCTACTCCCCTTCTATTTCTTCCCCTCCCGTCACTCTCATCTCTCTCGACCGCCTTCTCGCACGCCCTCAATCTCACTCCTCCCCGCACTTCCTCCCCCTGCTCCCTGTCCCTCCCATCATCGGCCTGTCATCAGGTGTTTGCGGACAACGGCCTGCCGCTACGGGTTTCCTCTATCGACGGTTCCATCCCTTTCCTGAGCTCGGAGACCCGACAAGATGGCCGAGAACCAGACCGACGCCAACAGACAGTTCACAGGAACGGATTCACAGGCTACTTTGAGAGGTGAGTGGGGCGGAGAGTGGGAGGGAGCTTAGCGCTCTGTCTGACCCCGGCAGTGTGTACTGGGATACTAGACACTAGACACTAGACACTAGAATACTACAGAAGAGTACAGGCCCTTCAGCCCTCGAACCTGTGCCAACCTATATTATATTATTATTTTTTTAAAAAAACACTAAACCCACCTACCCCGTAACCCAATACAGGCCCTTCAATCTTGAAATCCTTTATGTGAACCTCGTTTGAACCCTCTCCACTTTGAGCACAATCTTTCTAAGATAAGAGACCCAAAACTGTTCACAATACTCCACGTGAGGCCTCACCAGTGCTTTATAAAGTCTCAGCATCTCACCTTTCCTTTTATATTCGAGTCGGAATGCTGACATGCATTTGCCCTCCTCACCACAGACTCAACCTGAGAAGGTTACATCATCGGCACAACATGGGGGCTGAGGGGCCGGGAATGTGCTGTAGATTTCTATCTTTAGGGAATCCAGCACAAGGGCTTTAAAGTCCCCGTGAATCTCTGATTTGTTTTCTTTGTGTTTTCTCTCCATTTAGAAAATAGTCAACCCTTTCATTTTCTCCCAAAGTGCATGACCATATATATTTCAACACAGCAGTACATCTGCCATTTCTTTGCCCTGTCCAAGCCCCTCTGTAACATGTCTACTTCCTCAAAACTACATTCCCCTCCATTTATCCTCATACCGTCTGCAAACTGTGGAGCCACGTTCATGGAGCTGCATACATGGACAGTAAGATCCCTCTGTTCATCGACACTGTCTTGTCTTTAATAGTGTGCTTTATCTTTCTATTTGTCCGGGTTGAACTCATCTGCCATTTCTCCAACCACATCTGCAAGGGATTTCAGCAGAGCAGCAATTGCTTTCGTTTCTGGGAAAATATGAGGAAGGTGCAGGACATGTGTATTCCAAAAATGAAGAAGTTCTCAGTACTCAAGAAGTTTTCGATTTTGGCCGAAAAGGGAACTCAAAGCTCTTGTAAAAGCTAAAGAAAGGGCTTACAAGAAAATAAAAAATAGTGGGAATGCAATCACCGGTGAGGCTCGCGGCTTCATCCGGGTGATGGTAGCCCCCGGCCCGAGAAACTTACAAAATCTCCTTTCGGTGGATGCTATACGATGTTTACAAACAGTACACAATATGAGAGTGAACGATTGAGTTTTAAATTTGTATTTTAACTATATGGTTAGCAAAGCAACATAAAAAAATAAGAAAGGGGCACGTTCTCATGAAACAGTCTAATATTCCAACGGTGGAGCTCACAGTGTCGTCCATTTGTTCCCGCCGACCTCTCCCGAGCGCAGGTGACCCTCGGATCCAGTCTCCTCAGACCGCTCAGCGGTCATAGAAACATAGAAACACAGAATGCCGAGATCACAGTACAGGCCCTTCGGCCGACAAACTGTGAGAACATGTCCTTACCTCCGAACCATCCAGCCCTTTCACAGAATGGACTTCCAAATTACCTGGGTTTGCCAGTAGCTCTCTATTTTCCTGAGCTCCATGTACCTGTCCAGGAGACTGTTAAAAGTGTCTGTCCTGTCGGGCTCCATCACCTTGTCCGGCAGCGCATTACGCGCACTCACCACTGTCTCCGTACAAAAAAATAAAAATACCCTGACATCCCCTCTGTACCTACTTCTAAGCAGCTTAGAATTGTGCCCTCTAGTGCTATCCATTTCACTCCTGGGGAAAAAAGGCCTGTGACTATCCAAACGATCAATTCCTCTCATCATCTCATACACCTTATCAGGTCGTCTGTCATTCTCCATCGCTCCAAGGAAAAATGGCCGAGTTTACTCTACCTATTCTCATAAGGCAGGCTCTCCAATCCAGGCAACATCCTTGTAAATGTCCTCTGCATCCTTTCTATCGTTTGCACATCCTTCCTGTAGTGAGGCGACTAGAACTGAGCACCGTACTCCAAGTGAGGTCTGATCATTTGTAATATTACCTCTCTGCTCCTAAACTCAGCTTCACGGTTGATGAAGACCAATGCGCCGTATGCTTTCTTAAGCACAGAGAAAACCTGCGCAGCATCGTTGAGTGTCCTATGGACTCGAACTCTAAGATGTCTCTCAGCCACCAAATTGCCAAGAATCTTTCCATCATATTTGACCTACAAAAAAGGACAACCATTCACTTATACTGTTTGAAAACCATCTGCCACTTCTCGGCCCAGTTTTGCATCCTAGGACTGTCCCGCTGTAAGCTCGGACAGACCTCATTATTGGGGGTATCTCACCAACCCCAAACATGTATAGTCCGCAAATTTACGAAGCCACACCTCCACATCTTCATCCAGGTAATTTATAAAATCACGAAGAGTAGGGCTCCCAGAACAGATCCCTGAGGAACTCCACTGTTCACCGGCCTCCATGCAGAATATGACCCATCTAAATCCTTCTGTGGGCAAGCCAGTTCTGCATCGAGAAAGCAAAGTTCCCTTCTGTCCCATGCACCCTTACTTTCCCAATAAACCTTCCATGGGTACGTTATCAAATTCTCGTTGAAATCACTATACACTAGATCTACTGCGCTACCTTCATCAATATGTTCAGTCACATCATCAAAAAAATAAATAAAATCAATCCGGCTATTAAGGCACGACCTACCTTTGCATATCCATGCTGACTATTACTAATTATATCATGCCTCTCCGAATGTTCACAAATCCTGCCTCTCAGGATCCTCTGCTTCTACGTAGCAAACACTGAAGTAAGACTCATTGATCTATAATTTCCTGGGCTAGCTCTACTCCCTTTCGTGAATAAAGGAACAACATCCGCGACCCTCTAATCCTCCGGATCCTTACCCGTCCCCATTGATGATACAAACATCATCGCTGCAAGTTCAGCAATCTCCTCGCTCGGCTCGCACAGTAGCCTGATCCTCCATTCCCTGTGACTTTTGCAACTTGATGCTTTCTAAAAACTCCAGCATTTTGTCTTTATTAATGTGTACATGCTCAAGGTTTTCAGTCCGCTCTGAGTTACCCGTACGACCGCCAGAATCCTTTGCCCGAGTGAATGCTGAAGCAAAGTATTCATTATGTACCTCTGCTGTCTACTCCGGTTCCATCCACACTTTTCCACTGTCACACTTGATTCGTCCTAATCCCTCACGTCTTATCCACTTGTTCTTCACATACTTATCGAGTGTGCTGCGGTGGACCTGAATCCTAACCTCCAAAGGCTTCTTATGGCCACTTCTGGCTCTCCTAATTTCTTTCTGAAGCTCCTTCCTGCTAGCTTTATAATCTTCCAGATCTCTGTCATCAACTAGTCTTTCGAACTTATCATAAGGCCTTCTTTTATTCTTGACATCATTTCCAACAGCCTTTGTTGACCACGGGTTCTGTACCGTACCATCCTTTCCCCTTCTCATTGGAACATGCCTATGCATAGCTCCAACCAAATATCCCGTAAACATGTCCCATAACTCTTTCTTACAGTTCTGAGAACACCTGATCCCAATTTATGCTTCCAAATTCCTGCCTGTTAGCCCCATATGTTGGCTTAATTCAATTAAACGCTTTGCTAACTGATCTGTTCCTATCCTGATCTGTTCCTATCCTGATCTGTTCCTATACTGATCTGTTCCTATCCCTCTCCAATGTTATGATAAAGGAGGGAGAGTGTGATCACTGTCTCCTTTGGAGTTATGATGTGGTGGCCATTACAGCGACTTGGATGCCTCAGGAACAGGAATGGTTACTTTAGGGGCCGGGTATTGATGTTTCAGAAAGGACAGGGAGGGAGGCAAGCGAGGTGGGGCCGTGGCACTGTTGAACAGAGATAGTAACACAGCTGCAGAAAAGGTGTACGCCATGCGGGAATTATCTACGGAGTCTCTGCGGATGAAGAATAGTAACAGGAAGGGTTGAATAACTTTAATGGGTGTTTTTATAGGCCGCCCAGTAATAGCAGGGATATCGAGTAGCAGACAGGAAAGCAGAGCCTGGAAAGGTGTGATAATAACAGAGTTGTCGCGATGGCAGAGTTTAATTTCTCAAATATTGATTGGGAGCTCCCTAGAACAAGGGGTTTAGATGGAGTGGAGTCTGTTACGTGTGTTGCAGTAAGGTTTCGTGACACAACATGTATATAAGCCTTCAAGAGGAGAGGCTGCACTTGATTTGGTATTGGGAAATCAAACTGGTCAGGTTTCATATCTCTCAGTGGGAGAGCATTCTGGAGATAGAGGTCATAATTCTATTTCCTTTACAGCAGCATTGGAGAGATAGAAAGAGACAATTAGAAAAACACTTAATTGGAGTAAGGTCAATTATGAAGCTATCAGGCAGGAACATGGAAGCTTAATTTGGAAACATGTATTCTCAGGGAAAAGTACGGAAGAAATTTGGCAAATGTTCAGGGGATGATTCACAGTGAGCGATTTCAAGAAGCACTTGTTAGATATCAGCCAGTCTACGAATGCTTCCGAGCGGTGCACAAGTTTAGAACTGTAGTCAGTTCCTCCATTACCACGACAGTGTCGGAGAAAAGTTAACATTACCTCATTCTTGGAATGAAACTTTGCTAACTTTTGTTAGCTCGCACAAGCAGAGCAGCGTCTGCATCTTATCCTGTCGTCTTCGGGGCCTCAGTCTTCAGCTAGTCAAGCTTAGCAACAGCATTTAATGTTTCCACAATAAAACAAAAGAAACATATAATAGGAACGTAAGATGTAGGAGCAGAATTAGACCATTTGGGTAATCGAGTCTGCTCCACCATTTCATTGTGGCTGATCCATAGAACCATAGAACTTTAGAACATTATAACAAAGAAACAGGCCTTTTGGCCCTTCTTGACTCTGCCGAACCATTTATCTGCCTAGTCCCACGGTCCTGCACCTGGCCCGTATCCCTCCATACACCTCTCATCCATGTACCTGTCCAAGTTTTCAATGTTAAAAGTGAGCCCGCATTTACCACATCATGTCCGCTCTTTCCACATTTTCACCACTCTCTGCGTGAAGAAGCCCCTCCCCCCACAATGTCCCCTTTAACCTTTTCCACCTTCACCCTTAGCACATGACCTCTGTTTTTTTTCTCCCCTGGCCTCAGTGGAAAAAGCTACTTGCATTCACTCTCTCTATACCCATCATAATTTTATACACCTCTATAAAATCACCCCTCATTCACCTACGCTCCAGGGAATAATGCCATAACCTATTCAACCTTACTCTGTAACGTAGTTTCTCAAGTCCCGGCCACATCCTTTTAAACCTTCTCTACACTCTTTCAAACTTATTAATATCCTTCCTGTAATTAGGTGACCAAAACTGCACACAATACTCCAAATTCGATCTCACCAGTACCTTATACAATCTCATCATAACATTCCAGCTCTTATACTCAATACTTTGATTTATAAAGGCCAGTCTGTATCCCCAGATCCCTCTATTCAACAGCACTCCTCAGTGTCCTACCTTTACCTTGTATGTTCCACCTTGATTTTCCCATCCAAAATGCAGCAACTCACACTTGTCTGTATTAAACTCCATCTGCCATTTTCCAGTCCGTTTCTCCATCTGGTCCAAATCCCTCTGAAAGCTTTGAAAACCTACCTCACTGTCCACTACACCTCCAATCTTTGTATCATCAGCAAATTTGCTGATCCAATGTACCTCATTATTATCCAGATCAATGATATAGATGACAAATAACAATGGACCCAGCACTGATCCCTGTGGTACACCACTAGTCACAGGGATCCACTCAGGGAAGAAATCATCCACTACCACTCTCTGGCTTCTCCCATTGACCCGATGTCGAATCCAATTTACTACTTTACCATCTATACCTAACAAATGAATCTTCTTAACTAACCTCCCATGTGGGAACTTGTCAAAGGCTTTATTGAAGTCCATCTCTGCGGGCCATTCTCTCGCACTCTCATTCCCACTCCATGATACCTCTCCCACCCCAGTTCTCGCTTCCTCTCTTTTTTAGCTGTTCAGCTTGTGTTTTTTGGTGTTGGTCTGACTCACTTGTCAAAACGGGCTTACTCTGTCAACGGTTACTTCTCCTTCCTGAGCTCAGACACGCAGAGGATCCTCGACAGGATGGAAGACAGCGAAACTTACATGAATACGAAACGCACAAATACTGGCTCAGGGGCACCTTCTCGAGGTGAGTGGGGCTGAAAGACGGAGGGAGGCAGTTTCAATTTGAATCTGACTCCGAGAGCGTGTGTTGGATAGTGTGGATGAAAACCCCCTCTGCGTTTGACCCTGGGGGTTTGTGATGGCACATTGGGGACGGAGCGTCACTCTGTGTCTAAGCCCAGGACTTGTGAGACGCTGCACAGGGAGATTCAGTCTGTGTTTGACTGGGTCGATGATGAGGGAGCCTCAGCCAATTTCGGAAACCTGATGTATCGTACGTGGAGCCTAAAGCCTAGACCCTCTCTGTGCCCCAGGTCCGTAGAGATGGAAGTCAGTTTCATCGTTGTTGCCTTGACTGTGTTCATGTAATTTGCCCATTCCTGTCGAAAAACCTCAGGGCAAACTTACTGCTGACCCTAAAGATTCGCTGTTTGAGAATATGTTAGAGGGAACGCGCAGGACAGGCGACTAGGAGGGAGCAATGTGAGGGGGTGGGGGCGTCAGTGACGCTGGCATGCTTTGGGAAGCGTGGCGTTGAGCGACCAGCATAGGAGGGCATTATGGAGGCAGCATTGTGGAGTGGGGTGTCGAGAGTGTGATGTGGGAGGACGGAATGTCATGGGGGCAGTGTTGTGGAGTGGGGTGTAGAGAGTGTGATGTGGGAGGACGGAATGTCATAGGGGGCAGCATTGTGGAGTGGGGTGTAGAGAGTGTGATGTCGGAGGACGGAATGTCATGGGGGGGCAGTGTTGTGAAAGTCTCGTGGTCGGGGCGGTGGGGTGGAAGGGTGACTGAGGGGAGAGTGCTGAGACGACGAGAGTGCTGTGGGATGGCAGGTGAATAAGCTGCACCGTGGGAAGGGTGGTGTTTAGAGAGGGCAATGAGAGATACGGTGATGAGGGAGCCCCCGAAAATATATTTTTAATCCCCTCTCGTTTTTTCATCTCCCCCTCACTCTGCACAAAACTTATCTCTTCCCCCTTCTCTCTCACTTTCCCTCTCACACCCATTCTTCTGTTTCCCTTCTTTTCTCCCCTCTGTCCCTCTTTTCCCATCTCATCCACTCTCCCCTCACTTGTCCTCACTCTGCCCCTTGTCCCTCATCACCCCCTCTCTTTACGGTCTAACTATTCTCCCCATGCTGCTCTCTCTCATTCGCTCCCCTCTAACGCCCCCTCCCCTCTCTATCCCTCCTTGAACCTCTCTCTCTTCCGTACCCCCTCTCTCCCTGCCCTGTCTTTCACGCTATCTGTCCCACTATTCCCTCTCTCCCACTCTGTCCCTTTCCCTCCCTCTTTCTCTCCTCTTTTGTCTCCCTCTCGCGTGATTATTCTGTCCGCTCTCTAACTATCTCCCAGCATCTCTCTACCCCTTTATACCCATTAACTTTTCCCTCTCTCATTGCTCACTATCTTAATCCTCTCCCCTCTGTCACCCTCCCCCGGACTTCAACTCTGGATCTCCTTCTGCACTCTTTCCCTCACTCTCTCGCTCCTTTTGACTCTTCCATCCTCTCTCCCACACATTTCACTACCCTTCACTTTATACTCTCTCACCAGTCTGCCTCGCCTCTTAATCATACTCTCCGCACTGACTACCTCACTCCCCTCACCTCACTTTACCCTCTCTCTCCTATTTCCCCAATTCTGCTCCATTTTCCCACCCATCGCCACTCTTCAGTCACCCCCTCTCAACAACTCAATTAATGCATTTCACTCGCTCTGTCGTTGTACTCCCTGTCTCGCTTCCCTCTCTTGCCTCTCCCTTCATCCCTTTCACTGTCCCGAACCATCTCCCCCACACCGCGTCTCTGTGCTCTCTTCGCTTCCCTCTACACCTCACTGTCCCCGATTCTCTATCGCGCAATCTCATACTTGTCTACCTCTCTCTCTCGCAGAACATCTGACCTCCACCTACACCGAGCTGAACATTCGGAAAGTCGAACGCCTCACCAATACACAAGCAGGTCAGTGATGCAACAACGACGTCATTCTGGAGGACTCACATGTCATACTGCCAAATGGCCATGTATGTAATGTATTCTTCTCCACCAATTCCCTGGCAGCTCGTTCCACAGACTGACCACCATCTGGGTAACAAACGGTTATCAATCGGCTCACCAGTTGAATCCATTTCCCCTCTCTCCTTATACCTGTGCGCTCTGGCCCTCGATTTTCCAAATCTAGGGGAAATAATTGCGCCCATTCACTCTGTCTGTGTTCCTCGTGGTTTCATATACCTCTGAAAGGTCATCCCTGCTCTACAAGGAATAAAGTCGCAATCCACCCAACCTCTTTCCCTAACTCAGTCCCTGTAGTCCCGGAAATGTCGTCGTAAATCTCCCCGAGCACTCATTTCCAGTTCTATGGCATCTTTCCGAGAACATGATGACCAACACTGAATACCGTACTCCAAGTGCGGCCTCATCGACGTCCTGTACAATTGCAACATGACCGTCTTACTCCTGTACGCAATAGACAATAGACAATAAATACAAGAGTAGGCAATTCAGCCCTTCGAGCCAGCATCGCCATTCATTGTGATCATGGCTGATTATCCACAATCACTACTCCGTTCCTGCCTTCTCCCCATAACCCTGGACTCCGCTATCTTTAAAAGCTCTATCTAACTCTTCCTTGAAAGCATCCAGAGAAATGGCCTCCGCTGCCTTCTGAGGCAGAGCATTCCATAGATCCACAACTCTATGGGTGAAGAAGCTTTTCCTCAACTCAGTTCGAAATGTCCTACCCCTTAGTCTTAAACTGTGACCTCTGGTTCTGGACTCCACCAACATCGGGAACATGTTTACTGCCTCTAGCGTGTCCAATCCCTTAATAATCTTATATGTCTCAATCAGATCCACTCTCATCCTTCTAAATTCCAGTGTATACAAGCCCAGTTGCTCCAATCTTTCAACATATGACATTCCCGCCATCCCCGGAATTAACCTCGTGAACCTACGCTGCACTCCCTCAATAGCAAGAATGTCCTTCCTCCAATTTGGAGACCAAAACTGAACACAATACTCCAGGTGTGGTCTCACCAGGGCCCTGTACAACTGCAGAAGGACCTCCTTGGTCCTCTACTCAACTCCCCTTGTTATGAAGGCAAACATGCCATTAGCTTTCTGCACTGTCTGCTGTACCTGCATGCTTGTGCTCAGTGACTGATGTACAAGAACACCTAGATATCGTTGTATTTCCCCTTTTCCCAATTTGACACCATTCAGATAGTAATCTGCCTTCCTGTTCTTGCCACAAAGTGGAGAAACTCACATTTATCCACATTAAACTGCATCTGCCATGTATGTGCCCACTCACCCAACCTGTCTAAGTCACCCTGCATTCTCTTAACATCCTCCTCATATTTCACACTGCCACCCTGCTTTGTGTCATCTGCAAATTTGTTAATGCTACTTTTAATCCCTTCATCTAAATTATTAATATATATTGCAAATAGGTCCGATCCCAGCACCGAACCTTGCGGTACCCCACTAGTCACTGCCTGCCATTCTGAAAAGGACCCGTTAATCCCTACTCTTTGTTTCCTGCCTGCCAACAAATTTAATATCCACGTTAGCACCCTACTCACAATACGATGTGCTTTAATTTTGCCCACTATTCTCCTATGTGGGACGTCATCAAAGGCTTTCTGAAAGCCCAGATGCACTACATCCATTGGCTCTCCTTTGTCCATTTTCATAGTTACATCCTCAACAAATTGCAGAAATTAGTCAAGCATGATTCCCCCTTCGTAAACCCATGATGAATCGACCGATCCTGTTACTATTATCCAAATGTGCCTCTATTTCATCTTTTATAATTGACTCCAGCACTTCCCCACCACTGATGTCAGGCTAATTTCTTGTTTTCTCTCCCCCTCCTTTCTTAAAAAGTGGGATAACATTAGCTATCCTCCAATCCCCAGGATCTGATCCTGAATCAATAGAGCATTGGAAAATGGTTACGAATGTGTCCACGAATTCTAGACCCACCTCTTTAAGTACTCTGGCATGCAGAGCATCAGGCCCTCGGGATTTATCTGCCTTCAGTCCCATCAGTCTACCCAACACCATTTTCTGCCTAATGTGGATTTCCGTCAGTTACTCCGTTGCCCTAGGTCCTCTGGCCACTATTACATCTGGGATATTGTCTGTGTCTTCCCTAGTGAAGACAGATCTAAAGTATCTGTTCAGCTCGTCTGTCATTTCCTTGTTCACCATAATAAATTCACCCATTTCTGCCTTCAAGGGCACAACATTGGTCTTAAATATTGTTTCCTCTTCACATACCTAAAGAAGCTTTTACTATTCTCCTTGGTATTCCTGGCTAACTTACCTTCGTCCCTTATCTTTTCTCCCCGTATTGTCTTTTTAGTTATCTTCTGTTGCACCTTAAAATGTTTCCCAATCCAGTGGCTTTCCGCTCATCGTTGCTATGTTATACTTCTCTTTTATTTTTATACTGTCCTTGACTTCCCTTGTTAGCCACGGACGCCCCCTACTCCCCTTAGAGTCCTTCTTCCTGTTCTAGTGTTACCCCTGCTAGGGTATATTTCCAGTCAACTTTGTCTAGGCCTGTCTCATGGCTCCATAGTTCCGTTTGTTCAACTGTAATACTGACACATCCCATTTTCCCTACTCCCTCTCAAATTGTAGATCAATACTTATCATATTATGGTCACTACCTCCTAATGGCTCCTTTACATCGAGTTCCCTTATCAAATCCGGTTCATTACACTACACTAGATCCACAATTGCCTTCTGCCTGGTAGGCTCCAGTACAATCTGCTCTAAGGATCCACCTCGGTGCACTCCACAAACTCCCTTTCTTGGGGTCCAGTGCCAACCTGATATTCGCAGTCTACCTGCATGTTGCATTAACTTTGCGACATGCTAATTTTAACTCTTGATTCAACTTGCACCCTATATCCGGCTACTATTTGGGGGCCTGTTGATAACTCACTTTAGAGTCTTTCTGCCCTTACAATTTCTCAGTTCTATCCATACTGACTCTACATCTCCTGATTCTATGTCTCCCCTCGCAAGGGACTGAATTTCATTCCTCACCAGTAGAGCCTCCCCAGCCCCTCTGCCCACCTGCCTGTCCTTTCGATTGGACGAATACGCTTGAATATTCATTTCCCAGCCCTGGCCCTCTTGCAGCCATGTCTATGTTATTCCTATAACATCCTAGAATTGCCAACTGAGCGCCAAGCTCATCCACCTTATTTCTTATACTTCGTGCATTAATATATAATACTTTTCATTCATCACTCCCCGCGCTTCTCACACGGACCCCTATAGCACTTGGCCATACTCTCCGATCCCTTCCTGAGCTTTCTACCCCTTTAACTCTGTTGTCTTTCTTAAGTTTTCTGTTTCACTCTTTCCCTTTAACTGTATCCTTATATTTCGAGTTCGTACCCTCCCCTCCCCCACTTACTAGTTTAAACACAGCCGTGTTGCAGTGGCAAACCTGCCTGCCAGAACACTGGTCCCCCGCCTGTTAAGGTGCAACCCGTCCCTTTCCTTCTTCTCCGTCCACACTGCCTGTTGAATTCCTCTCCTCGTTCTGTCTCCCCATTCTCTCCCAGTTTCCCGCCCAGCGCCTTCATCTCTCACCCTATTTCCCCCCTCCATCCATCCATCTGCTGCTCCGTCTCCATGTCTTTCTCTACTCACTTCCTCATCTTCCTCAAATTTCCTCCCTGTCTCTCACTCCGCCTCACCATTCTCTACCCGTCTCTTGCCCTTCTATTTGTCTCTCTCTCACATTCTCTTCCATTCTGTTCCAGATGGTCTGGACCCCACCTACTCTCAGCTGAACTTTCGCCAAAATGAAATTCCCATCGCTAAGGAAGAAAATCCTCCTATGGCGCCGAGACCAGGAGACATGCCAATGACTGCTGAGGCAGGTCAGAATTCACGTTTTGAAGGGGTCACGTTCTATACGCTATATATAGTGATAATTCATCTGCATCGACCAATTCCCTGGCAGCTCGTTCCACAGACTGACCACCATCTGGGTAACAAACGGTTATCAATCGGCTCACCAGTTGAATCTTTTTCCCCCCTCTCTCCTTATACCTGTGCGCTCTGGCCCTCGATTGTCCAGGTCTAGGGTAAATAATTGCGCCCATTCACTCTGTCTGTCCTCCTCGTGGTTTTATATACCCCTGAACGGTCACGCCTGCGCTACAAGGAATAAAGTCGCAATCAACCCAACCTCCTTCCCGAACTCAGTCCCTGGAGTCCCGGCATCGTCGTCGTAAATCTCCCCGTGCACTCATTTCCAATTCGATGGCATCTTTCTGGGAACCGGACGTCCAACACTGAACACCGTACTCCACGTGCGACCTCACCGACGTCCTTTACAACTGCAACATGACCACCAGACTCCTGCACTCAGTGACATTCTGATGAATGTCTGCGTTCAGACGCATTCTTCACTGCCCTGTCTGTCTGTGACTTCACATTCTGGGAACCGTGTTCCTGTACCGCGGGTCCTTCTGTTCTCCAACAGTCCTCAGTGTTCCTCCGGATCGTTGTAAAAATCCAACCCTGGGCTGTCCTACAGAAATACGATAACTATCACATACCCGATTTAAATAGCATTTCCTGCAGCTCGCGACGGGCGCCTAGTCTGAGAAAAGATCTACAACATTAAACCTTTGCTCCGGGCACCGAGCCATTTCTATATCCAGTTAGCCATCCGGCCCTGCCTCGCGCCCATCTTCCAGAGCACATACCATCTGGGACCCTGTTAAAATATGGGTACAGTACATCTAGATAGATAGATAGATAGATAGATACTTTATTCATCCCCATGGGGAAATTCAACTTTTTTTCCAATGTCCCATACACTTGTTTGTGTAGCAAAAACTAATTACATACAATACTTAACTCAGTAAAAGTATGATATGCATCTAAATCACTATCTCAAAAAGCATTAATAATAGCTTTAAAAAAAGTTCTTAAGTCCTGGCTGTTGAATTGTAAAGCCTAATCAGATATATCTCCTCGATTCCACATGATCCTCCGGAGCAGATAACCATCTGAGCATTTGTTAATAGCCATGTTAAATACGATACATACACTACTAGTGCTTGACCTGTCATCCCCGGTTAAATCAGCCCGACAATTCACCTCGGGTCTCATATAATCCAGAATCTCCCTGTCTCTTCTATCTTCCACCGTCCCAATCTTCCATTCTCTCTCCCTCTGTCACTGCTCCGTTCCTTCTCCGTCTCTCCCTACCTCCCTGCCCTCCATCTTCCTGAGCAATCTACCAATTGGGACCTCGTGCTTGGACTTGTTAAATTCAGCGTACATTATGCCTACAAATCCGCACAAACCAGTCAGTCAAATCTCTCTGGGTCCCACACCAATCTGCAGAGTAGCCAACAAGTGGAAACATTAAACGCCTTATTGAGTTCCCTACACATCACGTCTACCACCCTGCTCTCATGAACCGTCCGGGTTCCTGAATCCTCATATAGAAACTGTTCCTTCCCTGAGCGCAAGAGACTGCAGAACACTGTGGACACAGCTGAGCACATCTCGGAAACCAGAGACTGCAGAACACTGTGGACACAGCTGAGCACATCTCGGAAACCAGAGACTGCAGAACACTGTGGACACAGCTGAGCGCATCTCGGAAACCAGAGACTGCAGAACACTGTGGACACAGCTGAGCACATCTCGGAAACCAGAGACTGCAGAACACTGTGGACACAGCTGAGCACATCTCGGAAACCAGAGACTGCAGAACACTGTGGACACAGCTGAGCACATCTCGGAAACCAGAGACTGCAGAACACTGTGGACACAGCTGAGCACATCTCGGAAACCAGAGACTGCAGAACACTGTGGACACAGCTGAGCGCATCTCGGAAACCAGAGACTGAAGAACACTGTGGACACAGCTGAGCGCATCTCGGAAACCAGAGACTGCAGAACACTGTGGACACAGCTGAGCGCATCTCGGAAACCAGAGACTGCAGAACACTGTGGACACAGCTGAGCGCATCTCGGAAACCAGAGACTGCAGAACACTGTGGACACAGCTGAGCTCATCTCGGAAACCAGAGACTGCAGAACACTGTGGATACAGCTGAGCACATCTCGGAAACCAGAGACTTCAGAACACTGTGGACACAGCTGAGCGCATCTCGGAAACCAGAGACTGCAGAACACTGTGGACACAGCTGAGCGCATCTCGGAAACCAGAGACTGCAGAACACTGTGGACACAGCTGAGCGCATCTCGGAAACCAGAGACTGCAGAACACTGTGGACACACCTGAGCACATCTCGGAAACCAGAGACTGCAGAACACTGTGGACACAGCTGAGCGCATCTCGGAAACCAGAGACTGCAGAACACTGTGGACACACCTGAGCACATCTCGGCAACCAGAGACTGCAGAACACTGTGGACACAGCTGAGCACATCTCGGAAACCAGAGACTGCAGAACACTGTGGACACAGCTGAGCACATCTCGGAAACCAGAGACTGCAGAACACTGTGGACACAGCTGAGCACATCTCGGAAACCAGAGACTGCAGAACACTGTGGACACAGCTGAGCGCATCTCGGAAACCAGAGACTGCAGAACACTGTGGACACAGCTGAGCACATCTCGGAAACCAGAGACTGCAGAACACTGTGGACACAGCTGAACATATCTCGGCAAAATGCCTCCCCTCCAGGAACTCTGACTATACTTCCTGCTGTCATCGTGATCAAAGAACCAACCCCACTACCCGGTCATGCTGTTTCTACACCCACCCCATGGGAAAAGATGTCTCACTAGAACATAGAAATCTACAGCACATTTATGCCCTTCGGCCCACAATGTTATGCCGACTATGTAACTTACTCTATAAATTGCCTGGAATTTCTATGGCGCAGAGCACTCTATTTTTCTAAGCTCAATGTGCCTATTTAAGAAGCTCTTTATTGACCCTACTGCACGCTCTTCCACCACCGTCGGCGGCCGTGCATTTCACGCACTCACCACTTTCTGTGTGCAAGTCTTACCCCGTCACCCCCTCGGCACCTATTTCCAAGCACCATAAAACTCTGTTCCGTCGTGTTAGCCATTACACCTCTGGGAAACAGCGTCTGGCTATCTACGTGATCAATGTCTCTTCTGATCTTAAACTCCTCTATCAGGCCAATTATTATCCGCCGTCTCTCTGAGGAGAAAGAGCCAAGATCACTCAACCTATTCTCATAAGGTACGCTAGCCAATCCAGGCAACATCCTTGTAAATCTACTCTGTACTCTCTCTATAGTATTCCCACAGAGAACACAGTGCTCCAAGTAGGATCTAACCATAGTTTTATATAGCTGTAACTCGGCTCAAGGACAGTTTCTATTCAACTGTTATCAGACTATTGAACGGTCCCGTACTGGGATATCAGGTACGCTTAACCTCACAATCGTCACCTCGTGGCCCTTCAACCTTATTGCGTTCCTCCATGCAATTTCTCTGTAACTGTGACGCTTTACTCTGTCACTTTCTGTGACTGTTGTACCGCGTTATATTCCAGCGAAGTGATCTGTATCTGTGGATGTTGCTGAGACCTGTCCTGTTGCTGATGAAAATTAATGATATGGTTGAAAATGTAGACGGAGGGTTGGTAAGTCTGCACATAATACGATGTTGAGTGGTGTTAGGGACCGTGTAGAAGATCTGCAATGAATGCAGTAGGATATGGATCAGTTTCAGATATGGGTTGGAGAAATGGCAGATTGAGCTTAACCCGGACAAACGCACAATTTGCACTTTGGTAGGTAAAATGGTAACTGATAACACACTATTAAACAGAATATATAATACACACTATTATACAAAACAGTGTTGAGTATCAGAGGGATATTGTGGTGCAATGTCATTGCTCGTGGCCATGCGTACTGACAGGGATTTATGAAGGCATATAGGATTCTTGTCTTTATTAGGCTGCATCAGGCATATTATATGAGGATTGGGAAGCTTTTAAAAACTTGCAGCAGGAAATTAAGAAGGTCATTAAGAAGGAAACGATGAATTATGAAAGGAAGCTGGTGACTAATATCAAAGAAAATACTAAAGGTTTTTTATGTATTTAAAGGGTAAAAGAGAGTCAAGGGTAGATACTGGACCAATAGAAAATGATGCTGGGTATATTGTAATGAGACACGTAGAGATGGCAGAGGAACTGAATGTAAATTTTGCGTCCGACTTCACAGCTGAAGAGGTCTGCAGTATGCGGACATTCAAGAATGTTTGTGCAGTGAAAATTATGAATGAGAAGGTGCTCAGAATGCTTAATGGTCTGAGGGTGGATAAATCTACTGGACCCGATGGAATACACCCTCGGGTTCTGAAGAAAATAGCTGGCGAGATTGCGGAGGCACTAACAATGATCTTTCAAGAAACGATAGATTCTGGCATTGTACCAGATGACTGGAAAATTGAAGATGCTACTCAGATATTTTGGAAGGGTGGGATGCAGCAGAAAGGAATCTATAGATGAGTTTACGGAATACCTGCAGGCAAATGCTAAGGTAGGCAAAACCCAGCATGGTTTCCTGGAAGGAACATCCTGCCTGATTAAACTACTGCATTTTTTGAGGAAACTACAAGCAGGGTAGTCTAACGGGATGCAGTAGACATGGTGAACTTGGATTTTCAGACGGCATTTGGCAAGCTGCCGCGCATGAGGCTGCTTAGGAAGATAAGAGACCATAAAAGTATAGTGGGCAGATACTAGCGTGTGTGGAGCATTGACTGATCGGCAGAAAAGAGAGACTGGAATAAAGGGATCCTATTCCGTCTGGCTACCGGTTACCAGTGGAGTTCCACAGGTTCGGTGCTGGAGTCGTTGCTTCTTGCGATGAATGTCAATGATTTCCCGCTGACACAAATACAGGTGGAGGAACGAGAAGAGTTGAGGAAACATAGATCCTGCAGAAATTCGTAGATAGTTTAAGGGAATGGGAAACGAAGTGGCAAAAGAAATACAATGTTGGAAAGTGTACGTTCATGCAGTTTGTTCGGAAGAAATAAACGGGCAGACTATTATTTAGATCGGGGGAGAATTCAAAATGCAGAAATGCAAAGGAACTTGGCAGTCTTTGTGGAGCATACCCTAAAATTTAACCTCCAGTTTGAGTCAATGGTGAAGAAGGCGAATGCAATGCAGGTATTAATTTCTAGAGTTATAGAATATAAGAGCAGGGATGTGATGTTGAGGCTCTATAAGGCACTCGTGAGACCACACGGAGTATTGTTTGCAGTTTTGGACTCCTTATTTTAGAAAATGTATACCGTCATTGGAGAGGTTTCAGAGAAGATTCACGAGAATTACTCCAGGAATGAAGGGCTACCGTATGAGGAACGTCCGGAAACTCTTGGGCTGTATTCCCAGGAATTCAGGAGAATGAGGTGAAATCTCATAGAAACATTCCGAATGCGAAGAGGACTGAGCGGATTACATACGGCAAAGTTATTTCCCATGGTAGGGGAGTCGAGAACAAGAGGGCACGAGTCAGGATTGATGGACCTCTTTTTTGAACTTATATTAGGGAGAAATACTTTAGTTAGAGGTTGGAAAATCTGCGGTATTTGATGCGACAAACAGCTGTGGAGGACAAGTCATTGGATGAATCTAAGGCAGAAATAGATAGGTTCTAGTTTAGCCAAGATACCAAATGATATGGCGAGAAGGAATGGGAGTGGGGATTGCTGGAGAACTGGATCACCACATTATTGAATGGCGGAGCAGACTCAATGGGTCAAATAGCCTCCTTCTGCACCTAAATCCTATGGTGATAGGGTCTACTAATTTTAGCAGCCAGCCATCTCCATTTTCATTCAGATCAGTCATTGACATCACAAAACACAAGCAGCGACTTGTATATGTAAATGATAATCAACCATGTGATTCATCTTTTTAAAAAGTATATTGAGATTTATTTCACTCGGGTCTCTGGTACTGTAAGCCATGACTTTACGTACCGCTCTTCCTCTTAAAATCAGCTAGGAAAAAAAGAACCACCGTGGAGCGCGAAAATCCCCACAACATTTTAATCCCCAAAAGACCGTCATATTTCCAATGTTTGACAAAACAAGTGTTGCAAACAAAAGTACAACCACGACCAAAATAATAAAACCTTAACCCTCTCTCTTTCCCCCTCTCACCCATTGTCTCTCTCTCCTTCTGTCCCTCTCGCAACCTCTGCCATTTTTCTCCTCTCACTCTGCCCCTCTCTCCCTCACTCTTTCGATAACGCTCTTACTCTTCTCACTGCCACTTCACTCATGACCTCGTTCCCACTTCTCCCTCCCCACAGCTTGTCGAATTCCTCTCCTCGTTCTGCCTCACCATTCTCTCCCATTTTCCCGTTCATCGCCTTCATCTGTCACCCTATTTCCCGTCTCCATCCGTCCCCCCATCTATTGCTCAGTGTCCACGTCTCTCTCCACTCACTTCATCCTCTCCCTCATATTTTCTACCTGTCTCTCAATCCGTTCCCCCCCCCCAGTCTCTACCTGTCCCTTGCCCTTCTATTGGCCTCTCTCACACATTCTCTTGCATTCTCTCCTAGATGATCTGGATCCCACCTACTCACAGCTGAACCTTCTCCAAAATGAACTTCCCATCGCTAAGGAAGAAGATCCTCCTATTGCGTCTGGACCAGGAGAAATGTCAGTGACTGCACAGGCAGGTCAGAGTTCACATTGATGATGCCATTCTCAGAGGGGTCACGTGATGTACGCAGAACTGTACGTGTTAAAGGATCGTCATCGACCATTTCCTCTGGCAGTTCCTTCCACAGACGGAGCACCGTCTGCTTAAAAAAAAAAGTCACTCTGCTCCGCAGATAAATCTCCTTCTGCTATCACCACAGAACTGTGCGCTCTGATCCTCGATTCTCCAAGTCTACAGAAAAGGACTCTGCGCATCCATATTGTCTGTGCCCCACATGGCTCCATAGTCCCCTTTGTTCAACTGTAATACTGACACATCCCATTTTCCCTACTCCCTATCAAATTGTAGATTAATACTTATCATATTATGGTCAGTACCTCCTAATGGCTCCTTTATCTCGAGTTCCCTTATCAAATCCGGTTCATTACACAACACCAGATCCACAATTGCCTTCTCCCTGGTAGGCTCCAGTACAATCTGCTCTAAGGATCCATCTCGGACGCACTCCACAAACTCCCTTTCTTGGGGTCCAGTGCCAGCCTGATTTTCCCAGTCTACCTGCATGATGAAATCCACCATTACAACGGTGGTTTTACCTTTGCGACATGCTAATTTTAACTCTTGATTCAACTTGCACACTATATCCTGGCTACTATTTGGGGGCCTATTGATAACTCACATTAGGGTCTTCTTGCCCTTACAATTTCTCAGTTCTATCCAACTGACTCTACATCTCCTGATTCTATGTCACCCCTCGCAAGGGACTGAATTTCCTTCCTCACCAGTAGAGCCTCCCCAGCCCCTCTGCCCACCTGCCTGTCCTTTCGATTGGATGTAAACGCTTGAATATTCATTTCCCAGCCCTGGCCCTTTTGCAGCCATGTCTATGTTATTCCTATAACATCCTAGAATTGCCAACTGAGCGCCAAGCTCATCCACCTTATTTCTTATACTTCGTGCATTAATATATAATACTTTTCATTCATCACTCCCCGCGCTTCTCACACGGACCCCTATAGCACTTGGCCATACTCTCCGATCCCTTTCTGAGCTTTCTTCCCCTTTAATTCTGTTGTCTTTCTTAAGTTTTCTGTTTCACTCTTTCCCTTTAACTGTATCCTTATATTTCGAGTTCGTACCCTCCCCTCCCCCCACTTACTAGTTTAAACGCACCCGTGTTGCAGTGGCAAACCTGCCTGTCAGAATGCTGGTCCCCCGCCTGTTAAGGTGCAACCCGTCCCTTTCCTTCTTCTCCGTCCGCACTGCCTGTTGAATTCTTCTCCTCGTTCTGTCTCCCCATTCTCTCCCATTCTCCAGCCGAGTGCCTTCATCTCTCACCCTATTTCCCCTCTCCATCCATGCATCTGCTGCTCACCCCGCCTGTTAAAGTGCAACCCGTCCCTTTCCTTCTTCTCCTGACACACTGCCTCTGTCTCTCCATTCTCTCCCATTTTCCCGTCCATCGGCTTTATCTCTCACCCTATTTCCCCTCTCCATCCATCCATCTGCTGCTCAGTCTCCACGTCTTTCTCTGCTCACTTCCATATCTTCCTCAAATTGTCTCCCTGTCTCTCACTCCGCCTCACCATTCTCTACCCGTCTCTTGCCCTTCTATTTGTTTCTCTCTCACATTCTATTCCATTCTGTTCCAGGTGGTCTGGACCCCACCTACTCTCAGCTGAATTTTCGCCAAAATGAAATTCCCATCGCTAAGGAAGAAAATCCTCCTATGGCGCCGAGACCAGGAAGAATGCCAATGACTGCTCAGGCAGGTCAGAGTTCACGCTTTGAAGGGGTCACGTGCTATACGTGCTATATTGTGATAATTCATCTGCATCGACCATTTCTCTGGCAGTACATTCCATAGACGGAGCACCGTCTGCTTAAAAAATATGTCACTCTGGTCCGCAGTTAAATCTCTTTCTGCTGTCACTTCAGAACTGTGCGCTCTGTTCCCCAATTCTCCAAGTCTATAGAAAATGACTCTGCACATTCACCTTGTCTTTCCCCACGTGGATTTATAAACCTCTGTAAGGTCACCCATGAATTCCAAGGTATAAAATCCTAACCTGCCTGAATTATCTCCATAACTCAGTCCCTCGAGTCTTGAATATCCCCGTAAAGTTCCCTCTGCAAACTTTGCTGCTCAGTGGCATTTCATCTATAGCAGGTGTACAAAACCTGAACACTATACTCCAAGGTGCGCCTACCCTACGTCGTGCACAACTGCAAAGTGACCTCTAGACTCCTTCACCGCCCTATCTAACATTGACCTCATTTTCTGGGAACCGTTTTCCCGTATCCCTGGGTCCGTCTATTCTATAACACTCCTCGGGGTTCATCCTCTTCACTGTGAATGTCCATCCTGGCTCGTCTTCCTGAAATACCACGCGATTGGCTTATACAGAAAGTCAGAAGATATGGGATCCAATGAAGTTTGGTCAGGTGGAATCAGAACTGGCTTGCCTGCAGAAGGCAAAGCGTCGTGGTGGAGGGCGTACATTCAGATTGGAGGATTGTGACTCGTGGTGTCCCACAAGGATCTGTTTTGGGACCTCTACTTTTTGTGATTTTTATTAATGATGTGAGGTTAGAAGAGTGGGTTGGTAAGTTTGCAGACGACACAAAGGTTAGTGGTGTTGTAGATAGTGTTGAGGATTGTTGAAGATTGCAGAGGGACATTGACAGGATGCAGAAATGGGTTGAGAAGTGGCAGATGGAGTTCAACCCGGAGAAGTGTGAGGTGGTACACTTTGGGAGGACAAACTCCAAGGCAGAGTACAAAGTGTATGGCAGGATACTTGGTAGTGTGGAGGAGAGAGGGAACTTGAACTACATGTCCACAGATTCCTGAAAGTTGCCTCACAGGTAGATAGGGTAGTTAAGAAAGATTACTGAGTGTTATCTTTCATAAGTCGAGGGATAGAATTTAAGAGTCACGGGTAATGATGCAGATCTATGAAACTGTTAGGCCACACTTGGAATACTGTGTCCAGTTCTGGTCGCCTCACTATAGCAAGGATGTGGATTAATTGGAAATGGTACAGAGGAGATTTACCAGGATGCTGCCTGGTTTATAGAATATGCATTATGATCAGAGATTAAGGGAGCTATGTTTTTTTTTCTCTTCTCTCTCTGGAGAGAAGGAGGATGAGAGAAGACATGATAGAGGTATACAAGATATTAAGAGGAATAGATAGAGTGGACAGCCAGCTCCTCTTCCCCAGGGCAATACTGCTCAATACAAGAGAACATGGCTTTAAGTTAAGAGGTGGAAAGTTGAAGGGAGATATTACAGGAAGGTTTTTAACTCAGAGAGTGGTTGGTGCGTAGAGAGCACTGCCTGAGGCAGTGGTGGTGGCAGATACACTAGTGGAATTTAAGAGATTACTATACAGCTATATGGTGGAATTTCAGGTGGAGAGTTATATGAGAAGCAGGGTTTAAGGGTGGGCCGAAGTGCCTGTACTGTGTGTACTATTCTAAGATATATGTTGTAACATTGTCATGCATTTCGTGTTCGTCATTTCCACCCATAAAGCCTCACTTAGACGAATTATCTTGCCTGTCCTGATTGTCCACTGCGGTAACATTTTCTATGCCTAATAATGTCACCCCTCCTCCTTTAATTCCTTCTGCCTTCTCACATCGAAATATGGTGCTCTCCTGCCTGCTCTTCCTACACACAATTCTCGGTAAAGGCTACAATCTCATAATACACTGTATTGATTAATTCCCTCAGCTCAACCGCATTTCCTTAAAGCTTCCTGCATTGAGATATACCCCAATCCCGTATGGGATATTGCCTGTGTCTTCCCCATTGAAGACAGATCCAACTGTTCATCTCTTCTGCCATTCCCTTGTTCCCCATAATAAATTCAACCGTTTCTGTCTTCAAAGGCCCAACCTTAGTCTCAGCTAATATATTTCCTCTTCACATACCGAAATAAGCTTTTACTATCCTCTTTTATATTCTTTGCTAGCTTACCTTCGAACCTCAACTTTTCTTCCCTTATTGCCTTTTTAGTTATCTTCTGTTGCTCTTTGAAAGTTTCCCAGTCCTTTGGCTTCCCGCTCATCTTTGCTATGTTATATTTCTTCTCTTTATTTTTATACTGTTCTTGACATCCCTTGTTAGCCTCGGTCGTCCACTGCTCCACTTAGAAACTTTCTTTCACCTTGGAATGATCTGATCCTGCACCTGCTGTATTATTCCCAGAAATTCCTGCCATTGTTGTTCCACTGTCATCCCTGCTTGTGCATCCTTCCAGTCAGCCTTGGCTAGTTCCTCCCTCATGGCTCCATAGTTTCCTTTGTTCAACTGTAATACTGACACTTCCGATTTAGAGTATCCCACTAATTGGAAACATTAAATGCCTTATTGAGTTTCCTATTCATCAAGTCTACTACACTGTTCTCATGAATCGCCCTGGATCCTCACTAAAAATATAGAAACTGCAGGACCTGTGACCGCAAGAAACTGCAGAGCGTTGTGTAAAGAGCTGAGCCCAGCTCCGAAACCAGCCTCCCCTCCATGAACTCCGTCCATAGATCCTGGCGCATCGATGAAACAACCAGCACCATCACAGAACCACCTCCAGTCACGCCGGCCATTCTGTCTTCTGCACCTGCCCATCGGAGGGAAGATGCGAAGGCATGTCTCACTAGGTTCAAGGAATACTTCTAACCCACAGTTATCAGACTATTAAACTGTCCTCTACCATGATAAATATACTCTTGACCTCGCAATCTGCTTACCCTTTGCTATGGCCCGTTATTCTCTATCAGCACTGCACTCTCTGTGTAACTGTGACCATTTATTCTGCATTCTGTGATTGATTTACGTTGCTTCAGTACCATGAAGTGATCGGTATCTCTGGATGTCTTACTGAAATCCATACAAACAACATCCACTGTTTATCCGCGTCAACTTTCCTAGTAATCTCTACAAAAATTCAATAAGATTTGACAAACATGACCTTCCACGCAAAAATCCATGTTGACCGTTCCTCATCAGGCTCTGTCTATACAGATAATTATATATACCATCTCCAAGAATACTTTCCATTAATTTACCCACCGCTGACGTCAAACTGACAGACCTACAATTGCCAGGTTTATTCTTAGAATCCAGTTGAAACAATGGAACCGCATGAGCAATACGCCAATCCCCGGCACCATTCGCGCTTCTACTTACATTTGAAATATTTTTTTCAGAGCCCCTGTTATTTCTGCACTAACCTCCGTCAAGGTCCTATTGAATATTCTGTCAGTACTCTGAGATTTATCCACATTTATATTCCTTAACAGCGCCAGTCCGTACTCCTCTTTAATAGCCATAGTTTCCATAGCTTCCCTACTTGTTTCCCTTACCTTACCCAACTCAGTATCCTGCTCCTTAGTAAATACCGAAGAACATAACTGTTCAAAATCTCCCCTATCTCTCTTGGCTCCACATATAGCTGTTCACTCTGATTCTCTAAGTGACCAATTTTATCCCTTACTATCCTTTTGCTATTAATATAACTGGCGAAACCCTTTGGAATTATTTTCACCTTATTTGCCAAACCAAACTCTTTTCTTATTTTAGCCTTTCTAATTTCTCTCTTGAGATTCTTCTTACATTATTTATATTCCTCGAGCACCTCATTTACTCCATGATGCCTATATTTATTGAAGATCTCTCTTTTTTTCCGAACAAAGTTTCCAATATCCCTTGAAAACTATGGCTGTATCAAACCTTTAACCTTTCCTTTTAACCTAACAGGAACACAAAGTTTCTGTACCTTCAAAATTTCACCTCAAAATCCAGTAGGATATGTATCAGTTAAAGCTATGGGTTGGACAAATGGCAGGTGGAGTTTCACACAGAGAAATGTGACATGTTGCGACTTGATCGGACAAGTGTTAAGATATAGAACATTCTTAAAACCAGGAAACTAAACAGCGTTGATTTTCAGAGGAAGATTGGGTTCCAATGTCACTATCCGTGGTTAAGGACTCAGAACGTAGAACATAGAATAGTACAGCTCATTAAAAGCCATTCGGTCCAAACTGTTGTGCAGACCCCTCAGACACTGCCTCCCATATAACCACACCCCACCTAAAATTATTCCATGTAACTGTCTAGTAGTCTCCTAAACTACACGAGTCCAGCTGCCTCCACCACTGACTCAGGCAGTGCATTCCACGCACCAGCCACTCTCTGAGTGAAAAACCTTCCTCTGATATCCCCCTTGAACTTCCCTCACCTTACCTTAAAGCCATGTCCTCTTGTACTGAGCAGTGGTGCCCAAAGGAAGAGGCGCTGGCTGTCCTCTCTGCCTATTCTTCTTAATATTTTGTACATCTCTATCATGTCTCCTCTCATCCTCCTTCTCTCCAAAGAGTAAAGCCCTCGCTCCCTTAATCTCTTATCATAATCCATACTCTCTAAACCAAGCAGCATCCTAGTAAATCTTCTCTGTACCCTTTCCAAAGCTTCCACATCTTTCCTATACTGAGGCGACCAGAACTGGACACAGTACTCCAAGTGTGGCCTAACTAGAGGTTTATAGAGCTGCGTCATTACATCGCGTCTCCTACAATCTATCCCTTGATTTATGAAAGCTAAAACCCCATAAGTTTTCTTACCTACCCTATGTACATGTGAGGCAACTTTCAGGGATTAGTGGACACGTACCCCCAGATCCCTCTGCTCCTGCACACTTCCAAGTATCCTGCCATTTACGTTGTACTCTGCCTTGGAGTTTGTCCTCCCAAAGTGTACCACCTCACAATTCTCCGGGTTGAACTCCATCTCCCACTTCTCAGTCCACTTCTGCATCCTATCAATGTCTCTCTGCAATCTTCGACAATCCTCTACACTATCTACAACACCACCAACCTTTGCGTTGTCTGCAAACTGGCCAACACACCATTCCACCCCCACATCTGGGTCGTTAATAAAAATCACAAAAAGTTGAGGTCCCAGAACAGATCCTTGTGGCACACCACTAGACAGAACCCTTCAATCTGAATGCATTCCCTCGACCACGACCCTCTGCCTTCTGCAGGCAAGCCAGTTCTGAATCCACCTGGCCAAACTTCCCTGGATCTGATGCCTTCTGACTTTCTGAATAAGCCTACCGTGTGGAACCTTGTCAAATGCAGTACTAAAATCCATGTAGATCACATCCACTGCAGGATCCTCATCTATATGTCTGGTCACCTCCTCAAACAACTCTATCAGGCTTGGTAGGCACGATCTGCCCTTCACAAAGCCATGCTGACTGTCCCTGATCAGACAATGATCCTCTAAATGCCCATAGATCATATCTCTGAGAATCTTTTCCAAAAGCTTTCCCGCCGCAGACGTAAGGTTCACTGGTCTATAATTACCTGGACTATCCCTACTAACCTTTTTAAACAAAGGAACAACATTCGCCACCCTCCAATCCTCCGGTACCATTCCCGTGGACAACGAGGACATAAAGATCCTAGCCAGAGGTTCAGCAATCTCTTCCGTTGCCTCGTGTAGCAGCCTGTGGCATATTCCGTCAGGCCCCGGGGACTTATCCGTCCTAATGTATTTTAACAGCTCCAACATCTCCTCTCCCTTAATATCAACATGCTCCAGAACATCAGCCTCACTCATATTATCCTCACCATCATCAAGTTCTCTCTCAGTGGTGAATACCGAAGAGAAGTTTTCATTGAGGACCTCGCTCACTTCCACAGCCTCCAGGCACGTCTTCCCACTTTTATCTCTAATCGGTCCTACATTCACTCCTGTCATCCTTTTGTTTTTCACATTGAAAAATTGAAGAATGCCTTGGTGTTTTCCTTTGCCCTGCTCCCCAAGGCCTTCTAATGCCCCCTTCTTGCTCTTCTCAGCCCCTTCTTAAGGTCCTTTCTTGCTACCCTATATTCCTCAATAACCCCGTCTGATCCTTCCTTGCTAAACCTCATGTATGCTGCCTTCTTCCACCTGACTAGATTTTCCACTTCACTTGTCAACCATTGTTTATCTTCCCCACCGGGACAAATTTATCCTTAACATCCTGCAAGAGATCTTTAAACATGGACCACATGTCCATAGTACATTTCCCTGCAAAAACATCATCCCAATTCACACACGCAATTTCTATCTTTATAGCCTCATAATCTCCCCTTCCCCATTCAAATATTTTCATGTCCTCTCTGATTCTATCCTTTTCCAAGATAATGCTAAAGGTCAGGAACCGGTGATCACTGTCCCCCAGATGATCACCCACTGACAGATCTGTGTTAAGCAGGCATATTACACGCATGTCTTTATTATTGAGGACACTGGTTTCAAAAGTCAGAAGTGATTTTGCAACTTCATCAAAATGTCTGTTAAGGCTGCATCCGGCGCATTATACATAATTCTGTTCACCACATTGTTGGGAGGATTAGAAGGCCTTGGATAGCCTCCGAAGATGTTGAACGAGAGATCCGACAGAGGTTTCTAAGATCACAGAAGATATAGACTGAGTGGACAGATCTTCGTTTTTCCAATGTCGAAATATATCATACCAGAGGGAGTGCATTCGGGACAACATTGTAGGCCTGTTTCTGTACTCTGCTGGGTAGTCTCTGTTCCTCAGGGTCCCTCTGTTTTGCAACACTCTCAACGGTCACTGTACCTGTGACTCCACTTTCAAGGAACCGTGTACCTGTAGCCCTGGGTCCTTCCGTTCTTTAACATATCGCACGTTTCCTCACTTTGACCGTGCAAGTCCTACCCTGTTGTTTGCCCTTCTGAAATACGATAGTTCAAACTAAATTGCAAGTGCTCCTGTTCAGCCGACTTCCCCGGCGAATCGAGATCCCACTGTAAGAGATAACTGTCTTCACTGTTTAAAACGCCATCAACGTTAATGTCGGCTGCAAGCTCACCTACCGTGTATTGTATAAACTGCTATAAATGGTCGATATTATTGACAAAGATCACTGGTCCCACCACCGACCACCATTGGGCAACGCTAGTGACGGGATTCCAGTCTGCGAAATGGACTGCAATTCTAAACTTTGTCCCATATCGCTGAGCCAAATATATACCGGATCAGCCATCCCTCCCTGCGTCGCACACCATCCCCAGGGCGGTATACCATCTGGGTTCTTGTTAAATTCTATGTGCATTACATCCAGCACCTCGGACTGAGCAGTCCTCCTCAATGAAATCGGTCAGAGAGATCTCCTTCGGTTCCAAAACATCTTCACACCAGTCTCTTATCTGAGCCCTTGTTAATAGCCTTGTTCAAGCCTCTGTATGGTACATCTACTACCAGTTCCTGGTCTGTCCTCCACAGTCAAATCCGCCCGAAAAATCTACCTGGGTCTCACGTCACCTGTCATCTCCTTCCCCCTTCTCTGGTTTATTTTCCCTATCTTTCCCTCTCCCGCCCAATCTCACTGCTCCATTCCTTCTTCGTAACTCTCTACATTCCTCTCTTCCATCTTCCAGAGTGATCTACCATCTGGATTTTGATACGGGACTTGTCAAGCATCCATTATGCCTATCAATCCGGACATATCAGTCAATCAAATTCCCCTGGGGCCGATACCATTACACGGAGTAGTCTATCATGTTGAAAAAAAAGTCTTATTTTCTTCTCTGTTCACAATGTCAACTTCCCTGTTCTCATGAAACACCCTGGTTCCTTACTAAAAATATGAACACTGCTCCGCCCATTACGCTGGAAACTGCAGAGCGTTGTGGAAAGAGCTGAGCCCAGCTCCGAAACCAGCTTCCCCTCCATGAACTCTATCTACACATACTGCTGTTTCGATAAAGCACCCAGCATCATCAAAGGTCCCCGGACATTCTGTCTTCTGCACCCTCCCATCGGAGGGAAAATGCGGAAGCATGTATCAGGAGGCTCAAGGACAGCTTCTACACTACAGTAATCAGACTATTGAACGGACCCCTAATAGGATAAGATGTGCTCTTGACATCAAATCTTCCTCTTCGCGGCTCTTGAAACTTAAAGTCCGTCTGCACTACAATTTCTCTGTAATTTTGATACTGTATTCTGCATTCTGTGATTGAGTAACCTTGTTCTACTCTAATGAAATGACCTGTGTCTATGGATGTGGGTGGGATCTCTCCTATCTGTGATGTTTATATGGATTACTTCAAATTATCTGGATAAACAGGGTCTGATTAGTAACAGTCAACATGGATTTGTGAGTGGAAGTTCATGTTTGACAAATCTTATTGAATTTTTTGGAAAGGTAGCTAGGAAAGTTGACGACCGTGAAGCAGTGGATGTTGTCTATAAGGACTTCAGTAAGTAATTGACAAGGTTCCACACGGAAGCTTAGTTAGGAAGGTTCAACTGTTAAGTATTAATATTGAAGCAGTAAAATTTATTCAACGGTGGCTGGATGGGAGATGCCAGAGAGTAGTGGTGGATAACTGTATGTCATGTTGGAGGCCGGTCACTAGTGGTGTGCCTCAGGAATCTGTACTGGGTCCAATGTTGTTTCTCATATACATTAATGATCTGGATGATGGGGTGGTAAATTGGATTAGTAAGTATGCAAACGATACTAAGATAGGTGGCGTTGTGGATAGTGAAGCAGGTTTTCAAAGCTTGCAGGGAGATTTGGGCCAGTTAGAAATGTGTGCTGAAAGATAGCAGATGGAGTTTAATACTGATAGGTTTCAGGTGCTAAATTTTGATAGGTCTAATCAAAATAGGAAATACCTGGTAAATGGTAAGGCTTTGAGGAATGCAGTAGAACAGAGTGATCTGGGAATAATGGTGCACAGTTCCCTGAAGGTGGAATCTCATGTGGATAGGGTGGTGAAGAAAGCTTTTTGTATGCTGGCCTTTAGAAATCAGAGCATTGAGTATAGGATTTGGGATGTAATGTTAAAATTGTACAAGGCATTGGTGAGGACAAATTTCGAGTATTGTGCACAGTTCTGGTCACCGAACTATAGGAATGATGTCAACAAAATCGAGAGAGTACAGAGGAGATTTACGAGAATGTTACCTGGGTTTCAGCACCTAAGTTACAAAGAAAGTTTGAACAAGTTAGGCCTTTATTCTTTGGATCGAAAAAGGTTGAGGGGGGACTTGATAGGGGTATTTAAAATTACCAGAGGTATAGATAGAGTTGACGTGGATAGGTTTATTTTTTCATTGAGACCAGTGGAGATTCAAACAAGAGGACATGAGTTGAGAGTTAAGGAGCAAAAGTTTAGACCGGACATTTTTACACAGAGAGTGGTAGCTGTGTGGAACGATCTTCCAGTGGAAGTGGTGGAAGCAGGTTCGATATTGCCATTTAAAGTAAAGTGGATAGATATATGGACAGGGAAGGAATGGAGGGATATGGGCTGAGTGACTAGGTGAGAGTAAGCGTTCGGAACGGAGTAGAAGGGCCGAGATGGCCTGTTTCCTTGCTGCAATTGTTATATGGTTTTATATATATGAACGAATTGGATGAAAATGTAGATGTGTGGTTTGGTATGTTTGCGGATGATACATTGATAGGTGTCGTGTTCGTTTAGAGGACCTGCAAAGAATTCCGTAGGACATGGATCGGTTTCTGATATGGGATGGAGGAATGGCAGATGGTGTTTAACCCGGACAAGCGTAAAATGTTGTACCTTGGTAGGCAAAATGCTCAGATATAGCACAAGCTCATAAGAGTAACAGAGGGTATCATTCACAAAAGTGAAATGTCTAAAACCAGAGGGAATGCATCCTGGACAGCGTTGCCGGCCGAAGGACCTGTTGCTGTGCTGTACTGGCTGGTCTACGATGCAGGATGTTATAAACACACAAAGCCTTGTTAAATGTCCAGGTTCTCACTGGTCTTGTCCACAGACAGCAGAGGTCCCAGTGCGGATCCGTGGGTAACAGCACCAGTCACGGACGTCCGCCGGCCTCTGTGTCCAGTGGACAAGCCAGTACGGAAACCAAATTCCCAATTCACTGTGAATCCCAGTCATCACAATCTTGTGAATGGATCTCCCATGAGAGAGACTTTGTCAAAGGCCCGTCTACAGTCAACACTTTATCTCTCCATTATCTCAACCGGAGATCCCTTTCCCTGTCAAGAGTTTAGGGTTCTGTCGTTAACTGTCTCCTGTCCCTTCACATTTAACGCCCCAAAGGAAAATACCTCACACTTACCTGAGCTAAACTGCGTTTGCCATTTTCCACCCAGATCTACATCTGATCCAGACCCCACCGAATCTATTGGCGATATTCCGCACTGTCCACAACACCACCGATATTTGTGTCGTCTGAGATTTTACATCGATCCATCTCTATTTTCATCCAGATCAATCACACCCATCACAAACACCGGATAGTCCGGGTGTAGTTGTATACCATTTCCCACCATCTTTTCCCTTTTTTCTCAAAATATATTTTGTTTTATTTTTTGTTGAAAAACATTTCGGAACAGGCACTTCTGGCCATTCAGGCCGCGCTGCTCAACAATTCTCCGAATTATTCCGTTTTCTAATGACTGTTCAATTTACAATAACCAAATAACCAACCTACCGGTATGTCTTTGGACTGTGGGAGGAAACCAGAGCGCCCGGCGGAAATCCACTCGCTCATGGGGGAGAAATTGGAAACACCCTGCAGGCAGCGACGGGAATTGAACCCGGGTCGCTGGTACTGTAAAGCGCTGCGCTAACCATCACGTGCCCCTGCCGCCCTTCTCCTTGCCAGCAGCCACAAAACAAAGAAACACAACGGAGTCCACGAAAATCCCCACAACATGTTCATCCCCACTAGACCGTCGTTTATCCCATGTGTGAACAAGGAACAAAGCGGGCAAACAACAATACAGCTACGAAAAATGATAAAACCGTGACACTCTCTCTTTCCACTCTTTCGCACCCTCTCTCTCGCTGCACTGTCTCTTTCTCCTCTCTCTCCCACTTTTTTCTCCCCTCACTACCGCTCTCTTCCCCACTCTTTCTCTGTCTCTCTCACACATTCCACTCCCCATTCACACAGAACATCGCTTCCTCTTCTCACCCGTCCATTTCCCCTCCCCTCTCTCTTCTCGTTTTCTCTTCCCCATTCTCTCACATTTTCCTGCCCATCGCTCCCCTCAGACCATCCCCTGAGTTCTCCTTCTGTTTATCTGAATGGTCTCTCCACAGGTCCGCATAAACAGGAGCCGAACGAGAACATCGGAAATAGACCGGACCGTAAGATTTGCCTTCTCTGCCTAGTTACATCCGCCCTCTTCGTGACAGTGGTCGGGCTCTCGATCTATGGTGAGTCGAACGGACTCCGGTTGGAGTCAGACCGTAAAATAACAGAGTGGAATGAAACGTGAGTGTAAAACCTCACAGTGACACGGACTCGCCGCTCAACGTGTACGTCAACACGTACCTCACCATGACACTGACACATACCGTTCCGTGACACTGTCAAGTACCTCACCGTGACACAGTCACGCCCCTCACCGTGGAACTGAAACTACCCTTCCTGGACAGGAACATAACTCCCACCATGACACAGTTACGTCCATATCGTGACACCGAATAAAAGCAACTCTGTATCCAGTCGGCCAATTCCCCGTGCATTCCATGTGTCATAATCTTCTGGATAAGCCTCCCCTGAGAACTCAGTCAAACACCCACGGCTCCAACTTAATCGATCACATTTGGCAGACGTGACAAAATCTCTGAAATCAGAGAGACGCTTGTCGGCCCTGGGAAGTCAAGGGATTTGAACTCTCAGCGATGAGGCTCAATGTAACTGGGATTGAGAGAGGGACGGGTGATCGTGATGGAAGGAGAGACCACGGTTGGTGGGTGGAAGGAGTCCCAGTGGGGGAAAAGGCTGAATACACCAAAACGGTGAAAGAGAACATCAGAAATACATTGATCCATAGGATCTGCCTACTCCACCTCGCTACTGGCGCCATTATCGTGATTGTTGCCGCGCTATCGACCAATGGTGAGCCGAACGGGCTGAAAATGTAAATAAATTGTTATTATAAAATATCACATTGATACCGACACGCCCTTAACAGTGACACTGAGACACCACTCACTGTGACATCTATACGCACCTCAACCTGACACGTCCATCTCCGCACCGTGACAAAGACTCATACGTCACTGTAACACCCCTTAACGAGACGGTATTGTCCCTCAAACTAACACCAAAGCAATTACCCACACCTCACCCTGACACAGACAAATCCCTCAACACTGAGGCAATTACCCACACCTCACCCTGACACAGACAAATCCCTCAACACTGAGGCAATTACCCACACCTCACACTGACACAGACAAATCCCTCAACACTGAGGCAATTACCCACACCTCACCCTGACACAGACAATTCCCTCAACACTGAGGCAATTACCCACACCTCACCCTGACACAGACAAATCCCTCAACACTGAGGCAATTACCCAAACCTCACCCTGACACAGACAAATCCCTCAACACTGAGGCAATTGCCCACACCTCACCCTGACACAGACAAATCCCTCAACAATGAGGCAATTGCCCACACCTCACCCTGACACAGACAAATCCCTCAACACTGAGGCAATTACCCAAACCTCACCCTGACACAGACAAATCCCTCAACACTGAGTCAATTACCCACACCTCACCCTGACACAGACAAATCCCTCAACACTGAGGCAATTACCCAAACCTCACCCTGACACAGACAAATCCCGCAACTCTGAGGCAATTACCCACACCTCACCCTGACACAGACAAATCCTTCAACATTGAGGCAATTACCCACACCTAAACCTGACACAGACAAATCCCTCAACACTGAAAAATTATCCACACCTCACACTGACACAGACAAATCCTTCAACATTGAGGCAATTACCCACGCCTCACCCTGACACAGACAAATCCCTCAACACTGAGGCAATTACCAACACCTCACCCTGACACAGACAAATCCCTCAACACTGAGGCAATTACCCACAACTCACCCTGACACAGACAAATCCCTCAACAGTGAGGCAATTACCCACACCTCACCCTGACACAGACAAATCCCTCAACACTGAGGCAATTACCCACACCTCACCCTGACACAGACAAATCCCTCAACACTGAGGCAATTACCCACACCTCACCCTGTCACAGACAAATCCCTCAACACTGAGGCAATTATCCACACCTCACCGTGACAGAGACAAATCCCTCAAAACTGAGGCAATTACCCACACCTCACCCTGACACAGACAAATCCCTCAACACTGAGGCAATTACCCACACCTCACCCTGACACAGACAAATCCCTCAACACTGAGGCAATTATCCACACCTCACCGTGACAGAGACAAATCCCTCAAAACTGAGGTAATTACCCACACCTCACCCTGACACAGGCAAATCCCTCAACACTGAGGCAATTACCCACACCTCACACTGACACAGACAAATCCCTCAACACTGAGTCAATTACCCACACCTCACCCTGACAAACACAAATCCCTCAACACTGAGGCAATTACCCACACCTCACCCTGACACAGAAAAAAACCCTCAACACTGAGGCAATTACCCACAACACACCCTGACACAGAGAAATCCCTCAACACTGAGGCAATTACCCACACCTCACCCCGACACAGACAAATCCCTCAACACTGAGGCAATTACCCACACCTCACCCTGACACAGACAAATCCCTCAACACTGAGGCAATTACCCACACCTCACCCTGACACAGACAATTCCCTCAACACTGAGGCAATTACCCACACCTCACCCTGACACAGACAAATCCCTCAAAACTGAGGCAATTACCAACACCTCACCCTGACACAGACAAATCCCTCAACATCAATGCAATTACCCACACCTCACCCTGACACAGACAAATCCCTCAACACTGAGGCAATTACCCAAACCTCACCCTGACACAGACAAATCCCTCAACACTGAGGCAATTACCCAAACCTCACCCTGACACAGACAAATCCCTCAACACTGAGGCAATTACCCACGCCTCACCCTGACACAGACAAATCCCTCAACACTGAGGCAATTACCCACACCTCACCCTGACACAGACAAATCCCTCAACACTGAGGCAATTACCCACAACTCACCCTGACACAGACAAATCCCTCAACACTGAGGCAATTACCCACACCTCACCCTGAAACAGACAAATCCCTCAACACTGAGGCAATTACCCACACCTCACCCTGACACAGACAAATCCCTCAACACTGAGGCAATTACCCACACCTCACCCTGACACAGACAAATCCCTCAACACTGAGGCAATTACCCACACCTCACCCTGACACAGACAAATCCCTCAACATTGAGGCAATTACCCACACCTCACCCTGACACAGACAAATCCCTCAACACTGAGGCAATTACCCACACCTCACCCTGACACGGACAAATCCCTCAACACTGAGGCAATTACACACACCTCACCCTGACACAGACAAATCCCTCAACACTGACGCAATTACCCACACCTCAACCTGGCACAGACAAATCCCTCAACACTGAGGCAATTACCCACACCTCACCCTGACACAGACAAATCCCTCAACACTGAGGCAATTACCCACACCTCACACTGACACAGAAAAAACCCACAACACTGAGGCAATTACCCACACCTCACCCTGACACAGACAAATCCCTCAACACTGAGGCAATTACCCACACCTCACCCTGACACAGACAAATCCCTCAACACTGAGGCAATTACCCACACCTCACCCTGACACAGACAAATCCCTCAACACTGAGGCAATTACCCACACCTCACCCTGACACAGACAAATCCCTCAACACTGAGGCAATTACCCACACCTCACCCTGACACAGACAAATCCCTCAACCCTGAGGCAATTACCCACACCTCACCCTGACACAGACAAATCCCTCAACACTGAGCAATTACCCACACCTCACCCTGACACGGACAAATCCCTCAACATTGAGGCAATTACCCACACCTCACCCTGACACAGACAAATCCCTCAACACTGAGGCAATTACCCACACCTCACCCTGACACGGACAAATCCCTCAACACTGAGGCAATTACACACACCTCACCCTGACACAGACAAATCCCTCAACACTGACGCAATTACCCACACCTCAACCTGGCACAGACAAATCCCTCAACACTGAGGCAATTACCCACATCTCACCGTGACACAGACAAATCCCTCAACACTGAGGCAATTACCCACACCTCACACTGACACAGGCAAATCCCTCAACACTGAGGTAATTACCCACACCTCACCCTGACACAGACAAATCCCTCAACACTGAGGCAATTACGCACACCTCACACTGACACAGACAAATCCCTCAACACTGAGGCAATTACCCACACCTCACCCTGACACAGACAAATCCCTCAACACTGAGGCAATTACCCACATCTCACCGTGACACAGACAAATCCCTCAACACTGAGGCAATTACCCACACCTCACACTGACACAGGCAAATCCCTCAACACTGAGGTAATTACCCACACCTCACCCTGACACAGACAAATCCCTCAACAGTGAGGCAATTACCCACACCTCACCCTGACACAGGCAAACCCTCACCGTGATAGCGACACTGAAATTCACAGTGAAAACTACACAGTACGCCCCGTGACATTGACGCATACCTCTGCTTGACATTGTCACACCTTCCGTAGCCCTGACATGCCTCTCACCGTGATACAGACACAACCCTCTCTGTGAGACCAGCACACCCCAACCCATGACACAGCTATTCCACTCACCGTGATGTCACCACGCCCCTCACTCTGACATTTCTCTCGCCGTGACATCGAGATACACTTCATTGTGACCCGGTACACCTCTCGCCGTGGCACAGAATCTCCTATCACAATGAAAGCGACAAGTCCCTCACAGCAATTCGGACGTGCCCCGCACGATACTGACGCAGACCTCACTGTAACGTCAACAAAATCTTCACCGGGACATTGATGACACAGACAATTGATGACACTGATGACTCAGTGTGACAGACACACCCCTGAAGGTGGAGCCGACGCCTCTCACTGTGCCACCAGCACATCCTTCACTGTGACACCCTTCACCGTGACACTGACACAACACTCTCTCTGACCTGTTCGGTAGCGTGACGCTGACTCACGTGTCACTGTAAACGCTAAACATCATTCACCATCTCTCTCAGTATCACAGATTCGTCAGTCTAAGGAAACCTGCAAACGAAACGATAGTGAATTAAACTCAGCCCTTCAATCCATGGTTTCTGCGCTCAACTCTAATCTGGCTGTTCTTAAACACAAACACAGCGATCTCCGTCACCAGTTCTGTGAATTGTTGACCAGCAAAAGAGGTGAGGCATCATCCCACTCTTTAACCCACTCCTCATCACAGTCCAGGCATGGAGACAGGAGGCGTCACTCTGTGCTTGATATCGGGAGTGTGTGAAGAGATGGTATGGAGGGTGATTCACTCTGTGTTTGACCCGGTGAGTGTGTGATGAGGCTGCGGGGAGGAAGTTTCACTTTGTGTCTGACCACGGGATTGTGAGACATAACATGACTGCTTCACTCTATATCTCACCCCGGGAATGTCTGATGAGACAGAATGGATCCAGATTCAGTCTATGTCTCACTGCAGGAATGTCTGATGGAACTGTATGGATCCAGATTCACTCTATGTCTCACTCCGGGAATATCTGATTGGACAGTATATATCCAGTTCCACTCTTTGTCTGACAGCGAGATTGTGTGATGGGACATTGCCCAGAAATGCTCACCCCATCTCTGACCCCTGAATTGTGTTATGGCACCGTGGAGAAAGAGGTTCAGTTTGAATCCGTGAATGCGTGTTGCGGGGGCTGCATTCTCTGACTGAATCCGGGAGTGTGTGATGGCATCGTGGAGAGAGAACTTAAGTCTGTGTCTGACTCCCGGAGTGTGTAATGGGATCGCAGATAGAGAACGTCTTTGTCTGACTCCGTGAGAGTGTGATGGGACAGTGCACATGGACGTTCATTTTATGTGACAACGGATTGATGATTGGAAATTGTGGAGGGAGTCTGACCCCGTGATTGTGCCATGGGAGGGCGTGGGCGTTACTTCGCTTTGTGTGTAAACACAGAGGAGTGTGATAGAACGGTTCAGAGAGAACTTCGCTCCGTGACTTGCCAGGAAGTGTGTGATGGGACGTAAGGAGGGAGATACACACTGTGCTAGACTCGGGAGTGTGTTGATGGGGCCGTGTGGAAGCAGCTTCCCTCTATGTCTGACATTTTGTTCTGTGGTGTGTTGAGAAGCTGTAGAGGGAGAATCACTCTCCCTTTGACATTTTTCTTGTGTGGCCATGGAGTTTATTTCTGTGTCTGACCGCTGGATTGTGTGATGGGGCCGTGGAGAAAGAGATTCGCACGTGTCTGACCAAGGCTGTGTGTAATTACACTTTGTGGAGAGATCTTAATTCTGTTCTCTGAACACGGGAGCGTGAGAGGGTACTGTGGAGGGAGCATCACTCTGTGTCTGACACCGGGTGTGTGTGATGTGACGGTGTGGATGGAGTAACACACAGGATCTGGAGCCGGGGGAGTGTTTACTGGACAGTGTGTAGGAAACTTCACCGCACATCTGACCGCTAGAATGTGTGATGAAGCGATTGAAAGAGAGATTCATTCTGTGTCTGACCCAGGCAGTGCGTGACGAGGCTTTGCAAACGGAGCTAAACTCTGTGTGTGACTCCGTGAGTGTGTGATGGGACAGAGCGGACGGGAGTATCAATCCGCGTCTGACCCCTGGAGTGTGTGATGTGTCCGTGGAGAGAGAGATTCAATATGCATCTGACCACGTTAGCGAGTGATCGGATTGTGTGCAGAGAGCTTAAATCTGTGTCTCAACCCCCGTGTGTGATGGGACTTTATGTTTGACATAGTGTGCCTGTGATGGGAAGCTATGGTGTGAGGTGGGAGTTGGGTGAGTGCGTGGTCATGTGTGTGTCTGACACCGGGACCGGTTACACATGGCACGATGGTGTTCCGCTCTCTGTCTGATGCCAGTGGTGTGTGACAGGACGGTGCGGAGGGAGCTTCTCTCGTTTCCTGAACCCTATATTCTGTGATATCACCGGGTAGAAGCAGGATTTGTGTCTGACCACGGGAGTATGCGGTGGGATGGTGAAGAGAGTGTTTTAGTTCCTATCTGGTCACGGACGCGTGTAAGAGGGTAATGTGGGGGGAGGTTCACTCTGTATTTGTCCGCAGGACTGTGTGATGGGAGAGTGTGCAGTGAGCTTCATTTGATGTCTGACCCATGCAGTGTTTGACAGTGTGGTGAGAGAAATCTTCAGTCTGAGACTGACCCGGTCCTGTCTGATGGGACAGTGTGGAAGGAGCATCACTCTGTGTCTGACACCGGGAGAGTATGATGGGAACGTAAGACAGGAGCTTCATCCTTCGTCTGTCCCCGAGAGTGTGTGACGGGACATTGTGGATTGAACCCCAAATTGTGCCTGCCAATCAGGAAGAGTGGTTGAATGGCCTGCAGGGACGTTCACTCTATAACTGACACCGGGATCCTGTGATGGGATGGTGCCAAGGAAATTTCAATGCGAGTGTGATCCCGTGTGAAAGTGATGAGACGGTGCGGAGGGAGCTTAACACTGTTTCTGACCCTGCGCGTGTGTCAAGGGACCGTGATAAAGAGCTTCACTCCCTGTATTTTTTCCGGGTGTCTGTAGGAGGGTGCTGAAGGAGCAACATGTCCGATCCTGGAGTGTGCGATTGTATATTGCGACAGTAGTTTAACTCTTTGTCTGACTCCTCCATTTTGTGGTGAAACGCTGTGGAGGAAACTTAACTCTGTGTCTGTCCCCGGGAGTCTGTGAATGGACGGTGTGGAAGGAGCTTCACTCTGTGCCTCTCCCAAGAGCGTGTGATTTGACAGTGAACAGCGTGCAGTCTGAACCCATGAGTGTGTGATGGGGCCGTGGAGAGAGAGAGTGCTTCACTCTGTGGCTGACCCCGGGTGCGTATGATGTAACAGTGTCAGTGATCTCCACTCTGTGTTTGCCCCTGGATTCCGTGATGGGACAGTGTTGAAAGATATTCCCTCAGTGACTTGCGTGATTACGTCCGTTGCGTGATAGGAAATTCCGGAGGGAGCTGAATCTTGTGTCTCACCCCGGGACTGTGTGACGAGACGGTGTGGATAGAAATTCCACTAGTGTCTGTTCGTCAGGAAGTCTGTGATATGATGGCTGGAAGGAGCTTGTAACAGACTCTTGAGGATAGTGATGGGACGCAGCTGAGGGAGCTACACATTGTGACGGGTCAGGCGAGAATATAATGAGATGTCGTAGCGGGAGAATCAATTTGAGTCTGACACCAGGAGAGTGTAATGGGACGGTGCGAACGAGCATGAATTTCAATCTGATCACGGGAATGCGTGATAGGAGGGTGTGAGGGAGTTGTATCTGACCCCGGGAACGTGTAATGGGACAGATTAGAGAGAGTCGCAGACTGTCTGTCACCCGGGAGGGTGTGATGGGACGGCGTGGAAGGAGATTGATTTTTCCTTATTCCCGCTTTTCAGAGGAATATTGTTCCAAGGATTTGGTCAGATATGGAGACCGGTGCTACTTGTTCTCCACGTTTGAAACATTTTACAGTGAAGCTCGGCAAAAGTGTTCAAACATTGATTCAAGGCTCCTGGAAATCAATTCACAGGATGAAGCGGTAAGGGTCACACCACGAGAAAGACTATAAGACCATAAGACAAGGAGCAGAAGTCGATAATTCGTCTCATTGAGTCTGCTCCGCCATTTTATCATGAGCTGTTTCATTTAGTCCCACTCTCCCGCCTTCTGCCCTGGCTACTCAGATACCTATCAACCTCTGCCTTAATTACACACAATGACTTGGCCTCCACTGCCGTCCGTGGCAACAAATTCCGCAGATTCACCACGCTCTGGCTAAAAGAATATTCTCGCTTCTTTGTTGTGAATGGGCGCCCTGCAATCCTCAAGTCATGCCCCTTCCATGGGAAACAACTTTGCCACATCCACTCTGTCCAGGCCTTTCAACATTCAAAATGGTTCTATGATGCCACCCCATTCTTCTAAACTCTAAGGAGCACCGTCCAAAAGCGGTCAAACCTTCCTCATGTGTTAACACTCTCATTCAAGGAAACATTCTTGTGAATGTTCTCTGAAACCTCTCCAACGTCATCACATCCTTTCTTAAATAAAGAGCCCAAACCTGCATACAGTATTCCAAGTGAGGTCTTACCAGAGCCTCAGCATCACATCCCTGCTCCTATACTCTATTCCTCTCGAAATAAATGCCAACATTGCATTCACCTTCTTCACCACCGACTCAACCTGGAGGTTATCCTGAAGGGTATCCTGCACAAGGACACCCAAGTACCGTAGTATCTCAGAACTTTGAATTTTCTCGTCATTTAAATAATTGTCTGCCGGTTTATTTCTTCTACCTTAGTGTGTGACTATACACTTTCCTACATTGTAATTCATTTGCCACTTCTTTAACCATTCCCCCAATCTATCCAAGTCTCGCTGCAGACTCTCTGTTTCTTGAGCACTACCGGCCCCTCCACCTATCTTTGTATCATCAGTAAATTTAGCCATAAGGTCATCTATTCCATAATCCAAATCGTTGATATACAACGTAAAAAGAAGCGGCCCCATCACAGACCCCTGTGGAACAACAAGGGTAACATGCATACAATCAGAATGGGATCCGTTTATTACCACTCCCTGTTTCCTGCCAATCGGCCGTAATTCCAGGGTCTCTTATTTTTTTTCAGCAGCGTCAATTGCGGCACCTTGTCAAAGGCTTTCTGACAATCCAAATTCACAAAGTCCACTGCATCTGTCTTGCCTAGCCTACTTGTAATTTCCTCAAAAAATTATCCACTCGGCTCCCACGTTTACCAGAATTCATCGACCATCACATGGCCTTGAGTTAAAGAACAGATTGAAGCTTCCTTCACGCCTTCCCATCAGACACACCCGTGGTCAGACACAGAGAGAAGGACCCAGCAGGCCGTCCCATCACACACTACCGTGATCTGAAACAGAAACAGATGCAACTCCCTTCTCACCGTCCCATGACACATACCCGGGGTCAGAAACAGAGTGAATCTACCCCCGCACCGTCCCATCACACATTCTCGGGGTCAGACACAGAGTGAATCTATCTCCACACCGTCCCATCACAAACTTCCGGGGTCAGAAACAGAAACAGAATACAACTCCCTCCACACCGTCCCATGACACATTTGCGGGGTCAGACACAGAGTGAATCTCCCTCCACACCGACCCATCACAAAGCCCCTGGTTCAGACACAGAGTGAATCTCCTTCCACTCTCCTATCACACACTCCCGGGTTCAGACACCGAGTGAATCTCCCTCCACACCGTCCCATCACAGACTCCCGGCGTCAGACACAGAGTGAATCTCTCACCACACCGTCCCATCGCACATCCCCCTGATCAGACACAGAGTGAAGCTCCCTTCAGCGAGTCCCATAACACACTCCTGTGGTCAGACACAAAGAGAATCTCCCTCCACACTGTCCTATCACACACTCCCGGGTTAAGACTCAGAGTGAATCTCCCTCCACACCGTCCTATCACACAATCCCTGGGTCAGACACAGAGCGCATCTCCCTCCACACCGTCCCATCACACTCTCCCGGGGTCAGGCACTGTGTGAATCACACTCGACACCGTTCCATCACACACTCCCGGGGTCAGACACAGAGTGAATCTCCCTCCACACCGTCCCATCACACACTCCCGGGTTCAGACTCAGAGTGAATCTCCCTCCACACCGTCCCGTTGTACATCCCCCTGGTCAGACACAGAGTGAAGCTCACTCCACACCGTCCCATCACACACTCCCGGGATCAGACAAAGTTTGAAGCTCCCTCCACACTGTCCCATCACACAATCCCGGGGTCAGACACAGAGTGAATCTCCCTCCACACCGTCCCATCACACTTTCCCGGTGTCAGACACAGAGTGAATCTCCCTCCACACCGTCCCATCACACTCTCCCGGTGTCAGGCACAGTGTGTATCACTCTCCACACCGTTCCATCACACACTCCCGCGGTCAGACACAGAGTGAATCTCCCTCCACACTGACCTATCACACACTCCCGGGTTCAGACTCAGAGTGAATCTCCCTCCACACCGTCCCATCACACAATCCCTGGGTCAGACACAGAGTGAATCTCCCTCCACACCGTTCCATCACACACTCTCGGGGTCAGGCACTGTGTGAATCACACTCGACACCGTTCCATCACACACTCCTGGGGTCAGACACAGAATGAATCTCCCTCCACACCGTCCATCACACACTCCCGGGTTCAGACTCAGAGTGAATCTCCCTCCACACCGTCCCGTTGTACATCCCCCTGGTCAGACACAGAGTGAAGCTCAATCCACACCGTCCTATCACACAATCCCTGGGTCAGACACAGAGCGCATCTCCCTCCACACCGTCCCATCACACTCTCCCGGGGTCAGGCACTGTGTGAATCACACTCGACACCGTTCCATCACACACTCCCGGGGTCAGACACAGAGTGAATCTCCCTCCACACCGTCCCATCACACACTCCCGGGTTCAGACTCAGAGTGAATCTCCCTCCACACCGTCCCGTTGTACATCCCCCTGGTCAGACACAGAGTGAAGCTCACTCCACACCGTCCCATCACACACTCCCGGGATCAGACAAAGTTTGAAGCTCCCTCCACACTGTCCCATCACACAATCCCGGGGTCAGACACAAAGTGAATCTCCCTCCACACCGTCCCATCACACTTTCCCGGTGTCAGACACAGAGTGAATCTCCCTCCACACCGTCCCATCACACTCTCCCGGTGTCAGGCACAGTGTGTATCACTCTCCACACCGTTCCATCACACACTCCCGCGGTCAGACACAGAGTGAATCTCCCTCCACACTGACCTATCACACACTCCCGGGTTCAGACTCAGAGTGAATCTCCCTCCACACCGTCCCATCACACAATCCCTGGGTCAGACACAGAGTGAATCTCCCTCCACACCGTTCCATCACACACTCTCGTCGTCAGGCACTGTGTGAATCACACTCGACACCGTCCATCACACACTCCCGGGTTCAGACTCAGAGTGAATCTCCCTCCACACCGTCCCGTTGTACATCCCCCTGGTCAGACACAGAGTGAAGCTCAATCCACACCGTCCCATCACACAATCCCGGGGTCAGACACAGAGTGAATCTCCCACCACACCGTCCCATCACACTCTCCCTGTGTCAGGCACAGTGTGAATCACCCTCCACACCGTTCCATCACACACTCCCGGGTTCAGACTCAGAGTGAATCTCCCTCCACACCGTCCCATCACACAATACCTGGGTCAGACACAGAGTGAATCTCCCTCCACACCGTCCCATCACACTCTCCCGGGGTCAGGCACAGTGTGAATCACACTCGACACCGTTCCATCACACAATCCCGGGGTCAGACACAGAGGGAGTCTCCGTCCACACCGCCCCATCACACACTTCCGGGGTCAGTCACAGAGTCAAGCTCCTTCCACACAATCCCTTCAACTCTTCCGGGGTCAGATATACAGTGACGCTCCTTAAATTTTACTCGAATTCAATCATTAATGATAGCACTTTAATTTCACAGAATTTTATTGAGAAAGCTGTCCAGGACCAAGGCAGTTCATACTGGATTGGAAAATGCGAAGATGGGTGAGATTTGGGATCTTGCAAGTTTCTGAGAAGAGAGCTGTCGTGGGATTGATACAGGCTGCGAATAGGGAGTGGGCAGTGGGATTAGTTTGGGGACGGACACGGGTTGCTAGAGGGAGTGGCAATTGCCATTAATTTGTGGACTGACAAGAGCTGTGGGAAGAGTATTGACAATCAGGGCATTTTGGTGACAGAGAGAGTTCTGCGTGGAGAGAATGGGCAATTGGATTTGTTTGGCGACCGACACGGGAAGTTGGTAGAGACGTTATCGGTGAATTAATTTGGGCATTGACAGAGATCTGTGGGAAGAGGGTGGGAAGTGGTAGTGTTTTGGTTTCTGACACAGGTCTCGAACAAGAAGGCTGGACAGTGGGATTATTCCATGGATTAGCACAGGGCTGTGGGGAGTGAGTGGGAAGTGCGAGTGTTTTGGGGACCGACAGAGTCATCTGCGGAGAGATCGAGGCAGTGGGTGTACTTTGGACAGACACTGATCTGTGGGGTGAGAGTGGGAAGTCAGGGTATTTTGGGGTGTAAAGCAGACATGTGGGGAGAAAGTGAAGCAGTGGGAGTATCTTGGAGACTGACATTGGGCCTTGGGTTTATGGGTAAATTTATGGCCTGTGGGATCAGGTGGGGTACTGGGATTATTCTGGGTTCGGACACCGGTCTGTGGGGAGAGGGTGGGACATGGTATTATTTCCGGGACTGACACAGGGTGGCATGGAGCGTGTGGGTCACTGTGAGTAATCTGGAGACTGGCTCAGGGCTGTGCTGGGAAAGTGGAATAGTGGGAGATTATGGGGTCTGCCACAGGTCAATGGTGAGGGAGTGTGTCTGTGATTTAGGGGACTGACACAGGGCTGCCTGGGAAGGTGGGGTAGTGGGAGATTTCGGGGTCTTCCACAGGTCAGTGATGAGGGTGTGCGTCAGTGGTTTCGGGGACTGACACAGGGCTGTCTGGGAAGGTGGGGTAGTGGGAGATTTTGGGGTCTTCCACAGGTCAGTGATGAGGGTGTGCGTCAGTGGTTTCGGGGACTGACACAGGGCTGCCTGGGAAGGTGGGGTAGTGGGAGATTTTGGGGTCTTCCACAGGTCAGTGATGAGGGTGTGCGTCAGTGGTTTCGGGGACTGACACAGGGCTGTCTGCTGGAGTTGCGTTGTCCCTTTTGAACTTGTTTCCCCCTCCTTGTCAGGAAAGTGTTCTCAAATGTCGTGTACAAGAAAAACGCTGGGAAGTCTGAATGCAGTATTTGTAAATCCAGTTGCAAAGCTGAGCGGCACCGTTTCATCTGTGAGAAGTCTGCTCCTTTGTGGCCGGATATTTCAGAAAAGATCCGGGATCTCTGTCAACAGGCCGTGGAGCCGACTTGAATCAAATGACAACACCCTCTTTCTCTATCTCTCTCTCCGAATCTCACTAACCCATTCTCACTTCCCCTCGCCCCTACCCCTATTCTCCTCCCTCCTTCTATCGCTCTTTACTCGTCATCTCGCCTTCTCTTTACCCTCGTTCCAAACTCTCTCTCATCCGCCTCCCCTCTAGCTCACCCATTAGATCATATTTTCCTTCCTCTCACTTTCTTGCCTCCCTCTCCTCCAACTCTTCTCTCTTCTCTTCACAGTCTCTCCCCTCATTCTCTACTTCCTCTCTACCACTCTCTTTCCATCCCACTCTTTCATTCATCTAAACCCACTCCATCTCCATTTTCTCTTTCCAGCTAATCTCACCTCAATCATGTCACTGATGTTCTCGATACCCCAG